>NC_083223.1:234280386-234611838 GCF_032191835.1 Heteronotia binoei
AATCATTAAAGGAAATTAAAAGTGAATTTATATACAAATTGAAAAGCAAAGGGGCGAGCACACAACCCTGTCTAACACCCTTGTCCACCAAAATTAGTTGAGTTAAATGGCCCTGAGATGAACATCTTATCCTGAAGCCCAAATTACTGTAAAGGCTAACCATTAGTAACAACAGCCGTCTGTCAATAGACGAGGCTGCAAGCTTATCCCATAACCTGGATCTGGGTATCAGGTCAAAGGCAGCCTTAAAGTCGACAAAGGCTGCAAAGAGTCTATGCTAGAGAAAGCCCATTAACATCAGTGTGACTGCACTGCTGTGGATGACCAGCAAAATGTCTGTCAATGAACCAGATCTCACTTTTGTTACAAAACCTCTGAGGAAGGGAAAAGGGCATTAATTGCAGTTTTAAACAGAACTGGAATTTGGCCCCAAAGGATATTTATTTATTCTGTTATCTCTACCACGAAATGAGACACTTTACAATGCAATGCAAGAAGAAAGGTCTCTGACCCAATGTGAATACATCACAAATGGTGATAACAGGGGAGATAAACAGGAGGCAGAGAAGAAGAGAAAGAGAGAAGAAATTGGATTTATACCCCACCCTTCACTTGGAGTCTCAGAGCAGCTTATAATCTCCTTTCCTTTCCTCTCCCCACAACAGACACCCTGTGAGGTAGGTGGGGCTGAAAGAGTTCTTTCAAGAACTGCTCTTGAGATAGCAGCTCCTTCAAGGAATGTGACTGACCCAAGGAGGAGAAGTGGGAGATGAGACAAGGCTGACGGGAAAAAAGGTAAGGAAATTACTTATATTCAGACTTCCTTTAAGCCAGGGATGAAGAAGGGATGGGTGGGTTTTGGAAAGGACTTGAAGGAACAGATGACACTATGAGGCAGTGCCCAGTGGGAATTCAAGATAAAGGGAAGAATCTGTGCAGCTGAATAACTTATTTGAAGCATACACCTTGTCCTCCCACCCAACAAAGGCACCCACAATTTTTTTTAAAAAGCATAAATATTAGAACACACAAACATGAATGCAAGCCCTCTCTCCTCAAATCTTGGTAAGGCAGCCAGAGGCCAATAACAAACAAACAGGTCAGCCCAAAGACTTGGAGAAACAGAAGCTTTTAAAATAACCCTTCTAAGGCCTGGTCTACACATTGAACACAATGAAGCAGAGGAGTTCTGAGCTGTACCACTTCCAAAAGTGGGTGTAGCCACATTTTCAATGCTTCCTCATTAAAAATAATCTTCCTACAAATTTACAAAATAGTATACAAAGTTTAAAGAGCATTGAGTAGCCTCTCAAATGGTGCAGTAGTTTTCCGTAGACAAGGAATAATTAATGTAGAGGAACTGCAAAAAATAGAATTCCTCCCATGTAGCCTAAAGTGGTACCGTCCATTCTATCACCTCAACACTTCCCCACCAAATTTGGCTGCATGTCTTGATCAGGCTTAACAACTGAGAGTGCCTGAACTCCCTCTTGGGAGGGAATTTCACAGCCACAGAGCTACCTCTTTAAGATTCCTAAGCTCCATCAAAGGGGGCACTAATCACTTTTGGCTAGCTTATTGGATTGCTATTTTAAAAAGAAACTCTTGTGCATACAATATAGATCTCTCTTTTCATATTAAATTTTACCGTGTATGTGATTGTTTCTTCTGTTTCCTGTGAGTGTGCTGTAGTGAGCATCAAAGCAGAAAGAAGGAATGTGAACACCACCATCATGAATCTTAAAAGGAAAATGAAAAACACTTTATTTTTAACAGAGGTTTTTGCATGTGATAAAAAACAGCTACCCCACTAGAAGGCATTTTTTTTAGCTTTTCAAAAATTTATTGAAAAAACTCATAGATATACAGAAAGAAAAGTAAAATCAGTAAACAAGTAAGTGAATATTCAAAATGCAAGTAACATGTCAAGCATCAGTATAAAATGAATTGAAAGAGATCATACCAAACCATAGAGCTTTGCATACTGTAAAACTATTAGGAAAAAGAAGACATATTTTACTATTTCATCTGTCAGATTTTCCTCAGCTATCCCATCAGAAGACATATTATGCTCTTTCATCTGTCAGATGGATGCATGAATTTGAAGAAGGGCATTCTGTTCATCGTGTTTCAGACCTCCTATAGTTCTTGTCAGGGCAGGATTCAAACATGACAGTAGGGCAGAAGGGTTTGTTTGTTTGTTTATTTATTTAGAAAGTGTCTATACCACTTCTCTGGAGAACCAGCTCAAAACCCAAGTAAGACACCGGGCACACACAACAGTACATGGGAAACTGTTCATGTCCACTAGGACCTCATTTAAACTGGGTCTAACAAAATATTCCCAAGAGGAGGCACATTAAAAAGATTGAAAATCATGGCACACCTGCACATGAATTGAATTGAAAGAGAATTCCAGGAATCTGGAATGGCAGCACCAAACAGATGCTGGAAAACTTACCTGAAGACAAAGGGCAACTTGGTGATAGTCTGCAAGGACAGTTTTGTGGTTTAGCAATGCAGTAAGTCTGTACCAGTATCTTTCCACAGCTGGACAAAAAGACATATAAAGAGTGTCTGTCAAAATGGTGTTTAAAATCCATTCATAACACTGCATGGTGTACTGGTAAGAATGCTAGACTAGGATCTGGTATACTCAGGTTCAAATCCTGACACTGCCATAAAACTTTAAACAAAAAATATATAGTTTCCCAGAATTGATTCTCACATTTCTATCCGTTACATTTTTATGCCAGTCTTCCCCCAAGGAACTTAGGGCAGCATGGCACGATTTTTCCCTCCCCATATTATCCTCACAACTCTGCAAGGTAGGCTAGGTTAAGTCAGAGTGGTTAGCCTAAGGTCTTCACAGCTGAAAGGGCGGTTTGAATCTGGTCTCCTCAGCCCCACTCTTACACTCTAACCATTATATGACACTGCCTCTATATCTAGACTACTCTCTCCCTAAAGCTATCACTGAAGGTTAAATGAAGGAACAACAAGCTTTCTGAGCTTCATGTGCTTTAAAACCCTACTACTAAATACTACCAAGCCAGCATTCCAAGCAGATGTTGGCAGAACTTTGAATTCCCTATCAGCTTCACTTTTGTTATCTAACCAGAGGAAAGTTAAGAGGTTGTGGCTCTTCCTTCTTTGGGTGTTTCCACATGGGTTATTTGACCTGAGTTCAGTGCTGTTGGGAAGTGGGTATTTTTCCTGTTTCCTCACAACATTGTGATGCATTCATTCTCCTCCCAGGGCTTCATTGCTTTTCCTCCAATCTTTCTGAAACCTGCTTTACTAGCAAGTTTTGGGAAAGACTACAGCAAAAGTTAGGTGCCTGCCTTGTGGGTGGACAAGTTTGAATTTCCTGGTCCCACCCACATAGCAGCCATTTCCTCTCCCTACCAAAGAGGCCTTTCTTTTTTACTTTTCAGTTTAATAACATTATCTCAACATGCTGTTATACCAAAATAGGCATCAAGTTCTCTGAATTCCCAGCTTTCATTTTTTTTAAAATAAGGCTTTAGGCCAGGACTGTCAAACTCCTGGCCTGAGGGCCACACCCAGCCTGCCCAGGGCTTTAATCAGGCCCATGGGGCTCTTTTCTTCCCCTCTTCCTCCTTCTGTCCTCACCCTTGTCAGAACTTGTATCTTTACTGCTGGTCCCCTATAATGTGACCAATGCTACAATGTATTTTTACTGTGATTTAGAACTGATTTGTTACTGAACCAAACTGACTCCATGTTGTAACCCTTGCTTGACCCAGAATGCTTGAATAGCAATTAACCTTGCCCCACTGGTATCCAAAATATTTGGGGTTGTAGAATGAGTTATGTCATGTCTCTGTACATTCTCATCCTGGGACCCTTTGAAGCCGAGCAACATGGCCTTCGAAGTAGGGAGGCATCCTCTCTACTGATAGCGATGGTGGGAAGACAGATGTGCCTGTAACGGTGTGAATTGGGGCTTTGTGAGATGTTTGTTTTACGTGTATAAAATTGTGCTGGTGCTGGCTCTCGCCATCACTGTTATCTTGCCTCTTCCAGTGCTTAGTTCTCTCTAATAAAATCCTAGCTTTGTAACCAAGTATGGGATCCGTTTGAAGTTCTTAAGTTCTGACATTATAACAGTGATCCCATTGTTAGCGGCTTATCTGTACTGGAGGCTTGGCCCGATGGCGGCAAAAGTGCCAGACGACGGAGAGCCCACCACCCCAACAGAGGACCCGCCGCTCGACCCTAATGTGACGGGAGTCCGGCGCAAGATCAAGGTCCCCGCGCCTTTCTCGGTCGACGCAGCGTTCCCAGCCCCGCGAACCTGGAGCCCGCGGAAGTCCACGGCAGCAATCGACGCCGCGGAGCAGCGGTACCGAAGCATGCTGGGCGAAGGGGGAGCCGGAGACGGCGACGGCGACCAAGAGGAGGGTCCGGCGCCCCGAGGGGGAGACGACCAGATCCGGACCCTTCGCAACGACTTGTTCGACTGGGTCCGGGAGATACACGACGACGTGCATCGATCCCGCGTGACGATGGCCGAGGAGCTGCAGCAGAACCTGGGCGCGATCTACGACCAGCTCTGCACCTTGCAAACTGCGGTCCTGGGAATCCCGATAGGAGGGCTACCGCTGGGACAACCGCCCGTAGCCCCGCCGGCTCCGCCGGCCCCAGCGCCGCAGGCTCCGGCCGCCCCGGCCCCACCAGCTCCGGCCGCCCCGGCGCCGCCGGCTCCGGCCGCCCCGGCGCCGCCGGCTCCGGCCGCTCCGGCGCTGCCGGCTCCGCCTGCCCCGGCACCTCCAGCCCCGCTGGCCCCGGCTGCCCCGGCGCTGCCGGCCCTGCCCGCCCCAGGGGTCCCGGCGCCACTCGCCCCGATCCTGCCGGCTCTACCGGGCCCCGCGCCGCCGCCGGGGGTGCCGCGAGCCCCGGGAGGGGCCGAGGGTCGAGGAAGAGAATTGAAGATTACTTTCGATGGGAATCCGGAGGACGTGGAGTACTTCACCATTCAGTGCGACACGTTCTTCACCCACTGGGGTGCGGATTACCCGACCGAAGCCAGCCGAGTATACCACATCGCGTCCCGACTGAGAGGCGCGGCCCGCAAGTGGTACGTCGGGCTTTTCATGGGAAGAAAACCCGAACTAGCTACAGTGGCGGGGTTCCTGCACGCGATGCTCCGCCAGTATGGCGACCCTCTACGGGAGGAGAAGGCTGTCGCCGCCCTACAACGCATCGAGCAAGGCAACCGCTCAACCCGCGAATATGCCACCGAGTTCCTGGGGTACTGCGCGGCGGCAAGGGGATGGAACGAGGTCATGAAATATACCGCGTTCATCAATGGTCTGAACCCGACAATCCTCGACCGCTGTTACAGTCAGGGGAGACCCGACACGTTGGTCGGATGGATCCAGCTGGCCGGAGAGGTGGAAACCAACCTCCAACATGTGGGGATGCGACGGCAGCAGCTGGCAAAGAAGGCGGCGAAACTCACACCGACTAAATCCGAAGGGAGGAAGGCACCGGCGACCTCCACCCCGTCTCCTGCTCGCAAGTGCTTCAAATGCGGAGACCCAAATCATCTCGCTGCCAACTGCCCAGTGAAAGTGGGTGCCGCCCCACCCGCGGCGAAGACAACTACCCCGGGGCCGAAGAAGAAGAAGAGCGGCCGCTCGAAGGAGCCCAGCCGGGGCTCTGTCGCCACTTCCCTGGCGACTGATGAGGATTTTACCACCGAATTGGCTACCGTGGAAGAATCGACCGAGGAATCGGACGACACCGAGTCGGCGGGAAACGACAGCGACCTGCTTTAATGGGTGCCGCAAAGCAGGTCCAGCAACAGCCGGCACTCCTCACGGTGAGAGCAACAGGGGGTTTACTTTTTATGGCCGTTACCCTCCTCAACCCTAACCTAAAGAGATTCATGCACGCCCGAGCGCTGATCGACTCCGGGTGTAACAGGGAACTGATCACCCCCCGCCTAGTTGAGGCGTTGGGATTAGCCACTTCCCCCCTACCGCAGCCGATGCAGTTCCAGCAGATGGACGGGGGGCCCATGAGAGGGGAACCATGTGCGTTAGAGACTCAGGCAGTCCCGGTAGGAACCGAGGAGCATTGGGGGATTGAAACTTTTGTAATTGCCCCCTCTTGCTCTTTTGACGTGGTGATGGGCTCGTCTTGGCTCGCCCGCCACCAACCAGACATAAGGTGGGAGGAACAGATCGTCCGGTTCCCGGATTGGAGGTGCGAGCATCACCACTGGCGCCCCGAATGGGGGCCGCACGCTCCTCCCCAGAACATGCGGGCGTGCCTCACTCTCGAGGAGGTCGCCTCGATCCCCAAGGAATACCAAGACCTGAGATTAGCGTTTAGCGAGAAGGAAGCGGACGAGTTACCCCCCCACCGCCCTACGGACTGTGCCATCGAGCTGATCCCAGGGCAACAGCTTCCCAAGGCGAAATTGTACTCCATGGGTTGGGCGGAAAAGGCTGAACTCCGGAAGTTTTTGGACAAAAACCTTAAGCGCGGCTTCATACGGCCGGCCACTGCCCCCCATGCCGCCCCCGTCCTCTTCCGAAAGAAGAAGGACGGGTCTCTTAGGCTTTGCACAGATTTTCGTGCGATAAACGGGATTTCCATGTCCAACGCCTACCCGATCCCGTTGATAAAGGATCTGTTGAACACTGTAGCTAAGGGCAAAGTATTTACTAAGCTTGATCTCAGAGACGCGTACTTCCGCGTCCGCATCAAAGAGGGGGATGAGTGGAAGACGGCATTCAACACCCCCCTGGGACAGTTCGAGTACCTAGTCATGCCCTTTGGACTGCAGGGAGCTCCTGGTGTTTTCATGAACTTTATCAATGAAGTACTACGGGAATTCCTGTTTAAGGGGGTGGTGGTGTACCTTGATGACATCATTATCTATTCACAAGATCTCAAGTCTCATGTGCCCCTGGTCCGAAAAGTGTTACGCACCCTTTGCAAACACAAACTGTACGCTAAATTGTCAAAATGCGAGTTCCACAAGAACGAATTGGACTATTTGGGGTTCCGGGTGTCGGGGGAGGGATTGGCCATGGACCCCGCAAAGGTCCAAGCGGTACTAGACTGGGAGCCCCCTCGAACCCGCAAGCAGTTACAAAGTTTTATCGGGTTCGCTAACTTTTACCGCGATTTCATTAAGGGGTTTGCCACCGTCATGCTCCCCCTCACAGAACTTCTCAAAACCAAAGGGAAGGGTGAAGAGGCGAAAAAACCGGGCGCGCGCCTAACGTGGACGCCCGAGTGCCAAAAAGCTTTCAATGAATTAAAACGCCTCTTCACCTCCGAACCCGTGTTGGCTCATCCTGACGAGCGGAAACCCTTCGTGGTCCAATGCGACGCCTCCGACGCCGCAGTAGGAGCCATACTAATGCAGAGGGGGGAAAATGGGGTGCTCCGTCCATGTGCCTATATCTCAAGAAAATTTTCCAACGAACAAAGAAATTGGTCAGTCTGGGACAAGGAGGCGTTTGCAGTCATGTTTGCCCTGAAAACTTGGCGCTCCTGGCTCGAAGGAGCGAGAGTGCCCTTTGAAATCTGGACCGATCATAAAAACCTTGAAGCCCTCACCGGGCGCCGCAAAATGACTGCAAAACAAATCCGGTGGGCAGGTTTCTTTGCTAAATTTGACTTTGTGCTGAAACACATCCCAGGCTCAAAGAACTTTTTAGCAGATGCCCTCTCTCGCATGCCCCAACACGACAGTCTCCGGGAGGAGGTAGTGGACTCATTAATTTCCCCCTCAGCCATCTCGGGGGGGGTCACCACCCGCTCAGGCAGGCAGACCAGCCCCCCGGATTCAGATCTGCTGCCTCGATTCCTCTCAGAATACAACCAGGAAACCGACCGGCCACCTAACTTGGTTAAAGCCGACAACGGGCTGTGGCTGCACAATGAAAAAATCTATGTGCCCGACCCCCTCAGAAAAGAGGTCTTGGAGCGCTGTCACTCAAGTCGCCTGGCCGGCCACTTTGGCTATGTCAAAACCCTCAACTTACTCACCCGCCAGTTCTGGTGGCCGAAAATTAAGAAAGATGTCTCTGAATTTGTCCTCTCGTGCCCCACCTGCCTCATGGCAAAAAGAAGGGGGGGTAAACCCCCAGGCCACCTGGTTCCACTTCCTACCGCCTCCAGACCGTGGTCGGTAGTCTCCATGGATTTCATTGTCGAACTCCCACCCTCACAGGGCAAAACAGTCATCCTGGTCGTGGTCGACACATTTTCTAAGCAAGCCCATTTCATCCCATGCAAAAAGCTACCCACGGCCAAAAAACTCGCCCAGCTCTTTTTCACCCACATTGTACGCCTACACTCATTCCCGGACAAGGTCATTAGTGACCGCGGGACACAGTTCGTTGCCAACTTCTGGCGGGAGTTCTGCAAACTAGCTGGTATCGAGCAGGGGCTAAGCTCTGCCTACCACCCCCAGTCGGACGGACAGACGGAGAGGGTTAATGGCCTTCTGGAACAGTACCTCCGCTGCTTCATTAACTTCCAACAGTCCAACTGGGTGGACCTCCTCCCTTTTGCAGAATACGGCTACAACAACAGCCTCCATAGCTCAACCAAAACCTCCCCTTTTCAAATTATCAATGGTTACGAGGGCAAACCATTTCCCACTCTCGCCCTCCCCGCCAGCCCGGCCGAACCCACTTCCTGTCAGCAATGGTGGGAGGGCCTCCGTGAAGGCTGGAAGGGTATTCAGGAAAACCTGGAGGAAGCGAAAAAAGCCTACAAAAAGCAGTTTGACAAAAAGCACTCCCAAGAGTGGGACTTGAAGGTGGGGGATACAGTTTTCCTGTCCACAAAAAACCTTCCCCTTCCCCAGGCCTGTCGCAAACTCGCACTGAAGTTCCTGGGCCCATTTAAAATAAAAAGGGTAATTAACAAAGTGACCGTGGAACTCGAACTGCCCAAATCTCTAAGTAAGATCCATCCTGTTTTTCATTGCAGCTTGCTTCGGAAAGACCCTGGTGCTACGTCCTTCCATCCCAGGGCCCCACCGCCCCCTCCGACGACAGTGAGGGGTCAGAGTCACCATGAGGTCCAGGAGATCCTGGACTCCAGAGTCAAAAGGGGGAAACTGTATTATTTGATCAGGTGGAAACACTTCCCCCCGAGCTGTGACGAGTGGGTCGAATTTCAGAATGTAGCCGCTCCGCAACTGCTGAAAAAGTTTCACCTACTGTACCCGCACAAGCCCAAGGCGGGCCCCGCGGGAGGGGGCGCTTAGGGGGGGCAGTATGTCAGAACTTGTATCTTTACTGCTGGTCCCCTATAATGTGACCAATGCTACAATGTATTTTTACTGTGATTTAGAACTGATTTGTTACTGAACCAAACTGACTCCATGTTGTAACCCTTGCTTGACCCAGAATGCTTGAATAGCAATTAACCTTGCCCCACTGGTATCCAAAATATTTGGGGTTGTAGAATGAGTTATGTCATGTCTCTGTACATTCTCATCCTGGGACCCTTTGAAGCCGAGCAACATGGCCTTCGAAGTAGGGAGGCATCCTCTCTACTGATAGCGATGGTGGGAAGACAGATGTGCCTGTAACGGTGTGAATTGGGGCTTTGTGAGATGTTTGTTTTACGTGTATAAAATTGTGCTGGTGCTGGCTCTCGCCATCACTGTTATCTTGCCTCTTCCAGTGCTTAGTTCTCTCTAATAAAATCCTAGCTTTGTAACCAAGTATGGGATCCGTTTGAAGTTCTTAAGTTCTGACAACCCTTTGAAGCTCCATTGTTGCGAGGGGCATTTCCAGTTCCTTCTGCCTTGTCTTTGCTTCAAGAAAAGCAAAGCTGCAAGGAAAACACAGAATGGATTTTCCATTGAGGTCTATGCACTCTTTGAGGTCTATGTACCCACAGATCTTAATGGAAAACTCTTTCCGTGTTTTCCTTGCAACTTTGTGCTGCAATGTATTTCAATGGACTGGAGCTAAGGCTGCATTTTGCAGCTTTTTGCAGTGTTTATGGCCAGTTGAAGCTCCTTGAAAATAAAGGGTTGCTCCTTTGAGCCAGCTTGTCTCTGATGAATGATTGGTACCTAGTGAGTACTCTAACCTGGGAACCCACATTCATTCCATGACATGGATAAACTTTCCATGTGTCTCCCTGACTAGCTCCTGACAAGAACGGTTGGTATAAAATGAAGTCAGAAACCCCAGTTTTCCAGGACAAGGTGTGTGGTGTTACATTATAGAGTACAGATGAAAATGAGATTCAGTCAGAAGAGAAAAGGATTTACTCTGGGTAGGTATGGACAATCCCAGGTACTGATGAACTAGGAACTATTAATGAATTAGGAAAGTATGAAGAATCAAAATAGTATATATAAAATGTAAGGAGGAACAATTTAAACTTTTTTTAATGGCCTGTGTTTTTTAACTGTAAGCTGGCTTGAAATGCTTCTGAAGCAGCAGCATAGAAGTATTTTAAAGAAACAAGTTAACACATTTTTCATACTGAACTAACCATTCCAAGTCCTTGTTAAATCCAACTCTGACAGTATCAAATCTGCATAAGAATTTCAATTTAGCAGTTCCTTGCTGGAATTTTCCTCTGAAGCTATTGTGCTGAAGTATTGAAACTTTTAAGACTATTATTGAATATCCAGGGATATTCCCCACGAGTCCCCTAGCATTTCCATTTTTGAACCCTCTGGAATTTGTCTCTCTGCCACAAGCTCACTCAATAACTTTAACCAAGCAGTTCTGCCAAAGGCTACCATCTACTGTAGTGGAGACCTAGCACACTGAATCTTCAAGTTCTGTCAGTTAGGGGCTCCCAACTCTCTAATTCTGCATCAGAATCTAGATTTTCTACTCCCAAAGATGTAATCCAACAAACTAACAAAACTTGAGACATCTTCACCAAAAATATCTGTGGAGGTATCTGCACTAAAATATTCTGCACTACTCTTAAGGAAAATTTAAAGAAATAAGAGGCTTTGTACATATGAACATATGAAGCTGCCTTATACTGAATCAGACCCTCAGTCCATCAAAGTCAGTATTGTCTACTCAGACTGGCAGCGGCTCTCCAGGGTCTCAAGCTGAGGTTTTTCACACCTTTTTGCCAGGACCCAGAAATTATGGTGGTATATATGCACACCACCTCTGTTATATACCACCCTCAGTTCTCTGAGATCGGAGATGGACACTGGCCCCACTGGTAGACCTCCTGATGGAACCTGATTTTTGGCCACCATATGACACAGAGTGTTGGAGTGGATGGGCCACGGGCCTGATCCAAAATGGCTTCTCTTATGTTCTTATGTACTGTTTTTAAAAGAGCCAAATGTGGTATGAAAGAAGCATCTTTATTTTCTTTATATCACTATCAACTCTACGACTTAGAGGCAGAGCACATACTTTGGGGTGGTAGCAGTAGCTCAATGTCAGAACATCTTCTTGGCATGCAGAATGGGGCATCGCCATCGAAAAGGATCAGATTAGGAAATATTTGTTGCAAAAAACTTCCACCTGAGACTCTAGAGAGTTAGTACCAGCCTTAGTAGACAACACTGACCTTGATGGATGTCAACGGCTTGGTTTAGAGTTGCCAAGTCTGAACATGAGTCAACAGTGTGATGTGGTAGCTAAAAGGGCAAATGCCATTTTGGGCTGTATCAACAGAAGTGTAGTGTCCAGATCACGTGAAGTGATGGTATCGCTTTACTCTGCTCTGGTAAGACCTCACCTGGAGTATTGTGTTTGGTTTTGGACACCACATTTTAAGAAGGATATAGACAAGCTGGAACGGGTCCAGAGGAGGGCAACAAAGATGGTGAGGGGTCTGGAGAACAAGTCCTATGAGGAAAGGTTGAAGGAGCTGGGCATGTTTAGCCTGGAGAGGAGGCGGCTGAAATATGATAAGATCACCATCTTCAAGTACTTGAAGGGTTGTCATATAGAGGATGGCGTGGAATTGTTTTCTGTGGCCCCAGAAGTTAGAACCAATGGGTTGAAATTAAATAAAAAGAGTTTCCGGCTCAACATTAAGAAGAACGTCCTGACCGTTAGAGAGGTTCCTCAGTGGAACAGGCTTCCTCGGGAGGTGGTGGGCTCTCCTTCCTTGGAGGTTTTTAAACAGAGGCTAGATGGCCATCTGACAGCAATGAAGATCCTGTGAATTTAGGGGGAGGTATTTGTGAGTTTCTTGCATTGCGCAGGGGGTTGGACTAGAGTCCCTTCCAACTCTATGGTTCTAAGTCCAATTCAAGAATTATCTGAAGACACTGGAGGTGGAGCCAGGAGCAAGAATAACTGAACTTCAAAGGGGGCGCCTTCTTTTGGGGCTCATAGAATTGGAATCCCTAGTCCAATCTTTTTGACACTTGGAGGGTGTTTTGAGGAGAGACACCAGATGTTATGCTGAATATCTGGTGCCTCTGCCTCAAAAAACAGCTTCCCCACAGCCCCAGATACCTGCGGATCAATTCTCCATTATACCCTATGGGAATCGGCCTCCATAGGGAACCATGGCGTGCCCAGCAGACATTTCCCTCCCCCCACCCGCTTTCTGATGACCTTGAAGTGGGAGGAGGGTCTCCAAACTGTGGGATCCCCTGCTCCCACCGGGGGATTGGCAACCCTAGCTTGGTTCAATAAAAGACAGCTTCATGTGCATCCCCATATTCAACCCCCATGCATCCCCATATTCAATCTTGAGCATTACTAGTTAAAGGATCTCAGTCACAGAACACAGGTACTGAACTGGAAGGACCAATAATCTATTTCAGTATAAGGCAGATTCATAAATTCTTCACAAAATCAGTGAAGAGGTTTTTATTTTATTTTATAGAGCAAATACAGGGGGAAAGTGAATGAGTAGACACATAATGAACAATTGGGCCTCTCTTACCTCCCCTTAAAAACAAAACTACTGCCTGTTTCTGTGAGCATCAAACTAGTTTATTCTCTGGAGAAAACAAAAAAGAGAGAGAGAAATACTTTTCAAGAAACACATGCAAACAGACGTTGGGAGAAAAAATATTTTCCCTGCTCATGGGGGCTTCAAAGTGTTTGACTCCATCTGAATTAAAGCTTGAGCCTCTGAAATGCTATAGAATTGGAGGGGAAAACAGATGATCTCATCTGATCTCTGTACCAACCCATCAAATGCAAAATAGAAATTGGAATCAACATTAAGGACTTTCAGACAAGAAAGATGGACCAAAAAAATGGGATCCACCCTCAAGCTTCTTTTCCATCTATGTATCATCACTGCTCATCCACGCATCTTGGAACAGCTATAAAGAACAAAGCTCTCCCCAAATAACTTTAAAATGAAGTTCTCTGTGTACAGAGATCTTGGTTATACTATGGTAAAAGTGAATTGGTAGCCTGGGGAAAGGCACACATTGGCCTCCAGTATAGTGCCTTTTCCTTTGCATCTTGGCCTTTTTCACCCATACAAGCTGAGACACAGACAAAAGGCTCTTTTAAGCTCCCCATTTGCAACCACGAATGGAAACAGAGGCGTTGGCAGATTTCTCTTTTTATTTGCATCTCACCTATGGACTTGCATGTGCAAAAACAGAGGAAACAGGTGTAGCTGAGATGTTCAGTTGAGCAGAGAACTCCTCCAAAGCCTTTGTTGTTCACAATGGTGAGGTGAGGATTGAACAGCCCTTTGTCCTGGACCTTGCAGGAGTCCATGGATGGAGTATATGGGTACAGCCAATGAGACTGGCCTTTCAGTTCAATTCAAACTACAGCCCCAGTCAACAGTTAATTGCTGGCTGAGGCTCTACATAGAAAGTCATGGGAAAATGTCACAAGAAAACGTCATCTGCAAATCTCTGAAGACTTTAGCAATGATGTGCATCCTTTAATAGCTTTTAGGTTGCCTTCACATTATTCTGTCATTCCCTTCATCCACACTCTGTTCCAATCTGCTGTGGGTCAAAACTGCATTGCCACTTGCTACATCTGGTGAGACCCCTTCTGACTGGCTCCACCCACGCAACTGCTTCCTTCCCATATTTTTGGGAGTGTGTGATTGCTTGTAAGAGAATGTGGATGCAGGTAAGGGAACAAATGCATCATGTAGTTTTCATGTCAAGGAAAAGCTTCTCAAGGTATACCATCAGTCTACAACAACTTGAATAGTAAATATCTTTTCACCCTTAAAAGCATTTTCCAGGTAGATGTGATGATGGATATACTTTTAATTCTGTGTCAGTCTTTGATCATGATTATGCTAATACTGACTTGATGGATTTGCTGTTTTGAGTTTGACAGGTGATCCTATTTCAGAATATACATACTTTTTGCAAACTGCCTTCACCATTTTATAACAAGGGAACATATAAAGCAAGGATATAAAAATAGATTATAATGCACTACAAATCATTTGCAACTTTTGGATAAATATCTCGGTTATCAAAATCCTTCCTGAGATACAAACTTTGCCTCCTCAACCCTCACAGTCTGGCTCAAGGTTTTTCCTGAGGCTGGGGGGAGGAGGCGAGGAAGAAGAAATGATTTCTTCACTCTCTGCTCAAGGCTGCCACCACGGATGAAAAATACAAGAAGTACAAGAAAACACCCTATAATCATATCAAAATTGTCATCAGAGACAACATAGGATCTCCCATCAACTAATAAAGGAAATCCTGGGAGTAAGCGAACTGAAGTGGGCTGGATTAAGACAGTTTCAGTCAGAAAATTACACAGTATTTTACTCAGGAAATGACAAACAGAAGGAACAGAGCTGCTCTAATAGTGAGGCCAGTGAGATATAGCACAAGCAATCAGAGACTTTAATGCAAAGTCTGATAACATAATATCAATCAGGAGTCAAGTTGCACCTTTAAGACCAACCAAGTTTATTCTGAATAAAACTTGGTTGGTCTTAAAGGTGCACTTGACTCCTGCTTTGTTCTACTGCTTCAGACCAACACGGCTGCCCACTTGGGTCTATAATATCAATCAGCGGAAAGCCTACCAACATAATCATTATTCAAGTTTATATCTAGACAACAGATGCTGAAGAGGACGAAATTGAAAGCTTTTAAGCAAACATCTGGGAAGACATTGATCATACATCTAAGCAAAAAAGGCTTGAACACAAAAGTGGGGAACAATGTAGAGTCAAATACTGTCAGGAAATTTTGGCTAGGAGCATGAAATGAAGCACAATACTGAATAACAGAATTCTGTGAAGACAACAAGTTGTTTATTGTGAACATATATTTGAGGTAATGGAACAGACAACTGTATATGTGAACATGACTGGATGGCCAATACAGAAATCATACAGATTACATAATCGGAAGCAGAAGATGGAGAATTTGTCTCTCTCTGCTAAAACAAGATCAGGAGCCGACTGTGGTATAAACCGCGATCTGTTAATAAAGAAGATTAGAATAAAACTGAAGAAAAGCACCAAAACATTCACAGTGCTAAAATACAATCAAAACAACATGCCTGAAGAGTTTAAAGACCACATAGGCTGATACCAGACAAGCATTCTGGGGCAGCAGGGAGGCAGCTCGAATTGGGATGGTTCAAAAAGAGCCATCTCGGTGCCTCCCCACACTCATCCACATGCCACCGGCATCCCGTCCATGAGGTGGCTGGGTGCTGCCGCACGGGAAGGCGAATCGGAAGCTGGCTTCCTTTGTTTTTAATGGGGGGGGGGGAAGCGCTGGTGCACATGAGTGCATGAGCACTCTGCTTAGTCTCATTGAAAAAAAAACACGGAACAGCATGGGGCGGCTTGACAGCTCCAGACTGCCAAGCTGCCTCTCGTGCATCCTTCCCCCTCCAGATGGCAATCCGGTGACTGACAGCCAGCTCAGATATTTGCTACCTCTTTCAAAGCGGTAGCTATTTGAGCTGGGTGGAGTGGCCTGAAGGACCGGGTGAGTGCGGGCTGGGGACGCCCAGCAGATGTTTGCGTGTGCAGGGATTTTTTGATCTGTAATCAGTGCCGGTCTGTAATGAGCCATAGAAAACAGATTTGCATTACTAAGTTCAAGTGAACAGGTGCCAGAAGAATTGTGGGTTGAAACCAGACATATGATCAAAAATGCACAAAAACTATTCCTGTAGCCAAAAGAAATGAGATGCCTCAATTGATGACTAATGAAACTCTTAATCTTGCTAAAGATAGACAAGAAGCAAAAAGTAAAAGGTGACAGAAACAAAACCAGAAGTGTAAATGCAGCATTTCAGCAACTTGCAAGTACAAAAAGAACTATTATAACAACCAGTGTAAAGACATAGAAGAGACGAACAAAAAAGGAAGGACAAGAGATCTGTTCCATAAGATCCAAGAAATCAAGGTAAAATTTAAAGCAAGGTTAGGCATGCTGAAAGATCAACATGGAAACACATTAACTGAACAGAACAAACTAAAGAAAATATGGGAAGAAGATCTATATAATAGAAATGAAAGGATGGTGGATTCCTTCCAATATGAATCTTTTAAAAAAGAACCTGCAATTTCAGAAGGTGAAGTAAAAGCTGCACTCAGCAACCGGGATAAACAAATCACCAGGACTAGATGGGATATCAGTAGAGCTATTTCAAGCCACAGAAACAAGAGTACATCAAAATCTTAAAATATGCCAACAAATATGGAAAACAAAACAATGGACCATAATTTGGAAACATTAAGTTTACATTCTGATTCCAAAAAAAGGAGAGGTCAAAGACTGCAGCAACTATTGGAACACCACACTAATTTCTCATGCAAGAAAAGTAAAACTCAAAACCTTACAACAGTTATCTAGAATGAGAAATGTCAAATGTTCAAGCTGGATTCAGCAAACAATGAGACACTAGAGATCATATTGCAAACTTATATCAGTTCAAGTTAGTTATTGAAGCATACAAGAGAATTTCAGAAGAAAATCAGCTTGTGTTTCATAGATTACAACAAAGCTTTTGATGGTGTGGATCAGGAAAAGTTATGGTTGGTTTTAAAAGAAATGGGTGTGCCACAACATCTGCCAGTTTTTATGTGCAACCTGTACTCTAGACAAGGGGTTGTAGATGTTATGACAGAATATGGAGAAACAGAATGGTTTCCAATTAGCAAGGATGTAATTTATCTCCCTATTGCTTCAATCTATAGGCAGAACATATAATAAGAAAATCTGGATTAGATTTAGATGAAGGTAGAGTGAAAGTAGATGGAATTAGGGCCAGTGCCAGGTTTCCTGGAGACCTAGGCTGGGAGGGTGGGGGCCACTCCCTCCCTCCTGGGTGATTTAAATCACATAGAAGGGCCGCAGGAGCAGTCATTGCCCTCCCTACCACTGAAAGATCCCTGCTTATCAGCTGATTAGTAGGACCTTTCACTGGGGTGGGGAGCACCAGAAGAAGCAGCTGTGCTGGCCTCCCCCTTCATTTAAAGACCCCGCTGACCAGCTGGTTGGAGGGGTCTTTAAATCATGTGAGGAAGCTGCGGCTGCTTCTGCCAGTCCTCTTGTCTGATTTGAATTGAATTGCTGGAGGGGGCGGCTCTCGAGCCCCTGGGGGCAACTCTCAAGCCCCTGCCGGGGGACCTTTCACTGGCGGGGAGGATAGCGGTTGCTCCTGGGGTCCTCCCACATGATTTAAATCACCCGGGGGAGGCGGCTGCTTCCACCCTCCCAGGGGGCACTTAATTTGTCGCCCTCCCCAGGGCCGCTGCCCTAGATGACTAGCTAAGGTCTTCTAATGGACACACTGGCCTTGGGTGGAAGGAACATTAATCATTTGAGATACGTGGATGACACCACATTACTGGCAGTAGAGTGAAGACTTGAAATGATCTCTGATGAAAGTTAAAGCAGAAAGTGCCAAAGCAGGATTACTGCTAAACATCAAGAAGACAAAAGTAATGACTACTGAAAAATTACATAACTTTAAGGTCAATGATGAAGAAATTGTTCAGGATTTTTGATTCTTTGGCTCCATCATCAACCAAAAGAGAGACTGCAACCAAGAAATCAAAAGGAGACTCAGACTCAGTAGAGCAGCCATGAAAGAGCTAGAAAAGATCTTTAAATGTAAGGATGTGTTGCTGGTAACCAAAATAATTCATACTATAGTATTCCTCATTATTATGTGGGGTGGGGGAAAGTTGGACAATGAAGAAGGCTGACAGGAAAACTGATTCATTTGAAATGTGGTGCTGGAGGGGAGTATTGGATCTCCAGAAAGACAAATAAGTGGGTTCTAGATCATATCAAGCTTGAACTCTCTCAAGAAACTAAAATAACTAAACTGAGGCTACTGTACTTTGGTGACATTATGAGAAGACAACAGTGACTGAAACAGAAAATCATGCTTGGAAAAGTTGAATGCAGCAGGACAAGAGGGAGATAAAATGTGAGGTGGATTGACTCAGCCAAGGAAGCCAAGGCCCTCAGTTTGCAAGACCTGAGCAAGGCTGTTAACGATAAGATGTTTTAGAGGTCATTAATTTATGGGGTATCCATAAGTCGGAAACAACTTGTTGACATTTACAGACACAGGAAAGGAAAGGAAGGAAAACTGATTTCTGCAATGCAGCCACCTTCTGCAGGATCTGAAATGGATTCAAGTTGGAATGCAGCAAAAATGTACTTCATATTAATGTTCTCATTAGTTATGATTAACGTTTGCTCCATACTGAGTGTATATTAGATGGCAAACTGAGGTTATAATTTGTATATAGGTTTGCCAAGTTCCCCGTGGCCTCTGGCAGTGGGCCGGTGGGGGGATCCTCTGTCGACATTGCCAGTACAATGACATCGCTCACAAGTGAAGGAAAAGAGTTTTCCTCCCAAATTGCCAGAGTGTCTGGGAAAACCACAGAGTTCTCCTAGAAGCTCCTAGAGTGGCCAGTGTGCAACGTCGCCAGTGTGATGACATCACTTGTGAGTTATGTCATTGTGCCAGCGACATCAGGAGGGAATCCACCTGCTGGCCCACTGCAGGCCAGAGGGCTGGGGACCTCCAAAGCAGGAGAACTCCTGCCCCGCCCAGGAGCTTGGCAGCCCTATCTGTATAACATGTGAAATAGTCCCAAAGATGACTATAAAAATCTCAGACTCACAACCATAAAAACTGGCCAGTGATTCAACTCCCTGCTTTTTGAAGGTAGCCATAAACTTCACCAAGCATTTTCATGTCTACAATGACCTTTGAATCAAACTGGACTTCTGGCTTCAGCTGTGATAGCTCACCATGTGCTGATTCATACAACCAGGCATATCATCACCTGGTATCCTACTGCCTGAGGGTCTGTTGTGGAATGGGTGACCTAACCTATAATGAGAAAGACATTACATTGGTGAAGGTGACCCAAAGCTGTCATGTCTGATGTGTCATGTTTCTTTCTCACATGTTCATCATAAGAACATAAGAGAAGCCATGTTGGATCAGGCCAATGGCCCATCCAGTCCAGCACTCTGTATCACACAGTGGCCAAATATATATACACACACACACACACACACTGTGGCTAATAGCCACTGATGGACCTCTGCTCCATATTTTTATCCCCTTTTGAAGCTGTCTATACTTGTAGCCGCCACCACCTCCTGTGGCAGTGAATTCCACATGTTAATCACCCTTTGGGTGAAGAAGTACTTCCTTTTATCCATTTTAACCTGACTGCTCAGCAATTTCATCAAATGCCCACGAGTTATTGTATTGTGAGAAAGGGAGAAAAGGACTTCTTTCTCTACTTTCTCGATCTCATGCATAATCTTGTAAACTTCTATCATGTCACCCCACAGTCGACGTTTCTCCAAACTAAAGAGCCCCAAGCGTTTTAATCTTTCTTCATAGGGAAAGTGTTCCAAACCTTTAATCATTTTAATTGCCCTTTTCTGCACTTTTTCCAATGCTATAATATCCTTTTTGAGGTGCGGTGACCAGAATTGCACACAGTACTCCAAATGAGACCGCACCATCGATTTATACAGGGGCATTATGGTACTGGCTGATGTGTTTTCAATTCCCTTCCTAATAATAATGGATTAGGGTCCATCTAAAGCAGGGGTGGGGAACCTCCGTCCTGAGGGCCGTATGCGGCCCTTGAGGTCACTTGGTGTGGCCCTTGGGGATTGCTGGGCCGAGCCGAGGCATGTGGCAGCCTCCCTGGGGCCTGGCTGGCCAGCAAGGTTTGTGGGGTCCAACCACGCTGTGCAGCAGCCTCCCCAGGGCCAGGCAGGGATCACAGGGCCCAGATGTACTGTGCGGCAGCTGGTCAGAACTGATGCAGGGCCTGGAAAAGTTACTGTCACAGTTCAATTTGCAGATGGTGTGGCCTAATATGCTAATGAGTGTGTGACCTAATATGCTAATATTAGGGGATGTGGTCTAATATGCTACTGAGTTCCTGCTGGGCTTTTTCTACAAAAAAGCCCTGGACCTATGTATTTGTCTAGGGCAGTGGACTGTGTGTGTGTGTGCCAGATTAAGCTCTCCCCACATGACTTCAAATAGAAAAATAATTATTTGCATTAATTTTGCCAGCCTGAATCGTTCTCCCTTGGTGGAGCACTGTTTTTCAAGTTGATAATATTTTATGGCCCGCGAATGATGTTATAAATATCCATATGGCCCGTGGCAGAAAAAAGGTTCCCCACCCCTGATCTAAAGCATAATGGCTTATTTCAGTCCTTCACAACTCCATAAGCTATAAATTTAAGGCAGGAATCTCCTTGTTCCAGCTTGAGAAGTACCATTTCACAGCAATATGCAGGAAATATTGTGGCTTTGCATATACTGCAAGGAACAATCAGCTGTGTGTCTGTGTTTATTCCTTTTTGGAGATGCACAGCCTTGAACACAAATCCATAGAACTTGTTAGCCCATGGGAATTCCAAGTAGCCAATTTGGCCATACATACCAATGTATGCATGTGGGCAGCCTGAAAGCATCCAAGTTATAGAAAATTCCCAGCTTGGACAACTGGAGGAAAACCGTACCACAGATGAACAGGTGCATGACTTTTTACAAGCCTTATGGTGGATTTAGGTGCACAGAAGAATCTCATGGGTAGCCTGGGATTGCAGCAGTCTTTCAGGATTCACGACAACACAGATTTCAGAGTTTACCAACTGGTCCCCAATAATATCTTATCGACCCAATTCAGACTGCTATAGATACTACTTAGCAATATGTTTCACAAAAGCACAACACAAAGGAGGAAATGCAAAGTGCCAGTTGGGCCCCTCCCTCAAAGGGTTCTGTAAGCAATCCCACAGCTAACAGCATACATTTCCTTCATTCCCCCTTTTCCAGGCCTCTGGGGTTGCAACTGAAGGGCTGGTGGAGGGGTGAAGTTCAATTATGGTGGTGGTGGAAAGTGCTGCCAAGTTGCAGCAAGCTTATAGTGACCCCACATGGTTTCCAAGGCAAGAGACATTCAAATGTGGTTTGCCATTGCCTGCCTGCGCATAGCAACCCTGGACTTTCCCAACTGAATACTACCCAGAGTGCTAGCTTCCAACATCCGACAAAATCATGCTAGCCTGGGCCATCCAAATCGGAGCATATTTCAATAATGGCATCTCAATAATTTGCCTGATGAAGTGTTCTGTGACACCTGAAAGCTTGCCTCCTAATTTAGAGGTAGAATTCATGCAGATGGTTCAAGGTTCAGTCCAGTTCATTCCCTGGGATATTTCAATTATAAGGATACACTTTTTTTGGTCTTGAGACCTTGGAGAGCTGCTTGCATTCAGCAGCTCTCTGTCCTGGATTAGCGGGACAGTCTGACTGAGTTTTATAACACCACACTCCTGCACCAAGCCCTTTAACCTACTTTGTTAAGAGCTTGCGGGAATGTGTGGGCACTGAAATGGGCAGGGTTTTGCCTGGCATAGCCAGATTGCCCCCGAATTCTAAAAGGGATGTCTTTTTTCGCCCGAATGCAACAGGGTGCCTCTTTCTGACATTCTGATAGGATAGCTCCTTCCCCAGCTTTCTCGTTTAACCCCCTCATGACATAATTTTTTTTAAAAAAAGGAAAAGTACCCCTTTATCCGAATTTCCGGTTGTATCCCAGGATCTCTCCCTCACTCGGGAAACGTTCTGAGCAGAACTCCTCCCCACCGCCGCGTTTTAAAAAAATTGCCACCAACCCCCACCCCCTCCCCCCCCCCCCAATTCAAGTCGTTCCAAGCAAGCAGCCGCCTAACGAGTCCTCCTGATTAAGCTCAAGGACGAGCACAGCCGATTGCTCCATCCCATTGGCACCCACCTTTGTGCGGGGAGGAAGGCGAGCCCTTTTGCACAAGGGTCGGTTGCTGTTTGCATCCAGAATCATCACCCCCTTGCAAGAAAGTACATCGCGCGCGCCCTTTCGCATTGCCAGGGGCTGAGCAACAACAACAACACAAAGCACCTCCAAAAATTCAGAAGAATGCCTTACCTGCGGGGCTGCAATACTCGGATGCCGCTCTTGAGGAGCGCAGCTGGAAGAGGAGGACTCGCTTTCCATGCAAAGCGGGCGGAGAGGAGAAAGCGAATAGAAGTCCTCGCTCTTCCCGTGCGTCTCAGCCGCAGGTTAGCCGTGCGCCTTCGCCTCGCTCGGCTCGCACATAAAGGATCCCCCCCCGCCCTAACCCTTCGCCGGGTCTTGGACACACTTTAGAAGTCCCAGCTACCGTTTGCATCAATTGAACGCCCCCTACCGATCTCCCGCTTCCTTAACCCTTCCCACCCCAAAACCCGCTTTGCAAACACTGCGGGGATAGAGCGCAGAACCAGTTTAAAGGACTCTTGCGAAGGGGAGTGTGTGTGTGTGTGTGTGTGTTACAAGCACGGAAGTGTTACGTTTTCAGGGCAATATTTCCAAAGCAACAGATCTGGATTTGATTTCTTCCCCATCTCTGCTACATTCCAGGTTTTTTGTACCAGGAGAAACGAAGGTCGGACCAGTCTTCCAATGATGAGGCGAGGCGTACTTAGAAGTGCTATGGAGGAGTGCTTTACGAATCTACACTTATATATCTGTTTTCGTGTATGACATTAAACCAGTTGCATTGCACACCATTCTTTCTATGAAAGACGTAAGAAATTGATTGGTTGCAAAAGTGCCCTGAACACCGTGAGAGCTGGTTAGTGCCCAAGCTAACAGCACAATCCTAAAGAGTTGTCACACCTTTCCAAAGCTAGCCCAGTGTTTAAAGTGGAGTAACTCCGTCTAGGATTGCACTCTCGGTTTCCACTCCTCTTCAATATGGGGCTAAATAATACTAATATGTTTATGGGGTTGTTGGAAGGCAAAGTACTTCGTGCAATTGAAAGTGCTGTACAAATGCTCAGTATAATTATTAGTTCCCTTCAAGAAAAGGCAACACATTTCGTGTAAGATCAGTGTAATGCTGTAGAGGGCAACCTCCAAGGCAGCCGTTTTCTCCAGGGGTAACTGATGTCTGTTCCGATTCCAGAAGATCTCCAGGCTCCATCAGGAAGCGGACAAACCTACTACCAAGTCTATTGTTTTATACAAGCTGGGGGCCTACTGGGGTTGCCAGATCCCTGCTGGGAAATACCTGGAGATTTGAGGGTGTGGAGCCTGAGGAGGGTGGGGTTTGGAGAAGGGCGGGACTTCCATGGGTATAATGCCAAAGAGTCCACCTTCCAAAGCAGTCAATTTCTTAGGGTTGCCAAGTCCAACTCAAGAAATATCTGGGGACTTTGGGGGTGGAGCCAGGAGATGTTGGGGGTGGAGCCAGGAGCAAGGGTGTGACAAGCACGAGTGAACTCCAAAAGGAGTTCTGGCCATCATATTTAAAGGGATCGTGCTCCTTTTAAATGCCTTCCTTCCATAGGAAATAATGGAGGATAGGGGCACTTTCTTTGGGGGCTCATAGAATGGGACCCCCTGGTTCATTCTTTTTGAAACTTGGGAATTGTTTTGAGGAGAAATGTTGGATGCTATGCTGAAAACGTGGTGCTTCTACCTCAAAAAACAGCCCCCCCTGAGCCCCAGAGACCCACAGATCAGTTCTCCATTATACCGGAATCGATCTCCATAGGGAATCATGGCATGCACAGCAGACATTTCCCTCCCCCCTCCTGCTTTCTGAGGACCCTGAAGGGGGAGGGCCTCCAAACCGGGGGATCCCCTGCCCCCACCTGGGGATTGGCAACCCTATAAGGGGGTGGGCTATCTGTCACAAGCGGCGCCGAAGGCCATGTAGCTGAGGATCCAGCCCGAGAGGTGGGTGGTCTGCTCTAGCGGCACCTGCCACTGCCTGGAGCACACGAGGTCCCACTGGAAGGGAACAGGAGCTGGTGAGATGGCAGCAGGGGACCTTAGACGGCCTTTGCACGCCGCCCTTCCTCCCGGGGGGGCCCAAGGCGGCTTCCACAGCGCCTGGCCCTGGTCACAACAGGCCCCCTGTGAGGAAGGCCAGGCTGAGTGCGAGGGTGGGCCTACTGGAAGGGAACAGGAGCCAACGAGACGGCAGCAGGGGACCCCAGACGGCCTTTGCACACCGCCCTTCCTCCCGGGGCACCCAAGGCGGCTTCCACGGCGCCTGGCCCTGGCCACAAAAAACGCCCTGCAAGAGAGGCCAGGCTGGGTCCCCTCCCCTCCCCCTCCCGCCTGCCTCCCGTCGGGGGACCTGGGTGACGAGGGTGGAGCGGAGGCTGGCCTCGGACAGGGCGTAGTAGTCCCAGCCGCGGGTGCAGGGCCCGGCAGTGTGGCTAGCGTTGTGCCGCCATGGGGGGTAGCAGAAGAGGAGGCAGGGGCTCCAGGCACTGTGGGGCCCGCGGGGCAGGGCGGCGTCAAGGAGGCGGGTGGCGGAGGCTTTGCGCAGGGCCAGGGGCAGCAGGGCCGGGTCAGGGTGGCAGCGGTGGGGCGGCGTGGCGGAGATCAGGAGCCCCGCAGCCAGGCCCAGCGCCAGCGGCACCGGCGGCAGCCCCGAGGCCGCGGCCAGCAGCCGCCTGCGCTGTCCGAAGCCCCCTGCTGGCCCCAGCAGCCGTCAGTCAAAGGCCATGTGCCGCTGCAGCCCCGAGGGAAAGGGAGGGGAGGCTGCCCGGGAGCGCCGTTGAGAGCCGGTTGGTGGTGGCGCGGACAGGCCACTAGCTGCCTCCTCCTCCTCTCCGCTCCCGGGTCTGTTGGCTGGTGGGAAGGCCCGGCCCAGGCGCCCCACCCAGCTCTTTCCCCCCCCCCGCCCCCAGATTTTTTGAGAGCGGGGGATGAGGCTGAAAATTCGGGGGTCCCCCGCCAGGGCGGGAGGGTTGGGAAGCCTACAATTTCTCCAGGTGAACTGATCTCTGGCACCTGAGGGGGATCTCCAGCTACCACCTGGAGGCTGGCAACTCTACCATTGGCCACTGGTGGGAGTGGGGGGGGTAGGGTTGCCAGATCCAAGTTGGTATATTTCTGGAGATTTGAGGTTAGAGCCTGGGGAGGACAGGGACCTAAGTAGGATACAATGCTACCGAGTGCACCCTCCAAACCATCCATTTTCTCCAGGGAGACTGATCTTTGTATTCTGGAGATGAGTTGTAGTTCCAGGGGATCCCCAGGTCCCACCTGAGGACTGTTACATAATATGACAGAGAATCAAGAATATGCAGAGATGTAACTCTTCCATGAAAATTACTAAAGAATATTAAAATCACATTTATTTGTCTGCTTTATAAAAATGACCTCTCAAAGTACAACCAATATCAAAATATCTAATAGTTTCAGTATCAATATAATGCTAGAAGGTGTATCTTGTATTTTTGTGCTATTATATTGTAGCATAATCCATCAATTTTAATTTGCTGCTTGAAAACATATCAAACATATAACTCATTTTGAGCTTGTTACTTGAAATCATATCAGATGGCAGTAAGGTTGTATTTCATTCTCTACAACGCTGAATATCTGTTGCAATTTCAGTCCCCAAAGTCTCTGTATAACAGCTGTCCATATGAGACAGTCCAACAATTAGGCTCCATATATTGACAAACTTAATTCCAGCCTTACAGATTTGCTAGCTCTTTTCTGGCATCCCTAAAGCCTACAGGAACCAAGGTAAATCAAGATGGGTAGCAGTGTTAGTCTGTCTGTAGCAGTAGAAAAGGGTAAGAGTCCAGTAGCACTTTAGACTAACAAAATTTGTGGTAGGGTATGTACTTTTGTGAGTGACTGCTTACTTCTTCAAGGTAGGCAGGGTAAATTATTTGGAAACACCTCAGCTCTCCTGTTAGGTTTCTATAAGGTCTTAGAGCAGGGGTGTCGAACTCATTTGTTTTGAGAGCTGGATCTGACATAACCGAGACCTTGTGGGGCCTGGCCATGTCAGGTTGGGCCATGTGTGTACCTATTTAAGATTAGGTAGCAGAGATTTTATAAAGAACACAGACAAACAAAATATTTTTTTTAAAAAACATGCTTAAAATGCTAGCACTCATTGGTCTTAAAGGTGCTTTCTTTGTATTTCTCCCGTGGGATCCAGGGAACTGGGCAAAGGAAATTCTGTCTCTTTCCTTCCTTCCCCAGAGGACTGGGGGGGGGGGGGGAAGGAGGAGCCTCAGCCAATAGAAGGAAGAGAGGCTTGGCACAGTAGCTCTGCAGTGCAATTGAGAGAGCCTGGCAAAGCAAGTTATTCCTCCCCAAGGGAGGAGCCTCAGCAAATGGAGAAAACAGAGGTTTTGCTTTGTAGCTCCTGTGCAATTGAGCAAGCCTTGCAAAGCAAGCTGTTATGCAGAAGGAAGCGAGAGAGGGAGAAGGAAGCAGATGACAGCCAGTTGCTTGGAAGTCTGATAGGAGCTCTCTGGGGGCCTGATTTGGCCTCCGAACTGCATGTTTGACACCCCTGGTCTTAGAGACTTGGAAGGCCCATTTCCCCATTCTCTTACTGTTTTATTTAAATAGCTTCCAATTGCATATAACGGCACAATCAATCTTCTTCCAGCTATTTTGGAAGCTTTTAATTCTCCCCTTTCTCACAAATCTTGAGAGTCCCCCCCCCACTCCTGCAGGCAGAAATACAACTTTGTCTACAGCTGATCCAGGTTTGTTGTTGTCAAGTCGGCTGAATTCAATAACGAGACTTTGGTTGAAACAAAGTTACTAGTTTATTGGAGACAGAACTGTAGACCATGATAGAGATTGAAGGACTGGGGTACATAGACATTAACCAAGCATTTAAGGTATAGATCAAAAGGATTCTTGAGGGAGAGGCATTCTATGCAGTGTATATTCACATCAGGATGTTACTACTTCGTTCCCAAGCTGAGGCCTTGGCGCCTTCACACTCCCACAGACACCCTGCCTGAGAAGGCTCTACTATCTTGTTCCCATATCACCATTTCAAAGCAGGCTACACAACAAAGGGACGGTGAGGGGGTGAGGAAAGTTAGCTAGCAGCATTCGGTGTTCAGTGTGGTTTACCCAGAACCCCTTACTTCTGAACCAATGTTAAGATGCAGCTTGACCCAAAATACAGCAGACTTGACATACTGCCCCCCTTAAGCTCCCTCCGCGGCGCGGGCCCGAGGAAGGAGCTGTTCCTGTTTACAGTCCAGGGCTTCTAGGGCCGGTAGGCTCCGACCTCCCCCTTGGAGGGGGAGGGCTGTTGGTGCTTGAGGGTGCCAACTGGATGGTTCCGGACTTCGGCGGAGCAGGCTGCAATGAAACACAGGGTGGACTTTACCAAGTGCAGGAGGCAAATCCAACTCTACCGTCACTGGGTTAATCACTCGTTTGATCTTAAATGGACCCAGGAACTTGTAAGCTAGCTTCCTGGAAGGTTGGGAGAGGGGTAGGTTTTTCGTTGACAGAAACACTGAATCCCCAACTTTTAAATCCCAAACTGGCACATGGGATTTGTCATACTGTCTCTTGTAAGCCTCCTTGGCCGCTTTCAAGTTCTCTTGGATGACCGGCCAGCATTGGCTGGGGCCCTGCCACCATTGTTCAAAGGCTGAGGATGTCCCCGGGTCTCCCCCCCCCCCAGGTAGCATAGGGATTGGCTTGCCCTCATACCCAAAGACAGTTGAGAAGGGGGAGGCTTTGGTAGAGCTATGAGTGCTGTTGTTGTAAGCGTATTCTGCAAACGGGAGCAGGTCTACCCAGTCGGACTGGCGTTGGCTCACGAAGCATCGTAAATATTGTTCCAGCACCCCGTTCACTCTCTCCGTCTGTCCGTCAGTCTGGGGGTGGTAAGCTGAACTCAACCCCTGCTCCATCCCTAATAATTTACAGAACTCTCGCCAAAAGGTGGCAACGAATTGCGGCCCGCGGTCGCTAATGACCTTGTCGGGGATTGAGTGGTGTTTCGCCACGTGATCAAAGAACAAAGCCGCCAGTTTCCTCGCGGTGGGTAGCTGTGTACAAGGGATGAAATGGGCTTGCTTTGAAAACGTGTCTACCACCACCAGGATCACTGTTTTCCCCCTCGAAGAGGGGAGCTCTACTATGAAATCCATGGATACGATTGCCCAAGGGCGTTTGGCCGTTTCCAGTGGCTGTAATAGCCCGGGAGGCTTCCCCCCCCCTCTTTTTCGCCATTATGCACACCGGGCAGCCTGTCACAAATTCCGACACGTCCCTTCTAAGGGACAGCCACCAGAACTGCTGATTTACTAAGTGCAAGGTTTTTACATAGCCAAAATGCCCCGCCAATTTGGACGAATGGCAGAGTTGCAGGATATCTCTCCTTAGGGGCATCGGGATGTAAAGTTTCTCTCCCTTATACCACAACCCATCTTTCCCCTTCTGCACCCCCTCAGGTTCAGGTCTAGGAATTTGCGCAGTTCTTTTTTCTCTGCCCAACCCATCTGGTAGAGTTTGGCCCGGGGCAGACTCTCCCCAGGGATTAGCTCTATGGCACAGTCAGTATTCCGGTGGGGGGGTAGTTGATTGGCCTCCCACTCGCTAAACACTTCCATCAGGTCGCGGTAGGCGCTCGGGACGTGGTGCACTTCCTCTACCAGGACGCACGCCCTTTCTTTGGCGGCGGGAGCCTGCGGCCCCCACGCCGAGTTCCATAGGTTGTTGCTGCAGTCTGGGTCTGGGAACCTAATGGTCTGCGCTCTCCAGTGAATGAGGGGCTCGTGTTTTTCCAACCACCCCACCCCCAACACTACTGGGTAGGCGCATGCCGGGGCAATGACAAACACTTCTTGGTCCCAATGGCCCTCGATCCCCAGGGGACATGGTTCCGTTTCTTGCGTACAGGCCCCCCCCCCCATCACTGACTCGTCCATCTGCTCAAACAGCATAGGATGGGGCAGCTGTGAGCGCTCCAGCCCTAGGGCCTCCACCACCTTGGGGGAAATTAGCTCTCGGTTGCATCCCGAGTCTATGAGGGCTCGTATCTGCAGGAACCTCCTCAATTTTGGGTTCAATAGTTTCACCATAACAAAGTACAGTCTTCCCGTAGTTCTCACCGTCAGTGGTGCCTTTTTCCGGTCGACCTGCTGGCTGGCACCGTTCAGAGCAGGTCGGGTCCGTTTCCCGCTGGTTCCTCTTCCCACACGAGATCAGCCAACTCCGCGGAGAGCCGAACCTCTTCCTCCTGCACCATCAGCGCGCTGCTTTTCGCCGCGTCCTTAGGGCGGCTGGGGGGCTTCTTGGGAACCGGGGTGCTCTGTCTAGCCATCCCCTGTGGTGGATTGTTCCCTGCGGGGGGGGCTGAGGGCAGTTGGTGGCGAGGTGGTTTGGGTCGCCGCACCGGAAACAACAGCGGGGCCCCGCCGGGGTGGCCGCCGTCGGTTTCTTGGCTTTGGGGGGCTCAGCCTTTCCGGGGGTGGGTTTTGGCGCCCCTTTCCCGGCCAGTGCTTGGCGCAGCATCGCCACTCGCTTTAGGTTGGTATCCACCTCGCCCGCCAGCTGGATCCATCCCACCAGCGTATCCGGACTGGCTTGACCCAAAATACAGCAGACTTGACAGTTGTCTTCCTTATAGGCTCCAGCATTGGCTGATATGAGAAAGAAAAGCAGGGAATGAATTCGGGGGGAAATAATTTAAAAAACAATCAAATAAAATATGTGCTGAAACAGCTCATTGGGAGATCTGAAAGATATGGATCACAATGCAGTCAACATTTAATACTTCTACACCTCAAGATATTCAGTGGTACATTATGGATGAGTTTAAATTTCTACCATTAACATATCAAGAAGTCTTTTAAAGACCTTCAGCTGAATTGTGCCCATGTTCTCGGCCCTACCAGATTTAAAGGGAAAAAAATAGGTTTGCATTGTTTATATACAGTAGCTAGGCTTGCCAGCCCCTAGGATCCAGGCATGGTTTAGCAGGTTTCTTCCTGCTGCCAACCAGCTGGCTGGTGTTTGGAAGCCCTGCCCCAACAGCCACCATATGCCTTTAAAACTCGGAAGGCTTAAAAGAAGCTTGCAAACTACTTGTGTTTTGGACTGTGTGTGCACCTTTAAATCTCAGCTGGAGGAAAGTGCATGGGCGGAGGAGAGGGAGCAAGCAGAGCCAAGTGGCTCTTCCCAGTGAGCAGGGCACGTGCGTAGGAGTTGGTGGGGTAGGCAGCAGCCTGGGGCACTACCCCACCTGGGGACACCACCAGGCACCCCCTTACCCATGCAGAGAACTCCTCCAAGCCTGCCTTGAAGGCAGGATCAGAGGAGAGCTGCACAGTGCACTAAGCTCTTCAAAGAGTGCACTGTTTTAGTGGCGCCAGTCGCTTTCGGGTTGAAATCAGCCGAGTGGTGCCTTTGGAAGGTGGCTCTCGGCCGCTTTCAACCCAAAAGCAGCTGGGCAACGCTGAAACAGTGCCCTCTTCAGAGGCTTCCTTAGAAGCCTTCAAAAAGCTTAGTGCAGGGGGAAAGTGGCAGTGCAGCAGCACTCTTGTGCACCACCCGTCACTCTCTCATTCCCCACCTCCCTGCACAATGCTGTCACTTCTGGTGATGTCATTGTGCCGTGCATGAGCAATGAGCTCCATAAAGGGAGCTTGCGAGGGGAGGGGCAGAGGTCTGCCTCTCAAGGCAGAACCCATAGTGCTAGCCCTGCCAGTGAGTGTGCGAAGCATGTGAGAAAGGAAGAGAACCCAGCATAGTCCCTTTGTTTGCTTTGCATTCCTTTCAGAAGTTGCCTGTATAGTAAAATAGAGTTAACCAGAACCTGTTTATGGGATGGAGGAAAACTTCATTCCCTAGGCTGCTCTCCTTTAGTTTTCTGTTAGTCTGCAGAAGTTGGTTGAAACACAGCTGATGGTTACATTCAGCAACTCCTGTGAGTAAATTGCCCAAGCGAGATCACAAAAGTGTATGTTTGCAAACTGTTTATTTTGGCTGCTTTGTGTGTGTGTATATGTTCACTTTCATTTAGTGGAAGTGCAGCTTCTGAGGGATGAGTGAATGAAGACTGTTTTCAGGGGAACAGCACTGCTGTATTTTTATTTATTTATTTTCAGGAATTGGAAAGTCTCCTGGCTTCATCCCCAAAGTCCCCAGATATTTTCTGAGTTGGACTGGCAACCCTAACAATAGGCTTAGCTGTCTGCTTGGTCAATCGGTATGGGTTGGCCTAAAAGGACTGAAGCCTGGGGCATGATAAAGTAATGTCAATATTCCTTAAAATCTATAAATATTCCCTGAACAGGAGATAATTGTCTTGAGATGGTCTCCCAGGGTTGTCAACTTCCAGGTGGGGCATGCAGACCTCTCGATATTACATGATGACAAAGATAGTCCTGATGACAAAGATCAGTTTCCCTGGAGAAAATGGCTGCTTTGGAGGGTAGACACTATGGCATTGTACCCTGCTGAGGTCCCTCCCCTCCACAAACCCTGCCCTTCCCGGACTCCACCCCAAAATTCTCCAGGTATTTCCCAACCCCTGTGGTCTCCAAATAGTTCTGTAGAGAAGGTGATGTTCTCCCTCTCAGCTGAAGAGAGCAGACAGACAAGATATGGCTGGAAAGGGAAGCATTAGGTTTGGTAGTAGAAAGAATGATGTAGGCAAATTGAAAAAATCTGGATGCTGGCCTTTTCTGGCTAGGTACTTGAAGTGGGGAAGTGTCTCTTTACCTTCATCTGTGCTCTCCTTTTATCAAGTGTTACAAAAATGCCATAAATTTCCACAGCTTTAGACCAAAAGCAGTAGTACTGTCCTTGGCACTTCTCGGTAATCGGAGGACTCCACACAATACATAGGAAATTGCTATATACCAAGTCAGGTCACTGACCCAACAAGGTCAGTAACATCTACACTGATTGGCAGAATCTTTTTGGGGACTCAACTGAGAAAGACCATTTCTAGCATCTGCTATCTGAGCATTTACAACTGGAGATGCCATGGTGAGGTCACTGACCTCTGTGCCCAACCTGATATATACTGCAGTCTTCTCACTGACAATTAAAAAAAATATCATTTCAAAAATAACAGAAAATAAGAATTGGGGGGGGGAGAGGAACCCTCAAAATTCAGCCATTGAATAGAATAAAAAGAAAAAAATGTATACATGAAGTAGAGGCACAAATATAACTTTGGTGGTAGTTCTAAATATAAGTTTCATAAAGGGTTTTCAAATATCTAAAAATAAATTCATACGCATGTTCAGTGTTCAAATACGGATAGAGTTCCAAGGTCCTCAATCCACTGCTTTATCAAAAATTGGCCTTTGTGTTTCCAATGTTGTAATACAAGTCTTTGAAAGTATATAAGCATCCTCAAAAACCGTTGAACATTCTAATTACAAACCGTTGAACATTCTAATACAAAGTTGTTATGACTAATAGTTTCTAAAAAAACCAAATAACTGGACATGCCCAAAACATATGTTTGGGGGACATATCTTGTGAATTACACCAAGCAGTTACTCATACCTTTGCTAAAGAGTTGTCCAGTATATATCCTGAACATATATTTTTTTGCTGAACATGTTGCAGCTTAAGAGCCATGGAGACCGCATCCCATTGCTGTGGCAAAACAATGTGATCTAGCTCCTAATTCCATTCATTCCTGAGACTCCGCATATCATATTTATTAATCAATATCAAGTACTTATAGACAAATATCATAGGTTTCATTTTCTGCATTGGTTCAGTTAGAGTTTCCAGGAGCAAAGGAAACTCTGAGATACTTAATGATGCCAGGCAATATTTAGATACCAACAAATGTTGCATTTGCCATTCAGCAGAAATTGACCAATCATATCTAAACCACAGCTCAGAAAATGACAGAAACCCATCAGCATACTCTATCAACTGGTCCAATCTAAAAATCCCCTATTGGTCCAAGCCTTCTGTAAAAACATTTCTTCCCAATTTTATAGGTATGGATTGGCTCATAATGTTAATTTAGCATGTGAAAATGAATCAAATTGATAATGACATGATATTGTGAACCATTATTCTCTACCTGAAGAACTGTTTTTTAGCTGAAGAACCATCAGCTAGAGATGTCAAGGTCTCCAACTTGGTATATTCTTCAGAGTCTTCAATAAGTTACAGCTTGGTATATTCTTAGAGTCTTCAGTGAACTTCAATTTTGCAAGGAAGAACTGCTGCTGCACCTGCTCAAATTCCTTCTTCTACAGAATTTCTTCTCCTTCTTTTCCAGACCAGGAGCCCTGCCATCTTTTTCATCTGCTTGCCTTAAAATTAATTATTTGGTCTGCGGAACTGCTGATTCTAAGACTAGAGAGAAATAACAGGAAAACCACCTCCCTAATTTCTGCATGCTCATATGCAGTAGAGGACCAGGGTTCATGCACACATACTGGCAATGCAACTTATTTCAAGCCTGCATTGTACATAAATATCTTTTCCTCTTCAGTGTTCTACTTGCCATTCCTCTAGCTGCATCTGTTTTTATCTGCATTGCTTGGCAGGACCTTGAACCAGTGAGAATTATTCTGGCAGGAATTCCAGAGGTAGAAGCAATTCTCCCAGCCTCCGAATTTCAGGTCTTGGCCTTCTGAGTTCCTGTTTATCAATCTTAGCTTTAAGTTATATCTTCAGAGCAGGTGGGCAGTCACTGGACACACCTTATAAATCCACTTTCTGTGAGGGAATGCCAGAAGAACAACTTCTATTGAAATTGGCTTAAGATATAAAGCCATAATCCAGTTCTGAATGTTGCCAGTTTGTTGCATCTCCATTATTAATGATCTGAGAGGAAATTCTGATGTTCTGAGGAAGGAATTTAATGCACAGATCACTAAAAAGTCATTACTCAAATATTACACAGGAGTTAACTAAGTTATTTCTTTCTTTCTCAGATTTATGTGCAATCGCAAAAGGGCAATTTATCTTATGCTCAGTGGAATTAAACATATTAAAGTCAGTTGAAAAATTACAGTGAAACACAACAGGAGAACTAAAAGGATCCATACAATATTGAATAAGCCATGTTGGAAGAACAGCAGGTTTTGAATCCGAAGGCTGATGTCAGATCCTACCTGAAGAATTGTTCTGTGTAGCCCCAAAATTTGCTGACACAATTGGTCCAAAAATAAAGGTTCTGTGTGACTCTTTTAAAAGTTTTTCTTTCTGATTTACTGAGATATAGCCTGAACTCTGGCAGTCCAATCTGCCATGGTTTTAATTCCTTAAGGTAGGGTCCATGTTCTCTTTTCCCATGAATATACATGAAGCTGTCTTGCACTGAATCATCAGACGATCAGTCCCTCAAGGTCACAACTGTCAATTCAGACTAGCAGCAGCTCTCCAGGGCTTCAGGTTGTGGTCTTTCACATCACCTACCTACTGTTTGGTCCTTTTTAAAATGAAAGTGCTGGAGACTGAACCTGGGATTTACTGCAAAGTAGAGGCTCTTCCATTGAGCCACAGCCCCTTCTCTGTTTTATGCTGAGAATGCCTCTGTGAGGTGACTTAGGCTAAGACAAAATAACTAGCCCAATATCACTCAGCCAGCAGTGTGCTTCTTGGCAGAGTGGGTATTATAACCTATGGTTCCTTGATCCCCATCCAGTACCATAACCATTACACTACACTACACTGTCTCCATTGTTTGTTATGAGCACCAAATGAGAGACAATTATGCTCATGCTTTGGTTTCTTCTCCCCCAGGTACCCTCTTGTTTGCTGAACTGTTCTGCTATAACATTTACTTGCCCCTCCATATAATTCAGATTATTTCTGCTAATAAAATATTTTCCCCCAAACTGGATCTATAGCTGTGTGTAAGAGTAAGAAGTACCTAGCCTCAGAGGTGAACAGCTCCAATGTTTCTGTGTGAATTAATGTTCTGTTTGAGCAGGTATCCTATTGCATCCCAGGGTGGTTATTGGTGGTTATATACTAGTTGCAGTTACACCTGAGGCTGCCTAGAAACACGAAAAAGTGTGACTATGGCTCAATGGCAGGGCTGTAGCCATTGCGGGGGGGGGGGGGGGGGCACAGGGGCAATGCCCCCTATGGAATCTGCAGCACCTCCACCCAATCTTCCCTTGTCTTTTCCTTTAAGTGAAAGGGAAGACTGGGGAAGATTGGGTGGGAGTGCTGCAGATTCTATAGGGGGTACCATCCCTGTCCTCCCCCCTCCCCCGCTGGATATGGCCCTGCTCAATGGTACTGTGTTCTGTAGATCCTAGCATTGTTTCCTGGCATCTCCAGGTAAAAAGAAGTTCAAGTACCAAATGGAGATGGCTTTTCTCTGCCTGAGAACCTGGAGAGTTACTGCCTATCAGAGCAGGCAGTATTGAATTAGATAGGTCCATGGTCTGGTATAAAGCAGTTTCATATGAATTGTCAGCCTCAATAAAAAAGAATTTTTAAAGGATACATTTAGTTTACTGATCAATATTTTTTTCTAAATTTTGTGAAATTAATGAAAGGGAGGAGACTGATTTGGTGGCCAGCTATTGACCAGATTGCTTAAACTGACATTTTCCTCAAATCTGTCATGAATCAGTATTTATCAAGTTTTGCAATACCCTGTGATTCTTTTAGGAGTAGCTATGGGATTTGTTTATTGCCAGTTGATTTTTTTTTTGAAAGGGCCTTTGAATACACACAGTCGCCATTGTGTTCTATGCTTTTTCTTTGCCAGAGAACTGTAGAAAAATAAAAGTGAGGGGGAATCAACCCACCCCCATCCCCAAATGGGACAAAAAAATCATTTGAATATCATTTGGAAGTGAACGTAGTGATTTTTAAAAGGCTTCCATGTTGATGAGGTTTTTATTTGATCTATTTCCTTTTCACTGAAAACATCCAGGTTAAGGAATTTACATTCTTTCTTGCAGGGGAATATTTGTATAATGGGGAATGTGTGGAATTAGAAACCAGCTAAGGTTTCTAAAAGAGTGCTTTTAGAAATCTGGCTGAATATCTGATTTAATATTCAGAAGTGTTTAGAATATAAAGGTAAAGCAAAAGCTAAGAATCTAAGAGGTACCTTCTGGATCAAATTAATGGTTCATTTGTTCAGTACCCCATTTCATTCAGTGGCCAACCAGTATCCCAGAGAGCCAACAAACAGGGCTCAGAGGCCTTCTCTTGAAGTTGCTTCCTAGAATCATAGAGTTGGAAGGAATCCCGAGGGCCATCTAGTCCAACTCCCCGCACACAACGCAGGAAATTCACAGGATCAGCATTGCGGTCAGATGGCAATCTAGCATTCGTTTAAAAACCTCCAAGGAAGAAGAACCCACCTCCTCCACTGAGGAACCACTCTGTCAGGAAGTTCTTCCTAATGTTGAGCTGGAAACTTTTCTGATTTAATTTCAACCCACAGGTTCTGGTCCTACCTTCTGCGGCCACAGAAAACAATTCTGCACCATCTTCTTTATGACAGCCCTTCTTCTAAATGACAGCCCTATCACCTTTCAGCCTCCTCCTCTCCAGGCTAAACATGCCCAGCTCCTTCAACCTTTCTTTGTAGGACTTGGTCTCCAGACCCCTCACCATCTTTGTCGCCCTCCTCTAGATCCGTTCCAGCTTGTCTAGATCCTTCTTAAAATGTGGTGTCCAAAACGGAACACAGTACTCCAGGTGAGGTCTTACCAGAGCAGAATAAAGTGATACCATAACTTCACATGATCTGAACACTTTAGTTCTGTTAATACAACCCAGAATTGCATTGCCTTTTTAGGCACTGCATCACACTGTTCATTCATGTTCAGCGTATGATCCACTAAGACCTCTAGATCCTTCTCGCACAGACTACTGCCAAGACAAGTCTGCCATCCTATAACTATGCATTGAATTTTTCCTACCTAAATGCAGAACTTTACATTTATCCCTGTTAAAATTCATGTTATTGTTTTCCAGTCTGTCAAGATCACCCTGTATCCTGTTTCTGTCTTCTATTGTATTTGCAACCACTCCCAATTTAGTATCATCAGCAAATTTAATAAGCATTCACTCTTTTCCTTCATCCAAATCATTTATAAAGCTATTGAACAAAACAGGCCCCAGGACAGATCCTTGAGGCACTCCACTTGTCACTCTTCTCCAAGAGGATGGACCAGTTACAGATCCACCTAACAGTAACAGGATCCAAACCACATTTTACCAACTTGTCAACAAGGACAGTATACGGAACCTTATCAAAAGCCTTACTGAAATCAAGATAAACTATGTCTACAGCATTCCCCTGATCCAGCAAGGTAGTTACTTTCTCAAAAAGAGAGATAAAGTTAGTCTGACATGACTTGTTCTTGAGAAACTCATGCTGCCTCTTAGTAATCACAGCCATCCTTTCTAAATGTCTAGCACTGCTGTTTGGGGGCTTACTGCATCTGAATGTGGAGGTTCCTTTTAGCTGATAGGCACTGATGGCCCCACCCTCCTTGAATCTTTATAATCCACTTTAAAGGCTAACTATGCTTATGGTCATCTCTCTAAGTCCACTGTTAGTGAATCCCACTTTTTAATTATGTGTTGAGTAAAGACATGTTTCCTTTTGTCTGTCTTGAACCTATTGTCCGTCAACTTCACTGGGTGCCCGAGTTCTATGGTACAATGGTAAAGTGAGAAAAAACCCTGTTTATCCACCTTCTTCACTCATAGTTTTTATAAATCTCCATCATGCCTCCCTACCATAGTGGCATATTTTCTAACCAGAAAAGTCCTAGTCTTTTTAGCTTGTTCTTAAGGTAAAGCAAAAGGTGCCATAAATCTTTAAACATCTTGGTTGTCCTCTTCTGCACTTTGTTCTATCATAGTCGACTGTAAAGCATCAGGCACTGAAAGAGAACATATATAGATAAAAGAAAGTGTCCCTGGATCCTTTCCATGGTTCTCTATGTTCTTTGATGAAAGACCATTCTTCACAACAGCTTAAAGTTTGAGATCAAACTGAGGAAATGTCTTCAATTTATAGGAAATTCACAGATGTGGTAGTGTAGATTATCATCTCTTTGGCCCACAAAGCAATGACTTTCTATTAATGTGGCCTACAAAAACCATGACAGAATTTTCTTAACCAGATGACATAGAAATATAATTTTGAATTACACCCACAAAATCTCCATAGTTTTGGCCTAATACAATGCCAAGATGCCATCTCAAAACATAAAATACAGACTGCTGTCCCTCTCCCCTCAATGCTTTTATTCTAGAAAGAACATGGATAATCTAATTGGACCTGGAATCCACAAGCATGCATGTGTGTCTTGTGGGGAAACTGTATTATGTTGACTGACACCCATCACATCATTGTCTCAGCTGGAAAATGACTTGAAGAAGAAAGCAAGCAAACAAACAATACTTACTGAGTCCAAGACTGCAGAAATAATTGCTCAAAGCTGCAGGGGTCTTAGATACTACAAGGGAATAGCAAAATCCATGCGGCGATTTGTTAGCAGGAAGTTCCTTTCTGGTGGATATTGGCTAAAATAGATCTGTGGTTTTGCAAAGGGAAGTGCATTGGAATGTTGACCTTTAAAAACCCAAGATGGGGGTTGTTTTTTTGGAAAATTTGTCATAGGAGGAATTTCTCTCATTCAGCCCCCAAAGAACTCCAGCACAATTCACGAGACCTAAGCTATCCCCCTGACAGATGTTTATCATCAGTGTAGTTTTGGAGATCTGGCCTCAATGAAGAGTATAGTGCAGGAATGTAGGAACAGCCACAGTGGATCAAACCATCACTATTTCTTTCCATCTGGAGTTTCTTCTCCAGATGTGCACCACTATGTGAGCTTCAGAGAAAGGTGCAAAGTCTACCCCCATTAGATGTAGGGTATTCTGCTTCTACACACCTCTCTTAACAATTAATGCATTCAAACAGTAACGTTTTTTCCCCTGGATTATGCCTTTCTATTTGTAGGAGATTGTGTATTTGAATGTTCTCTTATTAAAAAGCTCAATTTGCTGAAAATTAGTATGTAAGGGAAAAGGCTCATTTTAGCCTTCTCCTTAACTTAATTTTCTATGAGCAGAAGGCACATACACCTACTCTGTACTTTAGGGGCACATATATTTTTATTTATTACGTATTATTAAAACATTTATATCCTGCTTTTCTTCATGGTTTGAGGTAGCTTAATGAACCAGTTCTCCATAATTAGTTCAGCCTTGCTGGCTGACTAGAATAAAGCCGTCTAGGCTGTTCTGGTGCCTTTAATGCCAGCTTTTTATTTGCTGCATGGAGCTCTCCATTCTCACTTGGTAATGGCTAATGTCTGAACATCTGGCTGCTGTTATAAGCTACATTGGCTAGTTGAATAGTTGGCAGCCCAGCTTGTGACCCAACAATCTAAAACATAGTTGGCTGGCTATGTACTGTGGCCGAACAGGAGATGGACAGTATTCTACCCCCTCCCAAGGGAAAAAGTAGTAACTGAACCACTGGCAAATCACAGTGGGATTTGTGAAGAAAACGAGCATTCATTGGAAAAGGTATTTCTTTCTGTCCCATTATTCTTCAGCCAGCAGAGAGTTCTTTATGTTCTGTACGGAGAAAGGATTTGAACAAACTTCACTCCCAGAGGTGGGGGATATAAATATATAGCTATGTACTGCACCACTGATGTATTCCAAGTTAGCACTGGCAATCCTTGAGAGCAGGGTTACCAGGTTCCCCTTGGCCACCAGCAAGTAGGGCTAGGGTGGCCAGATCCAGGCTGGGAAACTCCTGGAGATTTGGGGGTGGAGCCTGGGGAGGACAGGGACCTCATAGAAGCCATCCTCCAAAGCAGCCATTTTCTTCAGGGAAATTGATCTCTAGTCTGGAGATGAAGTGTAATTCTGGAGGATCCCCAGATACCACCTGGGGGTTGGCATCCATACGTGGAGGCTGGGGGGGGGCAGATTTGCAACTAACTGGGTTGCAGTGTTGGCCTGATGCTCACAAGAACACATGAAATCGCCTTATACTGAATCAGACCATTGATCCATTAAGGTCAGCATTGGCTCTCCAGAGTATCAGGCAGAGGACTTTCGCATTACATATTACCTGATTGTTTCAGCTGGAGATGCCAGGGATTTAACCTGGGACCTTCTGCATGCATGGCCCCTCACTGAATGCTACACCCCGCCCCCCCAACCAGCCAAGTACAGTGATCTGCTGTGTGCTTGGAAACTTCTCTGTCTCCTCCATCCTGTTTTTGTGACAGTAAGCAGATAGCAAAGCCAGAAAAACCTTTGGAGCCCTTGCCAGATTGCAAAAAATGGCTCTTTTGGCTTGGTGGAGCAAACTGTGTAAGCCCTTAAGAAATAAACAACATACCCTACTCTTCTTCCCAGTGGGGACCCCAAGAGGCTTACACCCTCATCTTTCCATCCTCCAGTTTATCCTTTCAACAACAGCCCTCTGAGGTAGGTGAGGTTACAAGAGAGGTCCCCCTGTGAGCTCCCATAGCAGAGCAGGGATTCAGATCCAGTCTTCCAGATCCTTATCACGCATTCCAAGCATGCTGTCTCTCAAAATCCTCTGTTGCCATGGGTAGTTCTCCATGTTCTCTTGCTTCAGCCTCAGGAGGAGGAGGAAAGCAATATTCGAGTCCAGGAGCACCCAACAACCAACAAGATTCCCAGGGTATACACTTTCAAGAGTCAAAGCTCCTTTTGTCAAATATCAGAGAAGGTCTAGCAAAGCACAATGCCCAGTCTAGTAAATCACCATTGGCCACCTGCTACCAAGCACAGTCCCTGTTTGGTAGCCTTAGGCATCAGCTTCACTTTAGCTGGCCGCACCTGAGACTAGGCCCAACTCAAAGGCAACAGGGATACTTAATCAACAAACTGCTTGTATTTCAGCCCACAGTACCTGATCCCCTCGTCTGATGAAGTGTGTTTAGAGAGCACATGAAAGCTTACGTTCTGAATAAAACTTGGTTGGTGCAACTTGACTCCTGCTTTGTTCAACTACTTCAGACCAACAGGGCTGCCCACTTGGATCTAGCAACAGGGACAGCGTAACTGGTATTTATTGCAATTTTGTTTTCTGAGTGTCATATTTCTGAGATGCTAAGAATGCACAAAGCACCTTGCAATCAAAAAGATACAACAATAGCTGAGCCCAGGGGGAAACAACACAATTGCATTTAAAACCCCAAGCAAGAATAAAACAGATCCAACCAATGTCAAAAGTCTTTGGGAACATATACATACTTATTTTTATATATTTTCTCCCCAATGGAGTCTATGGGGTATTCTCTCTGCTTGAACATATGAACATATGAAGCTGCCTTATACTGAATCAGACCCTTGGTCCATCAAAGTCAGTATTGTCTTCTCAGACTGGCAGCGGCTCTCCAGGGTCTCAAGCTGAGGTTTTTCACACCTATTTGCCTGGACCCTTTTTTGGAGATGCCGGGGATTGAACCTGGGACCTTCTGCTTCCCAAGCAGATGCTCTACCACTGAGCCATCGTCCCTCCTCGCAACAACCCTGTGAGCTAGGTTAGTCTGAGAGGGAGGGAAAGTGACTGTCTGAAGATCACCATAGTAGAGTTCCACAGCAGAAGGGGGATTTGCTCTCCCTGATAGGAGCCCAAGAAGTAAAGAAGACAAAATGCACTTTCTGGGGTGGGAGGTGGGGGGAGAAATCTGCAGTTTGGGGGCAGCAGCTGAGAAGGCCTTCCTGTGAGTGTCCGCCAACCTTACCTCACACAATGAGTTCCCATTTCAAGCTTGCCCCCCACCCCAACTCTGAAGATCCCAGGAACTAGCCTGGTTTGTATGGGTAGAGATGCTTCTCCAGTACTCCTGAGGGCTTGAAAGGCCAATGCCAGCACTTTGTATTGGGCTGGAAAATTCACTGAGTTACAGGTGACAAAATGCTGCCATAAGTTTGTTGCCTTTGCCCTCTGTTAGTGCTCATAGCTGCCTCATTTTCTACCATTCCAATTTTCTGGACTATCCTCAAAGCAGCAGCTCCACACAGAATGCATTGCAGTAGTCTAAATCTGGTATTTTAGCAGTTATTTACGGTAACAGCTTGTGTTTCTGGGCCATTCCTTCCTGTTCTGCTGTGAATTCTTATGATACTGAAAGACCAGAACATAGGGGTTCCTTGTGGGCATTCAGCCCTGTGAGCGCTGGGGGGTGGGGTGGGGGAGCCTGTAGAATATTGAAATTGCCCTCTTGTGGAGAAAGGAGGTATTACTTCCAACTCTGCCAATGTTCAAATCTGTTTAGGACCTCTTTCAGATGATTTTTCAAAAGCCCCTAAGATCTTCAGTGCCATGCCCTGGATGGCCCAGGCTAGCCTGATCTTGTCAGATCTTGGAAGCTAAGCAGGATGCGCCTTTGGTAGTATTTGGATGGGAGACCACTAAGGTTGCTATGCAGAGGATGGCGATGATAAACCACCTCTGAATGTCTCTTGACTTGAAAACTGAAAGGGTTGCTATAAGTCAGCTGTGATTTGACTGTGCTTTGCAGAGACCCACTCTCTCACACACAACATATTCTGGGCTACAGTATTCTGAGAGCTGGTGAGCATAATATCTGATAGAATAAATAGTGAGGCAGGAGCCATCGCTTCAAATCTCTCAAACTCATGAGGCAACCCACTGTTCTCCCAGCTTTAGCACCACCATCTGCAATATCGGAGGTAGCTCTGTAATACACAAACATGCAAAACTGCCTTACAGTGAATCAGACCACTGGTTCATCAAGGTCAGTATTTTCTATGCAGACTGACAGCAGTTCTCCAGGGTCTCAGGCAAAGTTCTTTCACATCACCTGCCGCCTGGTCCTTTTAGTTGGGGATGCTGGGGATTGAACCTGGGACCTTCTGCCTATAAAACAGAGGCACCTCTCCCAAGTCCCACCTCACGTATGTGCAATCTGGCATATAAGAATATTGGCCTGCTTAAAAGGACAGGTGTAAGGATTACTGAGAAAACAAATGTGGATTTTATTATTCAGATTAAGCGAATAAAGTAGAAGAAGATATTGAAGATATTGGATTTATATCCCGCCCTCCACTCCGAAGAGTCTCAGAGCGGCTCACAATCTCCTTTACCTTCCTCCCCCACAACAGACACCCTGTGAGGTGGGTGGGGCTGGAGAGGGCTCTCACAGCAGCTGCCCTTTCAAGGACAACCTCTGCCAGAGCTATGGCTGACCCAAGGCCATGCTAGCAGGTGCAAGTGGAGGAGTGGGGAATCAAACCCGGTTCTCCCAGATAAGAGTCCGCACACTTAACCACTACACCAAACTGGCGATAGGAACAGGCACAGAGAAAATAGCCTAGGCTAAAGCCAAAACGGGCACATGGAGGGGCTGTGCTCAGTGGCTGGGCACCTGCTTTGCATACAGAAGGTTGAAGGTTTAGGTTTTGGCAATGTGAAAGACCTCCAATCGAGACCCCAGAGAGCTGCTGCCAGTCAGAGTTCGGAGTATTAACCTCAATAGACCAAAGGTCTGATTCACTAAGGCAACTGCATATATCCACTAAGAACATTATGAAATTTAGCTGGGATTGTAGCTTTATATCCTGTCATTACAATGGGTAGGTCTGTCTGGAGGGAGCTGTGTATCTTGCAGAGACTCGGGGGCTGATTACAGACCGGCACTTTGGGTTGACTCAGAGACACCTCTGAGATCGACCCAAAAAACCCTTCCGGATGGCAACATCTGCCAGCCGTCCAGATCCCGTACTCACCACATACTGGAAGACTATCCATCCGGCTCAAAAAGGGACCACTGCAAAAGTGGTCCCTTTTCACTAGGGCCACTCTGAGGCAGCTCCTGGCCATCTGGAAGGCTGGAGACCACCTGAAAAGCGCCCGGGGAGCCGTGAGCTGGATGCGTGTGCATGTGCGTTCCAGACACTCCCCAGCTGCCCAAGGCCCACTCCTTTCCTCGAGCACTGTCTGGAAGCTCAGGGGCACTCATTTTCTGTCCAGCTGTATTTGGGGTGGCTGCCAGCCACCCCAAAATGGTCGTCTGTTATCAGCTTTGGTATATCAGGGAGCAAAATGCAACTTGGTGTTCTTTCCATAGAGGCACCCATTATCTCCTTCCCCCTTGGTCAATGGAAAGTGAACCATATGATCATGGGTAGATTTTACCCTCACAGCAGTGTCACTTGTCAAGAATAATGCTTGGAAGGGCATCTATTTCCTTGTGTGGGAGAAATAAATGGGTGCCCTTCAGGCCAGTGATTACCCTGTCTCCTTACCTAGTAATGGTGGTGACTCCAGTGTCTGGGTGGAACAGATTAGGTTTTGTTGTCTTTCTGCTGTATCACAAATTGCAGGCCATTTATATTGCCCCATAGTGCTCAATGGAGACCATGAACATCCACAGGCAGCCCTCACCTGCATAGATCCGCCCCTTCATCTGTATATTCCTGTCCTTAGCTTTATGTCTTGGTGCAATGCCAGAATCTTGGGAAATAGTTTCTATGTCTATGGATTTCTAAGTGGTATTTTATCGCTTTTATTGGAGTAATTGTAAAATACTGGAGGCCCACCCCCTGCCCCTGGGAGAGGAGGGCAGAGCAGAAATGGAAAGAAATAAAAAAAGGCTCATGAACCTTTCATAAATTGGATCTAAATAAAAGTTTACATATTATATAAAGTTTTAACACAAGAACTAGATTGCCTGGAACTGTTATGTGTCGACCTGATGTTTTCCGAAGCTGTTCTAAAGAATGTTCTTTTTAACTAAGATGTAACATTTTTGCATTGCTGAGTTTGTTTGAGGAAGTTTGTTATGATAAGTGATGTGTGTGTGTGTGTGTGTGTGTGTGTGTGAGAGAGAGAGAGAGAGAGAAAATCTGGATTCTCCCCAATTTGGCAAGCTTTGAGTTCAGTAATTTGTCTTAAATTTCAGGTTCTGGGAATAACAAAATATTTCAGGATCACTCAGAGCAAAGCAAGAGGGAATTTGGGAGTGGTAGAATAGGCTCACTGTGCTTTGTAGTGGCTTGGGAACTGATATTGATGGCAATCAGCACAAAGAATCTTTCAGAGACGTGACATATCTTCTGCTCCCTGCACACACACACATGTAAAGGGGGTCAGCCATGAGTACCAAAACAATTAGTAATGCAGAAAAGTGAGAACATTTCATCTATCGAGCAGGAGATAAAGTTCAGTCAGTTTTAAGATTTCTGGCTTGTTGGAAGATTAAATATATGCCAGAGGTTTTGATCAAAACACCAACCTGGAATTAAGTTCCACTGAAATCAGTAGTAAAACAACTTAAAAGCTTTCTGCATTCGAAGAATACAGATTGGAGCATACTGAATACACATGGAGCATACTGGAACCTTTCCCTTTCACCATGCCACGTCAACCCTGTGCTAGCTGCACTGTTACAATTCTGAATATATCTCAAAACCTGGCTGCAAGAAACCCGATGGATCAAAGGGGCCATCTAGTCCAGCATCCCATTTCGTTCAAGTGGCGCATCAGTCATTTCTCAGAAACCCTCAAGCAGGGCATGAGGGTAACAAGCTTTCCCTAACATTTGGGCCCTGGCCATTGATATCCAGAGATAATCTGCCTCTGAATGTGCAGCTTCATTTTAGCTACCAAGGCTTGTAGTTGTTGATAGACAGTGATTTTGTCTAATCCTCCCCCTCCCCCAAATAATCTAAACTGGTGGTTGTTGGGAACGCTTGCGGCCAATCCTGGTAAACCAAGACCACATGAAATTTCTTACCCATGGCCAGCTCTTTCCCAAGCTTCCATGTGGCGTCACTCCTGCTAGAAACAGTATATATATACTGTACCTATCAGGGCTCTCGTGAGCCATGGGGCATTAGATAAATGTAAGTAAGGGTCTTGGTACTCAACCACACACCCAGTTTGAGGCTACCATGGGGGAGACAGAGCTCCTCTGCTCTTGTACAGATGAGAAGACTTATACCTAGTTAAATATATTGGAGCAATCCACTGAAGTCCACTTTTATTATGTTAAACATGGTGGAAAGTAGGGTTACCATGGGGTAGTGGTGAGGATGTCAGATTAGGAATGGGGAAGTTTGAAGCTTGCTGGGTGACACTGGGACAGTCACTCTAAGCCTAGCATACCTCACAGGGTTATAGTAAGGACAAAATGGAGGAGGAGAGGAGACTGCCATTTTAAGCCACTTTGGGGAGAAAAGCAGGGTATAAATAGTTATATAGAGAGTAGTAAGGTCAGTAGGGAGCAATGCAGAATGTTAAAGCCTCATCCATGAATCATTGGAAATGACACTTAGCTTCCTTGGCTCTGTGGCTTTACAGAACCGCTGGATAATGCATGGCTTCCAACAACACCAATAGAACTCCTTCAGGGGTTTATCATTGAGGCAAGGGGATGAACTGGCAGCAGCTGCCCATGCTCAGAGACATCTTGTTAGGTTCTCTGGGTGTTAGGCTACTGTTTATATTTTTATCAAGTCTATCATACAGCTCATAAGGGCTAGAAACTTGTGTGTGTTTTCAAATGAAAGCTTGGAATTTCACAATGCTGAACTCTGAACCAGGTCACGCATTCCGTGCTTGGACAGAACCCCTGTGGCCCTGTTCTCAATCTTTGCTTTTTTCCCTTTTGTAGTGAGAGAGATTGCGAAAAAGATGCATTGCTACATTCTGCAAACACTGAGTTTTATTTATCACCAGTCACTTCCTTGCTTTTTACATTCGATTAAGCCACTTGAATGTCAAATTTCTAAATGTGTCTTCTGGAATAAAGCTCAGTTGAACGTATGGGCAATCTTCTCCTCTTGGGTGGCTCTCTTTGCTCATATTTTTCCCATTAACTTAGTAGTAAAGTCAATTGGCAGTGATGAATCTTCTTCATTAATTTCTTTGTTGGCAAACTTTCCCTTTCTTTCATAATTAGTGACTGGGCGGAATTTGCTGGAAGGAGCAGGATGGTTGGCCTCCTGTGGCTTGAAAACTGGAACTGATGTGCATGACGCTAAAAGTTAATTTTGACATCGTTAGTGATGAATAAGATTTTCCTTATGTTTTTACTTCTTAAAAAAACATGGAAAGTTAACTCCTACTTGATTGTTTTGTGTATTTATTTTCAGGAGAGGGCTGCATGTTTTAACCAGACAATGAATCACCTAGATCAGGGATGTCAAATTCATTTAATACGAGGGCCAGATCTGACAAAAATGAGACCTTGTTGGGCTGGGCCATGTGTAAATGTAATGCCAGGTAGCAGAGACATAAACTTTATAAAGGACACAGACAAACACAATTTAAGCTTTTTTTATATAAAAAAACCTTAGAATAGTGTTGGAAGGGGCCTCCAAGGTCATCTAGTCCACCCCTTGCACAATGCAGGAAATTCACAAATACCTCCTCCTAAATTCATAGGATTCGCATTGTCAGATAGCCACCTAGCCTCTGTTTATAACTTATGCTTAAAAGATTAGCACTCTTACAATATTTTATTGAACAGTTTCTAATAACTGACACCTCTTGCTCTGAATTATTGCATCAAAGCCTGGAGACAACATCTGTGCTGTAACAAACTTGAGTATGCTGTCCAGGTGTTGCTCAGGTGTGTATGTGTAAGTTGCAAACCTACTTTTGATTTATTGACATTCATTACGGAAATCTCATTGTCAATGCTTTGAGCCAAAGACCCGGGGAAAACATGAAACGGCTGTGCATTGCAAGGTTTTGTACATAAGTTGTTTCATGTGCTGGTCAGCCAATGGAGAAAAGAGAGTCTTTACTCTGTAGCTTCTATGCGACTGAGCAAGCCTGGCAAAGCAAGCTGTATGCAGAAGGAAGCAAGAGAGAGAGAAGAAAGCAGATGACAGTGAGTTGCTCACGGGCTTGATAGGAGCCCTCCAGGGGTCTGATTTGTCCCTTCAGCCACATGTTTGATACCCCTGACCTAAACCTTTAACTGAAGCAGTGGAGTCTTCACCCCTCCCTGAATTGGTAAGAGCAGATTCTACTTCAGTCATTTGTCTATTAAATTATTTACATGCACCCCACCTTTTCGTAAACCCCTAAAGAGCTTTCACACATTTCAAAAACAAGTAGAAATATATTTTAGAACAATTTGAGAAACTCATAGACCAATACTGAGAGATCATGAGAGTCTGAAATTTTAGAAAACAATAAAAGAGGAGAGTAAAATTCCAGAATCAGCACTGCATGCTGAATGCTCTCTGTTGAGCCAGTATAGTATAGTGGTTAAGTATGTTTTACTGTTTTAACTATGTAAACTCTGTGAAATGTCTAGATTTTTAACTATGTAAACTATGTGAAACGTTTAATTTTATACTCTTATGTTAAATTTTATATGTTGTAAGCCGCCCTGAGCCACCTGGTGGGAAGGGCGGGATACAAATTACAAATAAACTAAACTAAACTAAACTAAAGTGCTCTGACTCTTATCTGGGAGAACCAGGTTTGATTCCTCACTCCTCCACATGCACCTGCTGAGTGACCTTGAGTCAGCCACAAGTTGTCAGCAGAGCTGTTCTCTCAAGAGCAGTTCTAGAGAGAGCTCTCTTAGCGCCACTTACTTCACAGGTTGTCTGTTGTGGAGAGGGGAAGGAGATTGTAAGCCACTCTGAGACTCTAAGTGAAGGGTGGGGTATAAATCCAATCTCTTCTCTTCCTCTTCTTGTTTAAAGGCTATTGGTGAAGTGTCTGCTTCTTTGGGGAAGCAGTTCCAAAGCTGTGGCACTGCTGAAAACACCCTGTCTCATGTCAGTGATAATGGAATGAACATGGAATTCAGCCTTTAAGAAAGATCTTGAAGCTTTGAGTAGGTTATCATGAGAAATAATGGGCCTTCATTGTGATAAGAGGACCAATATGGTGTCATGGGTACAGTGTTGAGGTTGGATCCAGACTAAATTTTCCAGTAGCCAAATGCCTTCCCTCACTGCAGCCCACTGATTTCCACAAAATGATGCTCCTGGGGATGTTGAGGAATACAATAGGAGTTAAATTCTATGCTCTGTTCTGAGTCCCATACCCTGCACTTCACAGAACTGCAGCATGCACATGATGCTGCCATAATTTTTATGTAAGACTAGAGATCCGGTGTATCAGACTAAGCCCATCTAAGTCCAGTTTCCTATATTCAGCAGTGGCCAGCCAGATACCTCTGGGAAGCCAGTGCTCAGAGCAGGGCAGCTACAAAACTTTGTTGACACAGCATTGGGTATTGAGAGGTAAACTGCCCAGGTTTCATTTGCTTGTCTTGTAGGTCTGTTGAAGTAGGGAAATATTCACTGATTTGCAGGACAGAGGATGAGGATTTTGCCTTGACAGCCATATGAGAAACATTACGTGGTGCAAAGCCCTTGAGTGACAGCACACTCAGAGCAAACTCTGTGAGTCATCACGGAGTTATGCATTTTAAGTAGATCAACTCTGGTTTAGGCAATAAGTTGTAGGCCCCAGGGGGAACAGATGCAAGAATGCTGTGTATCTGCTCAGTTTTGAGCCACCCTAGACCAAATGGGACAGAGCTTCTCGCAGAACTGGGGAGGTCTCCGTTACTCATCCACAACCCACTCTGATGGGGCATCCCATGAGCAAAAGTCTTGGGTGTAACTTTATTTCATACTCTTACTGGAATATGGAGTGTGCCTGCAAACTTCGATCGTCAGAGATGGGCAGCCGGGAGGGAGGCTGACTGTGAGGTAATAGGGCATCTTCCAGCTTGTCCTCAAATCTGGGTCTGATAAACCACAAGAACATGTTCCGAGGAGCACCCTTGAAAGAGGGAACACAAAATGGTTAAGAAACAAGTATTGTCCCACCCAGAACTCCTACCCCTCCCCCCCTTTTAAACAGCTGTAAAGGCTGAGGTAAGCAAAAAGCGGAGGGTGGAAACAGAAAACATTAAGAACTAAAGAATGGAAGATCCAGCTATGGCAAAAGTGTCTTAAGCAGCCAGAAAGGCAAAGGAGGGGGCTTTAAAATTGCCCCACCCCTGATTTTCCCTTTAATATCAGTTTGATCCATAAGCAATTGTCAGGCTATGTTATTTAGCCCCATGCTGTGGCTCTGTTCTGCTACCTACTTTTGCATATTAAAACAAGCCGGCTGGCAGTGAAAAGAACCTACTGACCTGGCTATGGTACAGGGGGAACCCTCCAGCACAGCTTCCCCCTGGGGTACTGCACTGCTGCTCACTCCCACTGTAAGCCAAAGTGCCCTCAAGACGAGGTTGGGGAATTGTCAGGTGGGCACCTGGCTCACTCAGGATCTTTTTACCTGTGTATACAGGATTCCACTTCCAGAAAAGTAATGCTTAAAATATTAGGGACTCTAATTAAGTAAAACAATTATAATTTATTAAGAAAAATATAGGCTTCCATACAAGATACAATACTCATCAAAACACACATTCAGTCCTAGGAAACATAGATAGAGAGATAAGGGAACACATGGGTAGACAAACAGGGCGATATTTACCTATCGTAGTCTTCGAGGAAGGCTCCAATGACGACAAGCAAGGAAGTGGGAGAAGGGGCCCAAAACTGATCAGGAATCGGGGATGGATCTATGCAGCGGAAGTTGGGATACTGATAGAAGCACACCTGTGGGTAGCTAGTCCACAGATTATAAGGACTCTCTTGAGCCCTTAAGAGATGGGAGGTACGAGGGAGGAGGAAGGTGGTCAGCTGGTGCATGACCTCATGAAAAGGGGAGGTTTCACAGTGATCATAAGGGCTGGACTACTACGATAGCCAATGGGAAGTTCATTGGTATCACCTAATTGGGTGCTTGCTCTTGACCAATGGACTGCCTGGATCCTGGATACTTGAGAGAACTTTCAGGTTGAAACGGACCAGGGGGAGGCTCCAAAGTAACAGTTAGGGAGAAGAATGGAAAGATTACTTGGGTGGGAAGATGCTTAGGACTATTGGACTTATCTAAAAGGGTGACAGCAGAGAGTCAAATCATGGCCTAGGTAACACCCAGTCTATACAAAGGAACTTGGCTCTGGCTGAAGATGGTCTTCCTCTTCTTCTGTCTTCTTCTGGGCACCAGTCTTTGTCTAGAGTTCCGTCAAACAAAGAAAGTGGCGGTTGGACGATTTAACCACTCCTGAGGTGGGTGGGTTGCTTGCAGGCATAGGTGACATCTGGTGTGTACGTGAGCCATTCGCTTCACTGGAATGGAGTCATGCCTTGTAGGAAGATGGCTGTGTGTGGTGTTAGCCCTCCACGGTGGATTCCATGGTCAGAACTTCATAACCATTTGCCTGGATAGCTCCTGGTGGCGCAGTTTCCTCTGCTCCAATGCTGGGATGGCTATCATACGGAACGATGGGAAATCATCCGTTCTCCTAGTAGGCACTCTTGTACCGGTTTAGAGTGCCTTAGTAGTGTCCTGGCTGCTTGTACTGCATAAGTGCCTTTTGCCCCTGGATAGGTTTACCCACACTCTCTGGCCAGATGTGTGCGAGTCACTTCTCCAGGTGCTCTGGCAACCAAGCTGGTAATCAGGATGTTCTGTAAGGGGGCTTTTCCTCACACCACCTTCCCAGGTGGTTGCTCCACCCAAGAGCCTGGCCTCTTGCTCTGCATGTAAGAGAGGCTTTCTGCACAGCAGTCAGCAGGTGAAGCTTTCATAGCCTGCAGCTAAAAATCCTCACCAACTAATTGCAGCAGATTAAATTCCCCTTAAAGGGACAGCTACCATAGTCGCTTCAGAAATTAGTAAGCCTAATATGCATTAGTACTATGCATAGCGATGCCACCCCTGATGACCTATTCAAAGGGGAAAAAGCAGATTTGGGAAGAGGAATCTCACAGGTTGAGTCTGGGTTCCCACCCCTGCATCAGATGTAACACAATCTTGTGGGACTTGTGGGTCCTCCTCATTTCCTGCACATGCAGTGCCAGTTAAGGAGTCAGACTGTGGTGCATGTGGAGAGGAGGATTCACCCTCCCCATGCCATTTTGCTAGCCTGACATAGTCTGGGGGGACGGAATACTATTGGGTCTGCTGGCAAAACCCAAGTGCATATCAGGGAATGAGGGTGGCTAGGTCTCCAGTGATAGCTTTTGGGGGTGGGGCAGGGTGACATCATAGCACACAATGCCATGACATCCCTTCCAAGTACTCAGCAGTCCGCTGGCAACCCTATAGGGAACATCTGGCTTCCCCCTTTAAATGGACTGGAGAACAGAATAAAGGAACAGTACTTAACTATCTCTACAGGCAGTCTCTCAGTTTCCAATTGACACCCCCCCCCCCCCAAAAGAAAAACATAAACCAGTGGCTTTTTTCTCCTGAAGTATTTTTGTGAGGATAAACACTAGGGATGCCATCCTCTAATCAGTAGATGGAGACCTCCTGGGATTACAGATGATCTCCAGGTGACAAAAATCAGTTCAGCTGGAGAAAATGGCTACTTTGGAAGGTAAATTCTATGGCATTATCCCCCCCAAAAGTCCCTCCCCTCCTCAAACCCTGTCCTATGCAGGCTCCTCTCCCTAGATCTCCAGATATTTGCCAACCCAGAGCTGGTAACCCTAATAAACACACATCTAGAACTCTGGGGGAAAACAGCACGTGGGGAGGCAATGTCAAAAGCAGCCAGAGGGGAAAGGGTTAAGCACTCAATTCTTCCACCTACCATTTCTTTGCTTGAAGCTCCCTCCCCGGGGCTGTAACCACTTGTGTCTTCCAGCAGAGCATCTGCAGGATCTCATTGAGCAGAGAAACCTCACCTTGCTTCAACCAACTTGCAGCTTCCCTTCCCCATTTCTTTCCAGGCAATCTGGACAGAAACTGTTGGAAAGGCAATGTCTGGTGTACAAAGAAAAGAAGCCCCAAAAGGGGGCAGCAAGAAGACAATTAGATAGGATAGTGAGGACAGTGCCTTCTCTCTCCTGTTAAGTGTCATTCCTTGTCTGTCTCCAGATTGCTACTCTTAGGGCAATTTCCCCCTTCCCACACTCGGTCTTCCTCTTTCTCTGTTAAGGATGTAGTTAGAAACCTATCTCTGTCTCTCCTTTTTCCTATCAATTATATTAGTTCCTAAATAATCCCTTATTTACTATTTAATCAGGTTGTGCACCATTGCTGTGTTAATTACTCTGCCAACAGAAACTGCCTGTACTATTCCCCCTTATATCTTGACAATAAAAAGGGTTATAAACTTTCTTAAAAAAAAAAAATGAAAACAGCAATTCATAGGAATTAGTAGATCATGGCAATGCATTGTCCTGACAACGTTGAGCTATAATGCAATAGCAATTGCTGATTTAAAGAGAAAATAGCCTGCAGATTTTTGTCTTTGTGTGTAGCATATGCACTACAACAAAGCGGCCTCTGCAACTTGATCTAGCAAGGCAAACATTGCTGTGTTCTGTAACCTGCCAGGTGGAAAACTGGCACCCTGCTTTTACAGATCCAGACAGGCTGTAAAAGGAAAATGTTAATCAAGTCCCTGCTGAGCTTCTCTTGGCTGGTGAATAGTGATGGGTCAGTTTAGATTAGAATTTCAGCTATTCCATGGCTCAGAAGGAGACATACACACACACACATATACATAGATACAGGCAGCCTTTCGGCCCTGGATTACATACATTTTTTTGAAAAAAAAAAGCACGGGTTGGTTTGCTAGCAGATGGAAGAGAGTTTTTCGTCAGGGACATGCCTGGGACCTGGCGAGTGTCTGCACATATCTGGAAGACAATGAAGGGCAGGGCATAAATTATGCCCATTGCCCGCCATCTCCCATTTATTTTCATTCAATATCAAGTTATTGTCATTCATTCATTCGAGTCAAAAGGACTTTGACTCGCAAAACCCCTTCTCCCCCGCAAAAAAGGTTGGTCTCTAAGGTGTTAATTCAAATCTAGCAGCCATACTGGGACAAAATTATTGGTATATTTTTGTGATTTGTAAATCTTGATTGACACGGAAAAACCCAACTACATTTTTTTGCATGCGAACATTTGTAGACTGCAGTTACCTATTCCCTGAGTTTCACCATGCTCTTCCCCTCAGTGGTTTTTACTGCGGATGATCTCTGTTGTGTAACTGACATATGGTGTCCTCTGAAGTTCTAAATTTAGGGATACCTGTTTGACATTTAAAGTAAGGCTTATGATTAAACTGAAAGAAGACAATTACAAGGGCCAAACTACATGAGACACTATTCTCAGGTTCAGCCCCAAGTCTATTACATATTCTGCCAAACAAATATGTAATGGGAGATCCTGCCTGAAGTTCTGTTTCTCAGGCTCTTGGGGACTGATTCAAATAGGACCATGTCACTGGGGGAGAGGAGAATTAAGCATTCTCTCTCACGTTGGTGGGGTCCGGAGATCTCCTGTATTACAACTATCTCCAGACAATAGAGATCTCCCAGCGCAGCAGTGGGAGAAAATGCAGGAGGAAGAAAGTGCCATCAGAGATTTTGCCAGAGATTTGTGGAATTACTAGAGTGTTATGGTAACTTTGGAAGTGACATGTGGCATTGTATGATGCATGTCCTGGCCTCAAAAGCTCCTTCCAAAATCCTTCTGAAAAGATGGTTCTATAAGGGCTCATGATTAAGTAGGTGGGGCTCTACAATCCACCTGAGGGTCTTGACCTTGGAGACCAATTGTCTTTAAATGGTCTTAAGACACACAGGTGCTGTAGCTTATAGGGCTATCCTTTAAGCTGCCTGGATAGGGCACCTCATTGGAATCATGTATAAGCTCATCAGAGGGTAAAATAAGGAATGTGCACTGATGCTCTCTTTGGTGAATTCTGGCATATTGACAATTGTGCCTGCAAATGCTTTGTGGAGAAAAGGTTTTCAAACAGAACATGTTTTGTATCTCCTAACGATTTTCCCCTTGCCTATGCAAGATAACAAAGTAGTAGAAAGCAACTCTCCCAACCGATTAGTTCTCCACAGTAAAGTGATACGAGGTCCACAAATTGCCTTGTTTTTTTTAGAAGACTCAACCACAGTAGTACAGCTGGATCAGTTAATGTAAATTTTGCGGATGCTTGTTTAGATGCTGAAGGCAATGCATTAGGAACTGATGGTGCCTGATCATTATCCAATCAGTTCCTGATGCAGTATCTGCGACATCAAAAACTCTGCAGGCATTTGTGTATTTAAATAAATGCAATGGACTATTTACTACTTTCAAATATGTGTGCATTGATAAGAATGGGATGATTGCTTACCATTTGGAAAAAGTCCAAAAAAAGGTCTAAACTAAAGGGTACTGTAACTGCAGCCACTCTTTGCTTTTGCTGCTTAGACTTACGGAAGCCATCATCTTTTAAACTCCATCCATCCATTCCATCCAGTGCAGTGACTCCTGTTGAGCAGTTTATCTCTGGACAACTTTGCACCACTTTCTTAAGTGTGCAGAGAACATAGCAGTTCTCTGGCTTCTGGAGGGGTCAAGAATTCTGACCTTCAAAGTTAAAAAGTCTGCAATCAAAATACACTTTCTATTTGCTAAAGGTTAATTAAAGTTAATTAACTTGCTGACCAGATGGAGGCAGCAGCGTTCCAATTTTGTGCATAAATTTGTGAAAGATCTGAACATTGTGAAATTCTCTACACATATACTGTAAGTTCTGCAAGACGCTCCCTGAAGGAAGGACATGGCGGTCTGAAACAAACTTTACACTGCTAGCTGTCCGTTTGAGCTCTTTTTGGATTCATGTATTGGATTTATTTATGATTTGGACTGATATATATATGTGTGCATAAACATGCACATGCGGTATGTAAAACGATGAAGTTGCTGAATGGCACTTTCTTTCTTGTATGAATTACATTTTGTAAATATATTTTTCACAGAGTGGTTTTGATTTATTTGGTTGCAATCCCCAGGTGGGGGCAGGAGATTCCCCAGTTTGGAGGCCCTTCCCTCACTTCAGGGTCATCAGAAAGTGGGGGGAGGGGAGGGAAATGTCTGCTGGATACTCCATTATTCCCTATGGAGAGATCCCCATAGGGTATAATGGAGAATTGATCTGCGGTTATCTGGGGATCTGGGAGGGGGCTATTTAAAGGGACCCCACATCTTTTAAATACCTTCCCTCCACTGGAAATAATGAAGGATAGGGGCACCTTATTTTGGGGCTCATAAAATTGGACCCCCTCGTCCAATCTTTTTGAAACTTGGAAGGTATTTTGAGGAGAGGCTCTGGATGCTATGCTGAAAATGGGGTGCTTCTACCTAAAAAAACTCCCTCCCAGATCCCACAGATCAATTCTCCATTATACCCTATGGGAATTGGGTCTTCTTAGGGAATAATGGAGTGCCCAGCAGATATTTCCCTCCCCTCCTCCCTGCTTTCTGATGACCCTGACGTGGGTGGGGGGGAGAGCCTCCAAACCAGGGGATCCTCTACTCCCACTTGGGGATTGGCAACCCTAGCCTGATGTCTTCAGAACATGGAGGCTAATGAAGGTCAGCCCTGGTTAGTACTTGTATGAGAGACCACCAAGGAAGTTCAGGGTTGCTACACAGGCTGATGCAACAGCAAACCACCTCTACTCATTTGTTACCCACCCTTATGAGGTTGCCATAAGCTGGCTGTGACTTGACAGCACTTTCCACCGCCATCACAAGGTATTCTGCAAACCTAAAAGCCCCTCCTTTCTACACACCCATTCTAAGATACCTCTATCAATGCCCCTGTCTTGAGGAAGGCAACCTTTCCACACAATACCTTATATCTTTGAAATAAATAGGCCACAGTCTGAACCTGAGACTTTACAAACAATGCCCTTTGGTGAGAGAGTTTGGTGTAGTAGTTAAGTGTGTGGGTTGGTGTAGTAGTGTAGTGTAGTGTGTGGACTCTTATCTGGGAGAACTGGGTTTGATTCCCCACTCCTCCACTTGCACCTGCTGAAATGGCCTTGGGTTAGCCATAGCTCTTGTAGGAGTTGTCCTTGAAAGGGCAGCTGCTGTGAGAGCCCTCTCGGCCCCACCCACCTCACAGGGTGTCTGTTGTGGGGAGAGAAGATGTAGGAGATTTTAAGCTGCTCTGAGTCTCTGACTAATGTCTCACTCCCCTTATGCTGCTCTCACGTTAGTCTTCTCAGCGTGGCTTCCTTCCGATTTCACAGTATCTGCCCTGGGGCTGCAGCAAGCATCAGCGTTTTCGCACAGCAAACAGAAACTGATAAAAACCAGTTTCTGTTTGCTGCTTGAAAATGCCGATGCTTGCTGCAGCCCCGGGGCAGATAGTATGAAATCGGAAGAAAGCCGTGCTGACAAGACAAACATGAGACCAACGTAAGGTGAGTGGGAAATCGGTCCAATTCAGAGAGATGGATGGGGTATAAATCTGCAGTCTTCTTTTTCTTCTTTTACCACTAAGCTAGACAGGAGCTTACTGCTCCTGAGATGGAATGCTCCTTTCTCTCATGGATTGCACACATGTTCTGGAGGCTGTGATTCATGGCCACAGAGATGCTTAGATTGAAAATGTTGGTGGGAACAGAACAAAAGGGCTTCATGTAAATGATTTGTAGCCTGAGCTCTAAGACCATATTCACTATGACCTTGGCATCCTGTACATAATATGATCACACATTATGTTTTCATGGTTATCCAGCTGCAAGAATGGTCCCTTTTCTGGAAAATATAATATCACCACCATTTATTATCTCACTATCAATGCCCATACTTTGGCCACTGCTATCTAGGAACAATGCAACAACAAATATATAGTCGGATGGATTATCTGCAATGGCTTGTTTATTGGTTGGTTCAGCATCGTCCTGAATCCAGATATGAAACTTCTTCTAGGGTTAAGTCCTAATCACTTGGGTGCTGCACGTGGAGGTCCCTGAGCCAAAAGACACTGCTGGAAGCTCACAGGCCTCATCTTGAATTGTATTTCTTCTGTTGGATTCTACCTTTGCCTTGCTGTTTTACCTATACACAATGAAACGTAACAGGCTCAAGATATGTCTGTGTTTGCTGCACAATTACATTAAGGTGGACAAACAATGAAGTCCATAAAAGTGAACAGACCCTTAAAGCCCCTTATCCACACATATAAAGATTGAACCACTTGTGGTTCAATGAAAACTTGAAAAAAGAGAGAAAAGAACAAACTGTCTTCCATATTTGAAATGCTTCTGTGCTTGGTTAGTTGGAGTAAAGTCTCACTAGCTACAGGATACCAGCTAGACTCACTAGCTACAAGATACCAGCTAGACTCATTCCAGTCTAGAATGACACAATAAATAGTTTCAGGTGAATAGCTGTCTTGGTCTGAAGCAGCAGAACAAAGTTTGAGTCCAGTGGCACCTTTAAGACCAACAACTGAAGAAGTGTGTGTGCACACAAAAGCTTATACTGTGAATAAAACTTTGTTGGCCTTAAGGGTGCTACTGGACTCTAACAGTAAATAATGTGATTCTCTTTATATAGCTACTGAGGCTTACAATACCAATGATGCTGTGCAACTGTGAGAAAAATGGGCATTTTCAAAAAAATTAAGGATCTGTGAGGAATATGGGATAAAATGGAATGTGATGGGTAAGATAAATATTCCACAAGGGTGTCTGGCATCGAAAATGGTGAACATTTTTCATGGCGAGGGATTTACCCATCCCTAGTTTTATTCTTTCATGATTTTACAAGTTTTGTAAACATTCTCATAAGCATTTACTGAATTAAGCAGCTCAGTGAAACAAATGACTGACAAGTCGAAGAAACAATATCTAGTAAATATGGAAATTTAACCCAATATTCTTTAACAGTGAGTTAGGAGACACATTAAAATACATCAAGGTAGATTCAGACAGTTGCATCAATTTTGCAGTTCCCAAGTAGGGTTAATTATGACATTTGATTGTTACTTGCTTTAGCTCTTACAACTTGTCTTTTTAAACTTAACGAAGGAGAATCTGTACAAATTTACCCAGTTTTCAAAATCTGGGAGGGCTGATTTGCCATGAAGCCAAGGAGAAATTAGATCCTCCTCACAGGCTGTCTGTTGTGAATTCTTGCTCCATGGCATTGAGCACAAATCCCCAGGGTCCTTTAAAGACTGGAATATTATTCACAAACATACAAAAAAATTATCCAGGTTCGATCAGTTTCCACATTAATGACAAACAGCAATCTAACCATATGTCATGTCCTCAGAGAGATGGGAAAATGCATTGTAAAACAGCAACTGCATATGTGTCAAAGGAGTTACCTAATGTAATTCCAGGATGCTGTTAGAATGAAGCAGAGAATGGAATGAGTTATTTATCTGCAGCAGTTGTTAAATTCTAACAGGACGCTTCATGATGTGTGCAAGTCAATAAGGCCAACCAGTAATCTTGTATTCCTGTGAATGGCAGGGTTTTATACAAGGGATCTTCTTGGTGCTGTGATTTTGGTAGCCGTACAGATGCATCCATCCACAAGGCCAAATGAAATTGCTATGCTTGGCATAATCCCAGATACCACTGTGAGAGGATTTATTAACTGCTCACAGTTGCCAGCTGAGATTAAACCAATTCACAGCCAGGCATGGCAGATCTTGCAGTGGAGTTGCGCAATCTGAACCTTGCTTTTGCATGCTTTGCACCTGGATCCTGAAAGTCATGTAATGTTGAATACACTTTGGATTTAATGAGATGGGACAGGGTCTGAACTACTATTAGGCAGGGACTCAATGTTGCCATGGCAACAGCAACATGGAAGCCTGAGGTGCAGGTCTTATCTATTTTGTGTGTGTGTAAAGTGCCATCAAGTTGCATCTGACTTATCGTGACCCCATATGGTTTTCAAGGCAAGTAATTAAGTAGAGGAGGTTTGACATTGCCTTCCATTACAAGGTCTTCCTTGGTGGTCTCCCATCCAAATACTGGCCCTGATAACTTCTGAGAACTGACAGGATAGGACTATACTACATAATTCCACAACCCCTCTGTCTTTTGTGGGAAAAGTTTTTTGCTTATATCCCTATAAACTTGTCAGAGGCCTGCTCTATATGGGCAGAAGTATGGAGTAAGAAGGAAATGACAGAACAGAAGGGACTGCACTGAAGGGAAGAATAAGAATGGTTTTTTATACCTCACTTTTAAGGAGTCTCAAGGGCTGGGTCCAGATTGGTATTTTAAGCCAGCACAGGGACGGGATGTGAGTGGACCAAAAAAGCGTGACCAAATGCACACATCTGCCTGCCGTCCTGCTCCCACACTCACCCTGTCCATAGGCATCCATAGGGCTGCGCGGGCTGCACTGGCTGCCATTGGTGTACCGAGTTCGTTACAAAGTGCTGGTTATTACCTTTAAAGCCCTATATGGCCGAGGACCTGCCTACTTGAGGGACCATATGAACCCCAGAGAGCGCTGAAGTCAGCTGGAAAGAACCAGCTGAATATCCCTGGGCCAAGGGAGACCAAATTGAAGACTACTCGGGAACGGGCCTTCTCTATTGCAGCTCCACTACTGTGGAACCAGCTCTCGGAGGAAGTGCGGGCCCTGTGGTGTTTGGACCAATTCCGCAGCGCCTGCAAGATCTTTCTCTTTAAAATGGCCTTCACTTAATGCTGAGCCAAGATAGATTCACTGAAGATGCTTTTAGCCACTGAATTTTATAGAAGATCTGAGTTATAGCACCATAATGTTAATTGATATAAGTCGATTTAAATGATGGTTTTATCTAACTGTAATTATTGTGTATTATGGTTTTACTGTGTATTGTATTTATGTGTTGTGAGCCGCCCTGAGCCTGCCTTGGCGGGGAGGGCGGGATATAAATAAAAATTATTATATTATTAAAAAGCTACCACTTTAGAAGTGGTAGTAAAGTTTTGTGCCACATGGCATCTGCCTCAGCAGGCTTCTGAACACTGGAGTGCACATGTGAGGCGCATTGGCAGTGTGAACCTGCGAGGCTGTCCCAAACCAATTCCAACTTTAAAAAAAAATTGGTTCCAAGCACAAGGGTGCATATGCAGATGACCAATAAATGAACGGGGGAAAAAAGAAACCCAAACCAAGCTACGGGAATAATGTGGGACAGCCATCTGACTGCACCAAAGTGCATCCCAGGCAGGATACGGTCGCTTTGTGGGGGAGCATATGGACAGGCTTCTGTCGCTCCATTTTGAGCCAGCGTGATTTGGGATGCCTCCTGTGTGCTCCAAGCTGCCACCTGCTGGTCTGGACCCAGCCAAAGTGGCTTACAATCTCCTTCCCTTCTCCTCACAACAGGCAACTTGTGAAGTAGTGGGAATGAGAGAGAACTGTGACAGGCCGCAGGTCACCCAGCAGGCTTCATGTGGAGGAGTGGGGAATCAGACCAGCTCTCCAGATTTAGAGTCCTCTGTTCTTAACCAATACATCATGCTGGAGATTACTTTTTAAATATTATTTGCATTAAAATACCTATTTCATAAAAACACACTCAGGAAAAAATAGAAAAGAGTAAGAGTAGGAGCGCCCATCTCCAGAACTCAGGGACAAGTGGCCTTTCTCCCTGAACTGCTAGTTTGTTTTGTAATTGTGCAGAGATTTTTTTTTAAAAAAATGTGGATTAGTATTCAAACATTGTATTCCCCATCTACACTGATATAATCTACTGAATCAGGGTTCTGCTATCTCATTCTGCAAAATATGTGGAATCACTCAAAAGAGAACAAAGGAGCAAAGAGATGAAGAAAAAAAACAATGCTACAGTGAGAAGAAAATTTTTATTCCTAATATCAGTATCCTTTGCATTTCATGCTCAGATTCCTCAGAGAGTTCAATAGAATATAAACACAGCAGCATCTCCAGTTTTGAAAAGAACCCCCCGAGGAAGCTTGGTGTGAAATGCATAGGAGTACTGATGTTTGGAATAATTTTTTATTCCCACTGAACCACTGTTTTTATTTTGTCTCTCTGCAACGTATGTGGATCAGATTTGAAATACCCTAATAAAATATTGATTTGTGACTTAGCAATAATGTACTCAAACCAAAGCACTCTATACTGGAGTGCCATCTACTGGAGTTAATTCTTTCATTGAGGGTTACCACGGTCATTCATCAGATATGTGGATGCATGGACAAATGCTATACCTCTACTGAAGCACTAGGGGTGAAAGTTTTGAATTATTTCTTTATTACATTTTTATACCACCAGCAATCTCAGAGTGGCTTCCTATTCTTGTACAATAATTTTAGTAATGAGTATGAAAGGTGTCTTCCCTTCTTATTCTCACACAATAATCTTGTAATGTGTTAGGCTGAGAAATAATAACATGAAAAACCCTAAGAGCTGTGCATTAGATTACTGTAGTTTGTTAAACATTGAACTCTAAATTAAATGAGGGCAATTCCTTGGGAAGGAGGCATTTGTTGAAGATGTGACATCACTTCTGGGTGACACTCTAGAATTTCCCCCTAATCTTTTCTATAAACTCATAGGAAAAATTTCTAAAGTGTAATTATGAAGGCCAGACTCTTTTCTCCTGCTTCTCAAGGGCAGGGGATTGGGGCTGTAAGGAGGACTTAACATGCCACAGGTGAAAAGCCTAGAAGTTACTCACCACTAGGAAATTAAGGCAGAAGAAGAAGAGAAGAGTTGGTTTTGATACCCCCTTTTCACTACCAGAAGAAGCATCAGAGCAGCTTGCAATTGCCTTCCCTCCCCTTTTCCCCAACAGACGCCTTGTGAGGCAGGTGGGGCTGAGAGAGCTCTGAGAGAACTGTGAATGGCTCAAGATCACCCAGCTGGCTTCATGTGGAGGAGTGAGGAATCAAACATGGTTCTCCAGATTAGAGTCCACCGCTCTTAACCACTATACCACACTGGCTCCCTAGTTATGATTTGATAGCTGCTTCTTTTATGTGCAAATTGGTTATCAAGGATTTTACATAGTGCAGAAGTACAAAAATTTACCAATCTTGTAAGGACTCCTGTAGAGGAGTAATGTACTGCCCTTTTATGAAGGCCTGGTTGCTCTTAGAACTTTATGGCACCTTAAAGACTTAGACTGTGGCATAAGCTTGCATGGATAGACATGGCACTTTAAAGACTAAGACTGTGGCATAAGCTTCATACATCTGACAAATGGAACTGAAGTCTATGAAATCATGTTACAATATGGGTGCTAGTCTTTAAGACATTACCAGACTCCTGTTCTTATGTGCGATAACAAATTAACACAACAGTTATCTCACTGGAATGTATTATCATGGTTGCCCAGAAGAACCTCCAGAAAAGCCCTGACCTGGACAGGCCAGGCAAGCCCAATCTTATCAGATCTCGAAAGCTAAGCAGGGTTGAATTTGGCAAGTACATGGTTGGGAAACCTTCTTGCAATACCAGAGCTGGAGGCCGGAGCAGGCTTTATTCAGCCACCTCTCTGAATATCCTCCATGACCCCTGCAGGGATCAGTCACCAGAGGTTGCCATGACTTCCAGGCAGAGGGGTTTTTTTGTAGCAGGAACTCCTTTGCATGTTAAACCACACATCCCTGATGTAGCCAATCCTCCAAGAGCTTACAGGGCTCTTAGTACAGGGCCTAATGTAAGCTTCAGGAGGATTGGCTACATCAGGGTGGTATAGCCTAATATGCAAAGAAGTTCCTGCTACAAAAAAGCCCTGCTTCCAGGTATATATACACATGCACACACAAAAAGGAAGAAAAAAGAACCTCTGGAAAATATTACATATTGGTTTAAAATATGTATATCCTCTCCTTCCAAAGCTTCAAGCAACCCACAAAATATAAACATAGATGCAACAATATTGAAGTGGCTGAGCCTGCCTTGGCGGGGAGGGCAGGATATAAATCTAATAAAAAACAAACAAAAACAAATTAAAAAATTTAAAATCCACTAATCATCAATATTAGATTTAACTCTTTATATTACAATTTTCAACATTTTGTAAGGTACAAAGACTTCAAATCTACACAGCGCATTACAGAATTCAAAGCATTTTTCATAAAGAAAATGCAATAATGAATGCAACTGATTCAGTTTTTGTTTTTTCATTTTTTTGGCTGTTACTGAAAAAACACGGTAGAACACAGGATGCTGAAATTCAGGGCCAATTTACGGTTAATAAAATCCTTGTGCCAGATGTGTTTTTATCAGATGTGAACTGGGGGTTCTGCACTGGAAACCCAACTCAGATCAGGACCTATAATGCAGGGGCAGGGGCTTAAGCCTCCTTCTTGGACCCTTTTCCTAACTCGAATTGGCCTCAGGAAGTCACTGTTTGCCCTGCTGAGTCCACTTAAGTGTAGCCATCAGTACACATTCACTTTCCCCATCAGGGCAAACAGCAGTTCCCCAGGGTCATTTCAGGACAGAAAAACAGTATAGCACAGGGGTGGCCAGCGGTAGCTCTCCAGATGTTTTTTGTTTACAATTCCCATCAGCCCCAGCCATTGGCCATGCTCGCTGGGGCTGATGGGAGTTGTAGGCAAAAAAACAACTGGAGAGCTACCGTTGGCCACCCCTGGTATAGCACATGGGTGGCCAAACTGTGGCTCAGGAGCTGCATGTGGCTCTTTCACACATATTGTGTGGCTCTTGATGACCCCAATGCCCTGTTGGCTGGCAGCTTGGAGAATGCATTTAAAGTTAAAATTGCTTTCTTTCCACCTCTCCCTGCCTCTTCCCTCCTCCTTCTGTCTGTCTATCTGTCCTTCTCTCAAACATCTGTCATTCATTTCTTGTGGCTCTCAAAAATCTGACGTTCATGTTTTGTGGCTCTCAGACATTTGATGTTCATGTCTTGCAGATCTCAGACATTTGACTTTCTTGTCTTGTGGCTCTCAGCCATTTGATATTCTTGTCTTGTGGCTCTCAGACATCTGATATTCATGTCTTGCGGCTCTCAGACATCTGACATTTATTCTATGTGGCTCTTATGTTAAGCAAGTTTGGCCACCTCTGGTATAGCATGAGGGAAGGTGGCCTGCAGGCTCCTGGGAATTAAATTCCCAGCCGGGAACTCCAGACATATATATGGTAGATAGTCCTTGTGGTACAAGGACATTATAAAGCAGAACCATAGAGTTTTTACCCCGAGTGCTAGAGCGTCCCTAGCATGATGTGCCCAGTGCAATGATGTCACTTCTGGGTGATGTCATCGCGCCATGTGCGCTTTGTGTGTGTGAGATTCATCCCCTGCTGGAGCCAAGGTAAGACTTGGCAACCTTACTTAGTGCATGTAACTGGAGAACTAGAGTGATGCAGCAACTATCATAGAATTGGAAGAGATCTCCAGGGTCATCTAGTCCAACCTCCTGCACAATGCAGGAAATTCACAACTACCTCCCTCCACACCCCGGTGACCCCTGCTCTATGCCTAGAAGATGGCAAAAAAACCTTCAGGATCCCTGGCAAAACTGGCCTGGAGAAAAATTGCTGCCTGAACTCAAAGCAGTGATCAGCAGGGCCATGAGAACTAAGCACTGATGCAAACCTTCCTGACGTCCTTCCCATTATCTGCCTAAAGTTTACAGGATCCGCATTGCTGTCAGATGGCCATCTAGCCTCTGTTTAAAAATCTCCGAAGAAGGAGAGCCCACTACCTCCTAAGGAAGGCTGTTCCATTGTGGAATCTCTGTCAGAAAGCTCATCCTAATGTTTAGCAGAAAAATTTAATTTCAACCTGTTGGTTCTGGTCTGATGTTCTGGGGCAACAGAAAACATCTCCACACCATCCTCTATATGACAGCCCTTCAAGTACTTGAAGATGGTGAGCCAGTTTGGTGTAGTGGTTAAGTGTGCGGACTCTTATTTGGAAGAACCGGGTTTGATTCCCCACTCCTCCACTTGCACCTGCTAGCATGGCCTTGGGTCAGCCATAGCTCTGGCAGAGGTTGTCCTTGAAAGGGCAGCTGCTGTGAGAGCCCTCTCCAGCCCCACCCTCCTCAAAGGGTGTCTGTTGTAGGGAAGGAAGATAAAAGAGATTGTGAGCCGCTCTGAGACTCGGAGTGGAGGGCGGGATATAAATCCAATATCTTCTTCTTCTTCATGCTGGGATGTTCAGAGCTTACACTTACAAGGAAAAGAAAGGAGCCTCGTTGTGCCAGTCTTATACATGTTACTGTATTGCTTAAATAAGGTTGCCAACCTGCAGTTGGGGCCTGGATATCTCCTGGAATTACAGCTGATATTCAGACTTCAAAGATGTGTCCCCCTTAGGGTTGTCAGGTGCTGGTGGGGGGTGGGGTGGGGTGAAGGGAGGGAACTTTTTAGGAGTGGGGTGATGGTGTGATGTTGCCACATTTGATGTCTCCAATGTCCTGCAGAACAGACAGCATCACCCCAGGGATGTTGTGTGGTGTTCTGGTTTTTGGGCAAATACTATGGTAAAACTGAGCTCAAACCATGGAGTTTTGCCCCCAAACCAGAGCATCCCCATGTGATGTCCCTGGCATGATGACATCACTTCTGTGTAACATCATCACATCAGGCTTCCTGTTAGGCCCTAGCTTCCTCCTCCATCTTTAAATATATTGTATTCACTCTGGCCCTGGTTCCAGACTCCTTGAACCCCCTTTTTGTCACAGTTTATGGACTGAGTTAGCTCTGGCCTAGTGTCAGAGATACAGGAAACATTTGGCAACTGTGCCAGCTTCAATATGGACATTTTACTCTGTAGGGCTAAGCAGCAAACATTACAGCTTGGCTAAGAGGCCTCCCTGCTTGTTCCTGCCAGTGCTGTATCTATGCATTCCTCCTGCATAGAAGGATTTCAGATCAGGCTTCTCCAAGGAGCTGCCAAGGTATGCAGAATGGCACTGCTGTCCAAGGAAGACAGCATCTAAGAGCAACCCTTAACTAGAAACCAGGCTGGATGGAATCCTGACTCCACCTTGTTGCTCATGAGGACAGAGCTAAGACAACACTCTGGGTTGGTCAATGCAGATGCAAATGTGAAGAGCCAGCAGTTGGACAATAGAGCTTGCTGCAATGCCTGCACATGACAAAGCCAGTCCCTGCCAGCCATTGAAGAGATTGCTAGACACAAGGACGATGCCTGGAAAGAAGATCACCAGCCAGGACGTAATCTTGTCATGTAGATATTCCCCATTGTGTTTGCTCTGGTGTTACAATGAGATAGGGGGGGGAGGGGGGGGCTCCCTCTTGGGTATCCTGCCCCCCCCAGGGAAAGTGTATGCGCAATACATAGCCTCTCCTTTCTCGGTGTAGTGAACGCCGCGTGGTCACTGTCCGGCTATGCTTGGCAGATGGTCACTGCAATGGCCTCTCCTGCATTACTGCATCCGTGGCAACACCTTCCCGCTGGTCCCCCCCGTTTCTCACAGAGTTTGCCACGTCATGGTGCGACCGAATGTCTGGCGGTATAATCGGATGGGCAGGCTGGGCTCACCAACCTCGCCAGCCAAGAGAAGGAAAACTCTAACATCAAATCCGGGCAGATAGAGCTCATTAATGTAACACCTACCACCTGGAGGACTCGGCTTACTGGGCCGTGGCAGATGACCCCAAGGTGAAAGGGTGGAGCCAGTACTGCGCACACTGTGCTTCACCTAAAAATTCCACTGTGCAGGCCTGAAGGGCATATCCACATCCACAACCCACAACACACCAAGTCCTGCAGCGATGGGCAAGGGGCGAAACGGCAGGTGGAAGATGCCACTGGAAGCTGCAGTCCCGATCCTGCATGTAGGCGGTTCAGGGTATTGGTCGCCTGATGCTGACCCGGAGACGAAAGCATTTTTCGGCAGTACCCTGAACGACCAAGCAGCCTTATCTAGGGACAGCACTGCTTGCTCCACATGGAGAGGGGCCTAGAAAAGGTGGCCTAAACAAAGCACATCTCCCCCACCCCAGTTGGCTAGCCGCGGTCAACGGGCATCCTTACTTGCGGTCGAAAAATAACAACAAAGAAAAGGCATGCACCTGCCTCACAAAGTGTGCAAAGACTAAAGCTTGTGTGTTGGAACATCAGAACCATGCTTGACATAGTAGACAGTGGTCGCCCTGAACGACGCTCTGCTCTAGTTGCCCACGAACTTTTCAGGTTGAATATTGACATAGCAGCTCTCAGTGAGGTCCGTTTCCCTGAGGAAGGTAGTCTTCAAGAACATGGTGCTGGCTATACCCTCTACTGGTCGGGTAAGTCAAAGGCTGAGAGCCGCCTTTCTGGCGTTGGCTTCATGGTCAGGAACTCCATTGCCTCCAAACTCAAAAACCTGCCAACAGGTCACTCAGATCGCATCATGTCCATGCGCCCCCCACTTCAAAACAAGCAGCATGCAACACTCTTCAGTGTGTATGCCCCAACCCTTCAAGCAGATCCTGCAGAAAAGAACAAGTTCTATGCTGATCTACGCAACCTCGTAAGGAAGACCCCTACAGAGGACAAGGTGATCATCCTTGGCGACTTCAATGCCAGAGTAGGTAAAGACTCGGAAGCCTGGAAAGGAGTACTTGGCAAACACGGCATTGGCAACTGCAATGATAATGGGCACCTCCTGCTAGAATTCTGCACGGAGCACCAGCTCACCATCACCAACACTATCTTTCAGCAGAAGAACAGCCTGAAGACAACCTGGATGCACCCACGGTCCAAGCACTGGCACCTTATCGACTACATTCTGGTGCGCCAGAGAGACCTTTGAGATGTCTTACACACCCAAGTAATGCCCAGTGCGGAATGTCATACGGATCATCGTCTTGTACGCTGCAATCTCCGTCTTCACTTTAAACCCACACCCAGGAGAGGAGGTATCCCTCGGAGGAAGCTTCAGGTTGGCAGCCTTCAGTCAGCCGAAGTTAAAGCTGCCTTCCAGGCAAAACTCCAGTCAAGAATTGAGGACCCCAGTTGCCCCACAGACCCTTCTCCAGAAGCACTCTGGGAACACCTAAAAACTACCATCCTGTCGATCTCTGAAGAAGTCCTCGGGTTCTCCACAAGGAAGAACAAGGACTGGTTTGATGAGAACAATCAAGAGATCCAAGAATTACTAGCGAAAAAGAGATCTGCCTACCAAGCACATCTTGCTCAGCCCTCCTGTCCCGGGAAAAAAGCAATCTTTCGCGCTGCATGTAGCAATCTCCAGTGCAAGCTTCGAGACATTCAGAACGAGTGGTGGACCAAGCTTGCAGAGAGAACCCAGCTGTGTGCAGACACTGGTGATTTAAGAGGGTTCTACGAAGCCCTGAAGGCAGTATATGGCCCATCATATCAGGCTCAGAGTCCCTTGCGTAGTGCAGACGGCCAAGTGCTCCTCACAGACAAGGCATCCATACTGAACCGGTGGTCAGAGTATTTTCAGGTTCTCTTCAGTGCCAACCGCGTAGTTCAAGATTCAGCAATCCACCTCACCCCACTTCAACCAGTGAAAACAGAGTTGGATGAGATCCCCACCCTAGAAGAGACTGTTAAAGCCATCAAGCAACTGAAAAGTGGCAAGGCAGCGGGAGTTGATGGAATCCCACCAGAGATCTGGAAGCATGGGGGCACAGTACTACATAGCACACTTCACAAAGTACTTGTCACCTGCTGGGAACAAGGCAAACTACCACAGGACTTTCGCGATGCAATCATCATCACTCTACACAAGAACAAAGGGGAAAAGTCAGACTGCTCCAACTACCGGGGGATAACCCTACTCTCCATCGCAGGCAAAATCCTTGCCAGAATACTCCTGAACAGACTGGTGCCCGCCATTGCAGAAGAACTCCTCCCAGAGAGCCAGTGCGGCTTCAGAGCTAACAGGAGCACCACCGACATGGTATTTGTTCTCAGGCAGCTCCAAGAGAAATGCAGGGAACAGAACAAGGGTCTGTATGTGACTTTTGTCGACCTTACCAAAGCTTTCAATACCGTTAGCAGGAAAGGCCTGTGGCAAATCTTGGAACGTTTAGGATGTCCCCCAAGGTTCCTCAGCATGATCATCCAGCTACATGAAGACCAGCGAGGCCAAGTCAGACACTGCAACGACCTCTCGGAGCCCTTCCCAATAGGCACAGGTGTAAAGCAAGGCTGTGTTCTTGCGCCAACTCTCTTTACGATCTTCTTTAGCATGATGCTTCAAAGAGCCGCAGTAGATCTAGATGATGACGATGGTGTCTACATCCGCTATCGCACTGATGGCAGCCTGTTCAACCTGAGGTGACTAAAGGCTCACTCCAAGACAATGGAAAAACTTATCCGAGAGCTACTGTTTGCTGATGATGCTGCACTCGTCTCCCACTCGGTATCAGCTCTGCAGCATATGACGTCCTGCTTTGCAGAGGCTGCCAAGCTATTCGGCCTAGAAGTTAGTCTGAAGAAGACAGAAGTTCTCCACCAGCCTGCACCCCAGGAAGATTATCACCCTCCCTGCGTCACTGTGGGTGAATCAGTTCTGAAGACAGTCCAGCAGTTCAGCTACCTGGGGTGCATCATCTCCTCAGATGCCAAGATCGACAAGGAGATTGACAACAGGCTGGCAAAGGCAAACCGTGCATTTGGCCGACTGCACAAAAGAGTGTGGAGCAACAAGCATCTGAAAAAAGGCACAAAGATCAATGTTTACAAAGTGGTTGTGATGACAACCCTCATCTACGGCTCCGAATCGTGGGTTTTATACCGTCATCACCTGTGACTCCTTGAACGCTTTCATCAGCGCTGCCTTCGCACCATCCTCAACATCCACTGGAGTGACTTTGTGACCAACACTGAAGTCCTCAAGAGGGCGGAGGTTACAAGCATCGAGGCACTGCTGTTGAAGACGCAGCTGCGCTGGGCAGGGCATATTTCTAGGATGGAAAACCACCGCTTTCCCAAGATTGCTCTGTATGGCGAACTTTCCACCAGCCATCGAAATAGAGGGGCACCAAAGAAGAGGTACAAGGACTCCTTGAAGAAATCCCTTGGCACCTGTCGCATCAACCATCACCAGTGGTCTGACCTAGCCTCAGATCGCAAAGCATGGAGGCACACCATCCACCAGGCTGTCTCTTCCTTTGAGAACGCACGCATAGCTGGTCTTGAGGACAAAAGGAGATTGAGGAAGAATCGCACTGTTACAGTACCAACCCCAAATCAGACTTTTCCCTGCAGCCACTGTGGCCGGATCTGCCTGTCCCGCATTGGTCTTGTCAGCCACCAGCGAGCCTGCAGCAGACGTGGACTACTGCACCCTTCTTAAAACTTTGTTCGCGAAGTCAAGCCGAGAGAGAGAGAGAGACAATGAGATAGCAATCTGGCTCTAAACTGACCAACTTTTTTTCTTTGTTTAGGGTAGTTTTTCAATAGGTAAATCCATCAGTACTTGCTAAACCTTTCAAGCTACTGGGAGCCTCTCCCTGCCTGCCTCTTTTGGTGGCATCAGCAGTCACATGTTCTGACATCACTGCAGTGTCACAGGTCAGCTGGCCTCCTTGTCACAGACCACATGACCTCTTTCCCTGAGGGCACAACTCAGGTAATATAAGCCCAAGCACACGGCAGTTCAGTGTGTCTTGTCTTACCCTACCACAGACTTGCAACCCCAAACTCTGTTTGGGCCACCCTCCACCATCATGTCTTCTGCTTCAAGGATCCATGGATCAGGTTGTATCAACCCCCACCCTCTGCAATGTTCCTATATGTCTCTATATGCTTCACCTCTATTTCTTCTAGTTCTTTTGTGTATGAATTATTTACCTTGTTTATGTGTGACTGTATTTGTGTTTTTATATATTTTCTAAGTAAAAATTTCACTTTAAAATATATTTAGTCTGGTGTCTCTTTTATGAAAGCTGCACCTTCGTATCATAGGTAAAATATCTGCTCCTACGCTCTGCCAAGGAATCTCCTCTGCTAATTCCCCATCTAAAGAGGAGATCCACAGCAATTCCCCTAACATCCCGCCCCCCCCCCCGCACCAGCCTGTCAACCTGCCAACCTGCCAGCAAGCAGGAGTCCATATAATTCAAGTAGGGCTGCCAAGTTCCCGCTGGGGTCGGAAGATCCCTTAGTTTGGCAGACCCCAACCCACTGGCAGGGAGGATCACACCATGCCCCCCCAAGAGTGCCATCACCACACAGCATGTGCGGCGCCTGGAAGTGACATATTGTACCAGGCATGTTGCACAGGGACACTCTAGGAATTCAAGGGAAACTCTATGGTTTTGTGTGAGGGTGCTTGATAGTGCCTGGTGCGATACATCACTTCTGGGTGACGTTATTAAGCTGTACGTACAAAGCGCACACAAAAATGTCCCCCACTGGCAGCCTCAGGGGACTTGGCAATCCTAAAATCGGGGGATCCCCCTATCACAAGCAGGGGACCAGGGAGGAACTTCTACTGGCTGCCACCACTCTGGTAAGGGTCACCTGACCTTTGTCTTCCTTCTCTGCAAGCACCTTTTATCTGTGATTGAAGAGGTGTGTGGACCCAGGCAGTATAACAACAATAAGTTTATTGTAAGTGCTCAAGAACAAATAAATGGGTTGTAACTTTCAGTACAATGGTGAACATGGAAACAGTAAAGGTGGCACAAAGCAAAATAAAAAGCCCTGACATGACTAGCTATATGTTTCCTCCCTCTAATTCCAACTGATTCACCACTATTTGAATGAGGGAACACTCATGACTGCAGCCTTCTCCCCAGCCCAGCCTTTTCCAGGGAGAGAACTCTCCTGCTCCACCAGCTAGGCCAGCGGTCCCCAACCACCAGGCCTGGATCGATACCAGTCCGTGGCCCATCAGCAACCAGACCGCCAGCTGAGCTGCCCCCCCCCCCAAGGTGCCTCAAAGCTTCTTGCCTCCCCCCCCCATGCCGCCTCCTCCTCCTCCCGTGTCGCCTCCTCCTTCCTCTGTGTTTGTTATGTTAAGCCAGGGAAAGTGCCTTCCCGGCTCTTTAAAACTCGCTTCCTTCTCCGCGGCAGTAGCTGATCCACGGGAGAAATTGGCAGCAGTGGTGAACAACTGCTGAACAAGCCGCACTGCCCTTGCCTTCAGAGGCAAAGGCAGCGCCGCTTGTTTAGCAGATCGCTCACTGCTGCTGCCATTGGGGGGTGGTGGTGGTGGAGGCAAGCTTTTAAAGAGCCAGGAAGACACTTCCCCTGGCTTAACATAATGAACACGGAGGGAGGAGAAGGCAATGCAGGAGGAGGAGGCAGGGCGGCTGTGCGGCGTGGGAGGCCAAATTCAGTTCCCCCACCCTGCCGGTCCCTGGTGCCAAAAAGGTTGGGGACCACTGAGCTGGGCCTTTTATTCTTTCCTCCAAGGTCTCACCCCTCTGGTCTCCACTGGGTAAGTTTTCCCTCCAATACTTCTGCCCAATCAGAGAGATAGAAGGGATCATGGGAAATGTAGGCCCTGGAGCTACTTTACAGGCTTCCCTGGAGCCTATAGGCCAGGGGTGTCAAACTCATTTGTTATGAGGGCCCGATCTGACATAAATGAGACCTTATTGGGCTGATCCATGTCACGCTGGGCCGAGCCATGTGTGTACCTATTTAAGATAAGGTAGCAGAGATATAAATTGTATACAGAACACAGACAAACACAAATATATATATTTTAAAAACATAAAACATGCTTAAAATGTTTGCACTCATTGGTCTTAAAGATGCTTTCTTTGTATTTCCCCCATGGGATTCAGGGAACTGGGCAAAGGAAGCTCTGGCTCTTTCCTTCCTTCCCTGGAGTGGGGGGGAGCCTTAGCCAATAGAAGGAAGAGAGACTTGGCTGTATAGCTCTGCTGTGCAATTGAGAGAGCCTGGTAAAGCAGGCTATTCCTCCCCACTTCCTCTCCGAGGGAGGAGCCTCAGCCAATAGATAAAACAGAGGTTTTGCTCTGTAGCTTCTGCGCAATTGAGCAAGCCTTGCAAAGCAAGCTTTTATGCAGAAGGAAGCAAGCTATAGGGAGAAGAAAGCAGATGATAGCCAGTTCCTTGGAGGTCTGATAGGAGCCCTCTGGGGGCCTGATTTGGCCCATGAACTACATGTTTGACACCCCTGCTATAGGCCTTAGTAGGCCTAGGATCATGACATCTCTGCTCCTACCTGGGAACTGGAAACACTAGTCCACCTGGAGAAAATGGCTGCTTTGAAGGGGGAATTCAATGGCATTATAACCTGTTGAACTCTTTTCCCTCTCCAAATCCCACCCTCCCCAGGCTCCACCCCCCCCAACCTCCCCAAAATTTCCCAAGTCAGAGCTGGAAACCCCGTATTGCTATCATATCACCTGTGTATCTTTAGATGTACAAAAGGTGACCCTTCAACAAAATGTGAAGGAGGGTGATGTATTTGGAAATGGGAGGGGACACATAGTTGCTGGGGAACGATGACTGACCATCAGCTCCATAGCATGTTTCTGTATTTTCATATGAATTTGTTTCTTTTTTATCCTTTATGACTTGCATAACAGCAAACACCACTGTAGGTGGCAACAAAGTGTGAACTGGCCCTGTCGATTATGAAGTTCATTGGATGTCTTTGGACTCTACTAGCTTAAATGACTTCATAATTTTGTTTTGATGCTAATATTTATTTATTTTGATATTTTACCTCCATTTTTCTCTGCAACGTGGACTCAAAGCTGCTTGTGCCGGGGGCGGGGGGGGGGGTCAAATGTGTGACCCAAGGGCCCCGGAGGGTTTTTATCAGGCCTGAGAGCAGCTCACTATCATCTGCTTCCCTTTCGCTCTCTTGTTTCCTTCTTTATCACAGCGTGCTTTGCCAGGCTTGCTCAATCGCACAAGAGCTACAGAGCAAAGCCTCTATTCTTTCCATTGGCTGACCAGCACATGAAGCGATTTATGTACAAAAACTCACAATGCCCAACCATTTCATGTTTTTCCTGGGTCGTAAGCTCAAAACATTGACCATGAGATTTCTGTAATGAATGTCAATAAATCAAAAATAGGTTTGCAACTTATATACAGTGAGCTTCCTTGGCAGAGCAGAGATCTGAACTTGGGTCTCCCAGATCCTAATCTAACACTTCTATACCACACTGCTCTGAGTTATTTACTTGGTGAGTATTGTTATAGGCAAATTCTGCATAGATGTTTCCTTGGTTTTTATATACAAATAGACCCTAAAGCACTATATCTAGAGCCATAAGAGCAAGCCTGGTGGTCAGGACAACAGATATGAGTAATAAGAGTCCTCTGTAAGGAGCACTTGACATTGGAATGATGCATCATCAAACTGTTCAGAAGGTCTTGTGTGTCAAGCACCTCCCTTTGCAGTGTTAATGTCTCCTGTCAGTGGTATTTCACTTATACTGTTAAAAAGAATCATTTGTTTCCTCTAGTGCCTTGTTGAGTTCATCCTGGACAATCAGGAATGCAGGGAAAGGCACCTCTGAGGGAAATGTTGAACTGGTGATCTTGGAAGAGGTTTACACAACTAACAAGAAACAACAGCTGTAGTTCCTATTATATTTTACAGTACGCTGACAAAACATTACTTCTATTTTGCATTGCAGAAGAGGTTTGAGAGGCAAGGGGGATGAGGGGAAGATCCTAAGGCCAAAGCTGCCTCAAGATATTATGGTGCCTGAGGCAGAAAACCCCTATCTATTCCCTCACAATGTACATCAGTATGACTGTTAACAGTTCAATCACTCACTTTTTTCGGATATATAATAGCAATTAAAATCTGCCAGCTTTGGCTCAGGACAGGGTTGGTGCTGATAACAATTAGTTGGAAGGGGTGTGGATAAGTGCAGAGCTCTCAGATTCACAAACAGTCAAAAAGCCAGTTTGCACTGTTACACTTCAAATATTAGCACCATGAGATATAGAGGAAGGCCTAAGCAGGAGAAGAGGCAGGGCTATTCAAATAGTGGTTCATTTAGTTCTCAGTTGCTCCCACTGAGTTCTGTGGGATACAGAAAACAGAGCTGGAACCTAGTGTACAGCTGACAGGGGGAGACCTGCTCTTCATCTTAAACTGAGAGGGCAGAGCAAAGGCAAGGGAAGTCTCCCATTAGATAGTGTATTCATGTGACTTTCTCCTATACCCATGAATGGCTACCATTCATTCCTGGAAAGAAATTCAGCACACTGTTCCTATTCAGCATAACTCATGCTTGTTTTTTTTAAACAGAAGAGAATCACCCACAGCTTAGCCTGCCTTTTAGGGAGGTGGGGTACATTTTAAGGTATTGTATTATTTCTATGCAATGCTACGTTACCCATGCACCTCAATTTTTTTTTTTTTAAAAAAAGTTAAAATAGGGTGGGTGGATAATCCTGAGAGTCACATGAGAACAAAGGATGGGGAGGGTGTTCAATGCACCTCAGGTATGAAGAGAAACTACAGCTAAAAAAGGAGACAAAACAGATTACTCTGGGCTGTCTGGAATCTCTATTTCAAGTGTGACTTCATACAGAATCACATCAGCAACCAGACTACCACAGAAAATCTCTATGGTGTGGAATCACTACCACAGAAAATCACTATCATGGGATTCAAATTCCCGCCCTAGCCATAAAGCTCAATGGATGACCTTAGAATCATGGAACCATAGAGTTGGAAGGGACCTCCAGGGTCATCTAGTCCAATCCCCTGCACAATGCAGGAAACTCAAATTCACAGGATCTTCATTGCTGTCAGATGGCCATCCAGCCTCTGTTTAAAAACCTCCAAGAAAAGAGAGCCCACCACCTTTTGACGAAGCCTGTTCCACTGAGGAACCACTCTAATGATCAAGAAGTTCTTCCTAATGTTGAGCCGGAAACTCTTTGATTTAATTTCAACCCGTTGGTTCTGGTCCTACCTTCTGGGACCACAGAAAACAATTTTAACCATCCTCTATATGACAGCCCTTCAAGTACTTGAAGATGGTGATCATATCACCTCTCAGCCTCCTCCTCTCCAGGCTAAACATGCCCAGCTCCTTCAACTTTTCTTCATAGGACTTGGTCTCCAGACCCCTCACCATCTTCATTGCCCTCCTCTGGACCCGTTCCAGCGTGTCTATATACTTCTTAAAATGTGGTGCCCAAAACAACACAATACTCGAGGTGAGGTCTTACCAGAGCAGAGTAAAACGATACCATCACTTCACGTGATCTGGACACTATACTTCTGCTGATACAGCCCAAAATTGCATTTGCCTTTTTAGCCACCACATCACACTATTGACTCATGTTCAGCGTGTGGTCCACTAAGACCCCTAGATCCTTTTCGCACATACTACTGCTAAGAAGACTCCTCCATCCTATAACCATGCATTGGATTTTTCCTACCTAAATGCAGAACTTTACATTTATCCCTGTTAAAATTCATTTTATTGATTTCAGCCCAGTTTTCTAGCCTGTCAAGATAATCCTGTATCCTATTTCTGTCTTCTTCTGTGTTTGCAACCCCTCACAATTTAGTATCATCTGCAAATTTAATAAGCATTCCCTCTATTCCTTCATCCAAATCATTTATAAAGATGTTGAACAAAACAGGTCCCAGGCCAGATTCTTGAGGCACTCCACTTGTCACTCCTCTCCAAGAGGATGAGAAACTATTCACAAGCACTCTTTGTGTGTGAGCTTTCAACCAGTTACAGAACCACCTAACAGTAGCCTTCTTAACCCAGTCATTCTCTTCGAGCCTAACCTACTTCTCAGGACTGTTGGAAGGATACAGTGGGGAAGAGAGAGAACTGTGTGTGTTGTACAGGGCTCTTTGGTGGAGGCATAGAGAGAGAAGAGGATAAACAATATAGATCTTGATGCACTAGTTGTCTGATTCAGTATAAAGAAGTTCCATGGAGTTGTGCATTTGAATAAGGTCTTGCATTGGCTTTCAAAATGTCTCCTTGGTGCCTATCACTAGCCAACTAAAGATCAAATTTCATGTTATTGAAAGGCTCCAATTTTTTTCAAAGGACTTTAAAATACTATATAAGCCACAGCTGCACACCAGCTTCAATGCTGGCAGGAAAGAACATCTCCAGCTGCTACCCTGAACTTTAACCAGGGGGGCAAGTAACATAAAAATAGGATTACTTTTTGGTTTAATGTGCTTCATTTTACTACATCAACATACTTGGTTGCCAATTTTTTTTGTTATGCCTTTTTAGCAACCCTGCATAAAGTAAGGGAAACTTATGACATTAGTCCGTTGAGGGGTTTTTTTAGAAATGCAAAGCTTGGATATTCAGGTTGCAAAATTTTCACACCTTCAAATTCCATCCTATGCGTAGCCAAATTAATCATTTAGCTTACTTTTATGGCAAGAGATTAAGACGCAGAACATACTGATTCACAGAAAAATAGCAGGTTTGCCAATTTACTGCCAAAATTAAACATGACTAATGGGGGGAAATACCTGAGGTAAATAAAAGCTGATTTATTTACTTGTATAGCTGTTAGAGTAAAAAACACAAATCCTCTTGCTTAAAATGATTTAAGTTGGAAAGGAGCTACGATTCAGTGGTAGAATATATATTTGATAGAAAAAGATTCCAAGCCCCCGGTATCTCCAGTTAGATGACTGCAGGACCTAACAACATGATACATTTCCCCCCTGGTCTGTCATGAGCTCTGGTCATCAGACAAAATCTGAGTTTTGTGCTGGGAATTTCTAACCACCTGGGGAGGTGTTAATTTGGAAACTGACCATGGCATGCAGGAAGATTGTACTTAACCTTTCCCCTGCACCATTTGCTCAACTTGGAACTTAATGTGCATTGATGTGCTGCATGTAAGCTTCCCCCACTGGGGCATATAACAGCTCACTGTGGTGGTTTCAAGTCAGGAATTTTTTTTTTTTTGGGGGGGGGGCTTAAGTATTCTCTCCCTGCATGCTGTGGTCCCAATCTGAATCACCCTCCCTGAATTCAGTTACAAGGACAGAATTCCCAGAGCTCATCTGTCAACCAGTCTTTTTTATTTCTTAAAAAAAGGGGGCCCCTCAAAATTCAACAACTAAATTTTAAAATGAAAAGTGGAAAAAGAAGGCATAGAGACTGAAATATAACAACAGAGTTGGCAGTTTTACACATAAGATTCCATAAAAGGTTTCCAAATATCTAAAAATAAGTCCACATGCAATTCTCATCTATATGCTGTGCATTCAAATACTGATTAAGGTCCTCAATCAATTGACTTACTGGAGGTGGGCATTTATCTCTCCAGCACTGTAATACAAGTCTTTAGTAAGGGCATGAATGGTCCATTTTCGTTGATCATCAGTTAGCTTTCAAGAGATGGGCAGATAGTTTGAAAGTACATACACATCCTCAACTAGATATGTGAGACAACATGTGCTGAGAAAGACCCCACAATTGAAGAGGGAAAGCAAGCATATTAAGTAATATAAAGGGGCAAACTTTGACATTAACTGTCCACAGCCTTTAAGAACTCCAGTAGGATCCTATACCGTCTTTCCACTTCTCCTCCTCATGGACTGAGGAGGTAATCTTCCCCTGTGAAACATGCATTCCTCTAGCACTAATTTGGAAATTGACCATGGCAGTGAAGAAGATATTTTTGTCTTGTGTGAGCTTTGAGCTAGAAGAATTTATGCTCTGCAGCAGAGGTTTGCCTCTACGGTGGATACAGAAGAGTGCAAGAAAAAGGCATATGAACCAAACCTAGGTCCCTTCTAAGTGCACAGCCAGTAAGAGTGTGCCAGTTTTATCACTATTCCCAATATATGATGACACTCAAGCACTCTTATCACACACAACTTTGATGTAACCCGCCCTGAGCCTGTTCTATGGGAAGGGCAGGCTAAAAATTGAACAAACAAACAAATATACCGTCCGCACTGGCAAATCTATATTTCCTGTATCCCTGACCCTTAGCATTAACTTTATAAATCCTAGAAAATATTTTTAAAAACTAGATATACATTGTTTTATATTGCTCTTTTCCTGTATTTCGGCAAAGCCAGGAATTCCACCCCTAGGATAATCTATTGTCTGATCACATACATTTTGAACTTTCTTTTTAAACACCATTTTGTTAACATATTGGGTGGTAATATTTCCTAAATTTTATGATTGCAGCTATTGTATGGTCTCAAGTAACAGGATACCCATACACAACTTTAGTTATCACAACACATGGAATATCTTCATATGGCATGTTCTTCAAAGAACAGCACAATAGGAAACTGGAATATTTTGTTGTATCCTTTCTACTGTGCACAATCCTCCTTGAGGGAATATACAGCACCAGGTGCCTACAGGACAGATCTCTCAAGTAAGCGAGTCAAGCCACATTTGACAATCATGTTTGACAGCACAATTCTATGCAGAGTTACTCCAGGCTAAGTCCTTTGACTTCAATGGATTTAGACTGGCATACTTCTGAATAAGATTGCACTGTTAGTGGAGAATATATGAAAAATGCATTAAAGAGGCTGTGGCCTACAAACTTAGTATTAACAAGCGTCATGTTGATGAATATATTCAAAATAATGAGATTGAATTGCTGCTGCAATCCATTAGTTCCTCTCAAATAGCTATAGCACATTTCCAAGCATGCATCTAAGCTACGTCTCCTTCTGTCACAAAAAGAAAGCCCCCATGGATTAATCTGGAAGGAGCTGATTGAGGGGAATAGGGCTGCCAACTCGAGGTTTGGAAATACCTGGAGATTTGAGGTTAGAGTCTGGGAAGGTGGGCTTTACGGAGAGGAGGGACCTCAGTGGGGTATAATGCCATATGACCCACCATCCAAAGCAGCCATTTTCTCCAGGAGAAGTGGAATAATTTTTTTCAAACAAATAAATGAACAATAAGTGTGTTGTCTATGTAGTCTAGAGATTAGCTGTAATTCCAGGGGATCGCGAGCCCCCACCTGGAGGATGGCAAGTGCAGAGGGAAGGACCACTGCCTTTTCAGTAGGAAACCACAAGTGCTCAACTGTGTAGCAGCAACAACTAGGGTTGCCAAGTCCTACCTGGCTGCCAGTGGGAGAACTTCCCCCATGTGCTTCTTGTGCTTGGTACAATGATGTCACCTGGAAGTGATGTAATCATGCCAGGCACATCGTGCAGGGACACTCTAGCATTTTGGTATAAAACTATATGTGATTATGTCTGGCTGATGTAGTTATGCTGGACACATCAGGCATCATTGGAGCTCTTCTGGGGTGAGGCTTCCCCACTGGCCAATCCTGTGCCGGGTTGGAGGCCCTGAGATTGGGGAAAACCCTGCCCCCAGTAGGAGGTTGGGAACCCTAGCAACAACAGGGCTAGGGCTGGTGTGGCTAGCAGGGAAGCACTTACCATTGCCAAGGGAACTGACTCCTCCTTGGGGGAGGGATTTCCTGCTAGGAAGCAGGAAGTTGGAAGGGCACATGTAAGGCTTGCAGGTGCCTTCATAAAATGCAAGGGGTCAGCCAATGAGGAAGCACTGGTTACTTGCTTCTAGACTTATGGGAGGAGGGCTTGAGAGAGGAGGACCCAGGGAGTCTTACCTACACCCTTCCCACTCAGTCCAACACTGTTGTGCGCCCAGGCCAGATAGGCAGGGGCATTTGACATGAGTAGGCTGCCCCTGCTGCTCATGCTGACCATCTAGGAGTAGAGTGATACAAGGGACCACTGTATCAAGAAATCCATATTAGAATTTTGTGAGCATATTATAATTAACCAAAATGTTTACAGTCTCTGTGTATGGTAACTGCACAATCAGCATTGTACTCCAGATTGTAGAACCTCTACGGGTAACTGTGAGATTTCTGTAGAGACATCACATTTGCCTGCAGAGATTTCCCAGTCTGTGACTTGAATCCAGGGACAGGTCTTGCCATTTATTCTTCAGTTTACCCATATTGCTTTGTGTGGATTTTAGAGTACCTTGAAACAGCCAAGCTGGAAACCAAAGAAACAAAACTCAAAGAATAATGCAAAGGAGAAAACCAGAGAAAACTTTATTATACACATTTTCTATATAAATAAACATGTAAGAACAGAAGAAGAGTCCTGCTGCATCAGACCAATGGTCCATCTAGTCCAGCATCCTGTCTCACACAGTGGCCAACCAGTTCCTCTGGATGGCCAATAAAAAGGCATAGACTGAGACCTTCCCTTGATGTTGCCTCCTGGCTCTGGGATTCAGATAGGGTTGCCAAGCTCTCGCTGAGGGTGGGTTTTCCCCCAGTTTGGAGGCCTGCAACCAACTGGCATAGAGCGGGCCACCAGGGGGATCCCCATCTCCAAAGAGCTCTGTTGTTACATGATGTGCCTGACATGATGACATCACCTGGAAATGACATAATCACGCTGGGCACGTCATGACAGGGGCACTCTAGCATTCGGGTTAAAACTCTATGGTACCATAGTGCTTTTACCCTGAATGCTAGGGTGTCTCTGGTGCAACAAGCTCAGCACAATGAGGTCACGGGTGACATCATCATGCTGCACGCACAAGATTCATCCTCCGCCAGAGCCAAGGTAAGACTTGGCAATTCTAGATTCAGATGTATTCCAGTGCACCAAAACAATTATGCAGGGTTGCTCCTGTGCATATTCATTTCTTATTGAGAAACTTCCTAAAAAAGGACTCACAACAACCCTGTGTTGCTGCCAGGAAAACTTTATGAATATCAATAATCAGTTAATCAGAGGTTGCTTATGTTGAAGTTGTATTGTTTCTGTTATGCAAATAGATGTTCTTGTACTGGCTCTTTATTAATCACTTGTGCCAGATTTTGAGCTAATTTGGTTGTTTTATTGTAAAAAGTTGCAGACCCTGCTCAAAACTCCTGAAGCTGTGTGTAGCAGCAAAAAGCCAAGGCTTGTGGGTAGGGTTGCCAGCTCTGGGTTGGGAAATACCTGGAGATTTTGGGAGTGGAGCCTGGAGAGGGCAGGGACCTCAGCAGGGCATAATGCCATAGACTCCACCCTCCAAAGCAGCCATTTGCTCCAGGGGAACTGATATTGGCTGTCTGGAGAGCAATTATAATAGCAGGAGATCTCCAGGTGCCATTTGAAGGTTGCCAACCCTTCTTGTGGATAATCTGTTCAAAATACTGGCTTGCTCATTAAGGAACCTCTGCTGACTTCTAAGGAACCTGATGGAAGATTCATCATCCTGTGGTTCTCTAAACACCTACAGCCCAAGTAGCTACCTACAAAGATCAAAAAAACTTAACATCTCATCCCTGTTTGTGCCCACCCCCCTCAAGTCATTTCAGCAGTACTTACCCAGGATCAGGGTGTGTGAGGTACCACTGAAGAAAAATTACAAACACAGTTAGGACTTTGAGAGAGCGGATCACCCTGTTGCTATGACAACAGTGTTGTGGCCCTGCATATTGCATAGGAGGACATCAGAAGAGGGCTGACCTCATGGGCCAAGAATGAGACGTGCATTTTCCTAGTAGCACCATTGTGAGGGATCAGAGGAGGAAGCAGGAAGTGGGCATCAGCTGGGTGGCATCATTTAGGGGCCAGAAGCAGCCAAAGCAAGGATTCTCCCAGTGCTCTCCTGAATGCTTTGGAGCTGAACCCAGGCAGGAGGAGATGGAAACCTGGGTGCTAAGCTACCCTTTCTTCAGTCTGAAATCTGGGCAGGAACCCCAACAGGGCTGCATTCTCTTCTGTGTTCTTTTATAGGGTTTGATAGAAATAAAGCAGCTGACATGCAAGTGCCTTTGATTGCACATGGCTGATTTTCAAAGGCATATCATTCATTAATCTTCACCACAGCCTGGTAACAATATCACAGCATTTCCCCTGTACTGAGGGCCACACCTTTAATTGCAGCAGTGTGTTAGCCACAGTAGCATATGCTCTGGTGATAATATTAGAAGATCCAGGCTACCTTGGGAGGGTCACATGAAGCAGAGACAGTGCTGCTTTAGGCCGTTTTCCCACTGACCTTACTCCGGAGCGACGTCCCTCTTCACCGCGCAGCGTCTGTGTGGATTTCCCATCAACTGCTGCGCACAACCAGGAAGAGCCGCGGCTTTTGAATAGGGACGTCGCTCCGGAGTAAGGTCAGTGGGAAAACGGCCAATGTTTCCAAAAGAGGTTATACTGCTCTGGAGAGGAGTCACAGTGTAGTTCCTCCAGTGTGGCCTGGCTGTTTCGATACTGCTGGAGTGGATGGACGATGGTTGGCATATAAATTAAGGAAACAGAAAGAGAAAAGCCAAATACTTTCGTTAAAAGATAAAAAGAGTAAAGAGAAGTTTAAAAATAGTGAGATGGCTGAAATAATTAAAGAATTCTTCAAGGAATTGTATGGCAAAACAAAGATTCAGGTGAATGATCAGATCGAATATTTACAAGCTCAGGACCTTCCTAGCATAAATGCAGACCAAAGAAAGATATTTAATAACCCGATAACGATACAAGAAATTAAAGAAGCCTTATTCTCTATGAAGAAAGGGAAATCACCAGGGCCTGATGGTATCCCATTAGAATTTTATACCACATTTGAAGATTGCATACTAATGCCTTTTAAAAGACTGACAGAATATATATGGGAGGAAGCCAAAATACCTGAGACCTGGAAGGAAGTGAACTTAGTCCTGATACCGAAATCAGATGTCGACCCAAAAGAGGTTAAAAACTACCATCCGATCTCACTATTGGATGTTGACTGTAAGATATTCGCTACAATACTGTCTACAAGACTAAAGAAAATTTTAGCCCATATTATTCATCAAGACCAGGGAGGCTTTTTGCCAAAGAGACAGATTAGGAATAACGTCAGAATGGTCATGAATGTACTTGAATATTATGAACAACATAGCGAGGCTAAAATGGCTTTAATCTTTCTTGATGCAGAAAAAGCATTCGGTAATGTAAACTGGCAGTTTCTTTTGGAACTATTGAAAAAGATGAATTTTGCAACTACCGAATTTAAAATTATATCAGGAAGCAGTTTGTTTAGTGTGGATAAAAGAATGGATAACACTGTTAAACAAAAAACCCCCTAGTGTTGGAAGGTCACGGAAATAAATTTGGCTGGCACGCGTATTTGTATTATGGAAAAAAGAAGATGGACGGTTTTTTCTCTCACCATTACATAAGAAATAATTTGCTAAATACATGGATGAAATATAAGAAATATGGAGATGAGAGAAGACCGTTATGGATAGTGCCAGCGGAGGTAATAAAAATAATGGCTGAGATAGGTGAAGAAAAGTGGTTGTCATATAATCAATTATTAAAAATACAAAGTGGTAAAATAGAATTGAAAATTGCTGAAGAGTTGAATAATAAATATGATTGGTTCCAAATGCAACAAATAAAGAGCTTGGTGGATAATGATATCAAAACTGAAGGAATAAGAAAAGAACAAACAGAAATGGAAAAAGTTCTGCTTGGAGATAATGAAAAATTAATTTCAAAAATATATAAATTACTTTTAAAATGGTCTACGGAGGATGTAGTGAAATCTCAAATGATTACATGGGCAATTAATGTAAATAAAGAAATACAGATGGAAACTTGGGAATACTTGTGGAAGAATTCTATGAAGCTTTCGACGTGTCATAGTATTAAAGAGAACTGTTTAAAAATGATGTATAGATGGTATATAACTCCTAAAAAATTGGCAAAGATGAACAATAAGATGCCAGATAGATGCTGGAAATGTAAAAAACATGAAGGTTCTTTCTACCATATGTGGTGGACTTGTGAAAGAGCAAAATAGTATTGGCAGATGATTCAGCAAGAAATTTCTAAGATCTTGGGATATGAATTCAAGAAAGTTGCAGAGACTTTTCTGTTGGGATTACAAATGGAAAAATTTCCAAAAGAAGATAGAACTGTAATTTGGTACTTGCTTTCAGCTGCTAGGACATTATATGCGCAGTTGTGGAAGCAAGAAAAAATACCAGAGAAATGGGATTGGATTATAAAAGTTATGACATGGAGTGAAATGGACAAATTAACATCAAGAGACTATGATTTAGAAGTTTTTAAGACGGAGTGGAAAAAGTTTAGAAATATGGAGAAAAAGAGTGGAAAATAAAAGGATATTGGACAATTTTTGATAATGATTAGGTTTTAAAAAAAAGAAGAATATAAATTTTTGTTTTAATAGTTAAGGGTACCTTTAAATATTTGCATTTTAAGTAAATAACACCGGCGGGGGTCAAGTAATGGGGGGAGGGGTGGGTAGAAAGTAATATATGGGGTAGATAAAATAAGTTTTTAAAGAAGTAAGAAATAGATTTATTACCATATGTTACCAATAAAATTGTTTTAAATTGAAAAAGATGAATTTTGGGGCCAAATTAGGGGAAATGACGGAGGCTATATATTCCAATCAGAAAGCTAGGATAGTTGTGAACAGTTCTTTAACAGACACTATTAACCTCTGGAAAGGTACCAGACAGGTCTGTCCGTTATCCCCTTTGCTATTCATTTTATATCTGGAGGTATTGAATATAGCAATTCGGAACAATAAACATATTAAAGGGCTAAAAATAAAAGGGGAGGAATATAAGCTTCAAGCATTTGCAGATGATCAAGTATTTATTCTAGAGAACCCTATGCAATCCATTGTTATTTTAAAAGAGGAGATAAAGAAGTTTGGGAAGGTGGCAGGCTTGAGAGTTAATCTAGAAAAGACGAAGATGCTAGTCAAAAACATTATGAAAAATTAATCGATAGAACTGCAACAACTATCCAATTTTCAAATAGTTAAAAAAGTGAAGTATTTGGGGATATACCTCACCAATAGATGCAGTACAATATTTGAGGATAACTATGGAAGGTTATCAAAAGAAATAGAGCAAGAAATGGGCAAATGGGGAAATCTTCAACTGTCCCTCATGGGCAGAACAGCAGCTTTGAAAATGTCTATCCTTCCCAAAATAATGTTTCTATTTCAGGTTATCCCAATACAGTTAAATAAATCCTTTTTTCATACTTTGGACAAACTAACTGGCAATTGGGTCTGGCAAGGAAAGCAAGCAAGAATTAAGCGTAAACTTCTGCAGGACTCTAGGGAGAGGGGGGGGGGGACTATCCCTACCTAATTGGGAGATTTATTACAAAGCAAGCATACTGGTCTGGTTGAAGGAATGGATCAAATTAGAGAACAGGAGGTTGTTGATGATTGAAGGGCATGATTTAAGAATTGGCTGGCATGCATTTATCTGGTATAATATAGAAGGACATAAATACTTTAAAAAACATCTAATAAGAAAATTGTTACTTGTAACGTGGGAAAAAATGAGAAGATCTATATATGATAAAACTCCAAGTTGGGTGGCGCCATTAGAGGCCTCCATGCAACCCCATCTATCAATTCACGAGATCACAAGATACACAACTTTATTGAATAAAGATGGGAGTATAAGAACAAAGGTACAATTGGCAGAGCAGAATATCTCTTTGGACTGGTGGAGATTGGCCCAACTAAAGTCCATGGATAACATGGATAAAGAGAAAGGTTTTCATCTGAAAGAATTCCATTTTGATAAACTCCTTTTGAAGACCGATGTAAAACAGATAAGTAAACAATATAGTCACCTCCTGCAGTTGGAGATGCAGGATGAGGAAGTAAAAGATGTAATGATCAAATGGACTGGAAACATAGGTCACACAATCTATCTGGAACAATGGTCACAAATTTGGCAAACAAATATAAAGATTACGAAGTCAGTTTCTTTTAAAGAAAAAATATATAAAAAGATATATAGGTGGCATATGACTCCAGCAAAGGTAGCAAGAATGTTCCCAGGATTATCTAATAAATGCTGGAAGTGTGAGAATACTGTGGGAACGTATTTTCATGTTTGGTGGACTTGTAAAAGGGTTAAGGACTTTTGGATGAAAGTCCACGAAATGCTTCAAAAAATGTTGAAAACTGTTATTCTTTTTAAGCCAGAGTTCTTTCTTTTGAACCTATTGCCAGATAAAATGGGTGAAGCTGAGAAACATTTGATAGTTCATGCTAACACTGCAGTGAGGATATTGTTAGTTCAGTTCTGGAAAGGAATCGATATGCCAACAATGGATGAGTTAATTGTAAAGGTGTTAGATACAGCTCAGATGGATAAGCTTTCTAACTTGTTAAGATAAAAACCTAGGGAATATGTGGGAAAAAAATTGGAATTTATTCTATGAATGGTTGACAAAGGGATAATGTTGATAAAAACTAGAAAGACAAATGCTCCTGCCAGCAAATGAGTAAATGATGCGTATGCTAAGTGATATCAATTAATTCTTGATATTAATATTAATTTACTTAAAGATTACAAGGTTGTATACAAGAGGATGAAAAGTGAGCTATCACTGTTCCTTTTACCCGTATGCGTGTTGATGTTACTGTGTGTTTTAGTATGTATGTACTGTATGTAATGTCTGTTAGCTGTTATTTCTTTGTGTTTTTTTAATAAATAAATATTAACACAGATACTGCTGGAGTGGTGTGGCAGGATCTACTACCACCGTAAGATATGATAAGCATTAGAGGGGCCCTCAAACACACATGGAAGACTGCTAAATTTCAAAGTCTTGAATCTATTAAATGGACATTTAGGCTTGTACATGACTGTGAATAAAAGGGCTGTTTTCACAATGTTTGCTTGGGAAGGGCCCCTGTATTGAGGGAGAAAAATTCTAAAAGCTAGCAGGGACTGGCTTGTGTGGCTGACCATTATTTCACAATGATCTACAACAATGGCTATTCAGTAACAGCTGGCACATGTCTCCTTTAGACAAAGCCGCTGTGGGGCTGAAGACCTCCTATGGATGAACCATAACTGTTGCCCTGGTAACGGTTAACCAGCACGTGTTTTATTGTTCCCAACTGTTTTCCTGGGGTACTTGCAGGTGGTGGGAGATGCTAGTCTTAAAGAGGGGTCACAACCTCATGAACTTTCAAATGTTGCAACAAATTGGAGGACAAAAACCATTTTCCCTCTTTCAAACAGCTTAAGTAAATCTTATTATATATCATTTAGGGGACAGATACAATCCACAGTTTGATTTAGGGAGGAAAAAAATGAACAGGAACAATCTATTCTTGGGAGATTCTCCTGCACCCACTCCCTCAAAATGAATGGTGTTGCACAAGAGAATGCAGTTTGTTTGGAAAGAGCTGGCTCGGGAGAACTTCTTAGCAGGGCTTTTTTCAGCGGAAGGGAGTTCTGAAACCTCTTCATGGAAAGAAAATTCTAAAAAAAAAGTTTAAAAGTTCATGAGGGGCATCTGTTTTTTTCTCCTTCATTTCCCTCTTGAGAGTTCCAGCGCCTCTTTTTCCAGGAAAAAAGCCCTGCTTCTGGGTAAATTGTTCTCCTTCCATCCAGGGTCACTGAGACCAATTTCAAATGGGTTATCTGCCCCAGGTTCAGTGCTATTGGAAAATGGTCCCCCCCCCCTCCATTTCCCTCCAGTCTCATAGTGCATTCATGCATCTCCCAGGGGCTCTGCAACTTTTTCGCAGTCTAGTTTTGATGTCTGCACCATTGTATTTTCTCATCCATATGAAAAGTGTTTTCCATTCCCTGTCCCCACAGTGGTTATTTCCTCCCCCAAATACTGGTGGGCTTAAAAAAAACACATGGCAACTGAATATCATATCAATATACCATTACAATTATAAGTTTAACACGTTATCTGATTTTTTTGTTTCCATTATTAAAAAGCTCATTCCATTATAGAAATATAAGGGGAAGGCCATTTCCCCATAACAGAAAAGGCTAGAGACTTTTAAAAAAGGAAAGCTGAAAATCTAGCAGACCTTACACATATTGTTGTCATGTTATATCACTATAACAATATTCAACTACTGATCTTTTTTTAAAAAGGTGGAAAAAGCTCAGGTGGTCCAGGAGATGGCTACTGCTGAGGGACAGAGGCAGAGAGGAAACTGCCATATAGGAACCCCATTGCTGCTGCACCGTATCAAAAAGCCCACACAAACCTGACCCCATGTGGAAACAGTCATCAAATTGGATCCAGCACTCTGCCAGTGGAAGGCAATGGTAACTGCGGATCTTCATAGTTTCCCCTTCCCACTATCAGTCCATTTGGCCTCTGGGGAAATGGCTGCTGAGGCAAGGAGAAAGCAGAGGTGATCTGTGATCCTCACACTCGATCCAACACTTTGTTACTGTAACCACGGGATAAGATCATGCAGTCTTCTCAATGGTGACCCAGTGCCTTTTGACTCTGATAACATTTCATTTTCTTTTGTATACTTTCCCAGATATTATTGCTGCATTTCCATGTTACTCTTCAAGCAGATCTTGGGGCTGCAATCCTGTGTGGCCTTCATGTGGAAAGTGCATGCACAGAGCCATCCTCATCTTCTTCATCATTCTGTTATATCCTGGCTGGGTTATATGGTTGCTATTAATGTATATGTTTTTTAAATTATTTTATTTTATTATTTAATTTTGTGAATCACCTAGAACGGATCTCTGGTGGGGTGGCAAACACATTTTCATTTTCATAATAGATAAAATAGGCATACCGTTGGCCATGCAAATATCTCCACTAGGCTCTTCATTCCATGGTTGACCTTGCTACAAGGATAAATGAGTCTCATTCTCCACTAAGCCAGCATGCATGTGGGCTTTTCCTGGTGCAGACTGTGTGCCTGCAGAAAGAAATGAAACTTGTGGATGCTTGCAGGAGAGGCATGGAAAGGCCTCCCTTGAATGCATGGCCTAGGGGTGCAATGTTGTGCATCTGGTAGCCCAGTTTGGACCAGCATGGCAGCTTAGGGCTATTGGCTACTACCTTGGATGCAGGAGTGCTCTTAGTGATTCTGGAGCCCTGGGCATAATTCCAGATGGGATCCAAGAATCATTGTTACCTCCTTGCCAGGGCCAAGCAACGGGTGACCCTTGGCCCATGTAAGGTGGGCAGGAGCCATTGTCAGAAGCCAGCTATTCAGCCACTGGATGGTGTGCAAATGGCTGTTCTTGCAAGTGGGTGGACCAAGCCCTGAATAGGCCACATACTAGCAGTGGTGGCAGGATTTCACTTCCCTTTTACCCATCTGTAAGGGGACAGGGCCTTTTGCCTGTTCTGTAAGGGTGACTGGGCCTTTTGCCTGTTAGCACCAGATGCTATTTTGTATGTGTGAATTATGAACTGTCTTTCATATATATATTCATTCTTGTAGCAGCCTTGCAATTCTTACTAGCACAAAGCACACAATTTTTTAAAAAGTTATTTCTTTTTATTTATTTATTGGGTGATAAATTCCAGGTGGGTAGCTATATTTGTCTGCAGTAGCAGCAAAGAAAAACAGTAACCCAGTGGCCACTTAAAGTCTTGTAAAGTTCATTCCAGCATAAATGTTGTTAGTCTTTAAGGTACCACAGGATTCCTAGTGTTCTCCCTGCCTTAAATGAGTAGCCCAATAATTCAGGGTGCTTAAGACAACTAACTAAATAGAAGTCAAATGTAAGTAGAAAAAATGGGAAATACGGCCTTTACAAAGTGCTTTTAGGACGAAGAAGATTGGATGGATCAAATAGTTCTAACCATAACTGGATTAAAGTTCCTACATATTGAAATGTAATTTATGGACTTCATCAGATTGTAAAATCTACCTTTAGATGCTTCAAACTATGTTTGCACAGATGACTTTATAACACTAGAAGTCTTTTACCAAGTTAGACCATGAAGCCCAATTATTGTCCTTTGGACGGGCAGCAGTTTCCCCCAGGTCTGATACTTGAGATGCTTTTGCTGAAGGTACACAGCCTTGGACATTTTAATTTGCAAAAAAAGCATGAGCTACAGCCCCTCCCTGTGTTTAACATAGGTAACAGCAGCTGATTATTTTCACATGTGAAAATATAACAAAAGGAGAGTTGGATCTAAAATACTGCATTAAAGTTTGATTATGATTGCTACATTTTAACACTATATGTTAATTGCCCATTTTGTTTAAAAAGCACAAATGCGCCCTCCCCATTAGTGCTCGTGTGTGGGGTCTGGTAGCTGCTGGGGATATCAAGGCAAGGAAAATAACACTGATGCAGACTGGACCTGTACAAAATGTGCACCTTCTCTCCCACAAAATGTGCAAAGGTGCTTTAACTTTAACCTTTCCTAAAAGATTGTACCAAACCAGGTTTGAGGAAGTTCACAGCAAAGCAGTGAAAGACACTGCATGAAAATTCCTGGAAAACCCGCTTCAGTTCTGAAAGCGGAACCCTGCACAGCAGAATTCTATAGTCTGGCTGCTTGAGGAATAAGTTAACATGTAGACTTTCTGCTTAGAAAAGAAACAGAAATTCTTCATTGTATGAGAGAACTTTAAACTAAAAAGGAAAGGCAGAGTAAAGGCTACTAGCTATCTACGTAATCTAGCAGGCAGAGAGACTGTAGAAAGCACATGGTGGATAAGAAAGGGAGAGAGAAAAGTGAAGTGACCAGAAAGAAGGTGCCCCTGAGAGTAGCTTTCCTAGTAACAAAGGAACAGCAGCAGGAGTGGACAAAGATAAGGTCAGAGAGCATCCTTTCTATCCCTATAGTACCTCTTCACTGCCCTTCCTTGAGACTCCGAAGTCTGTTCTAGCATTAAGTGACATTGCACAGTCCATTCCTTCCAACACGTTCGACATGAAACTGGATGAAAACCTTTTAATGGAAGTTGCCTGAAGTTCAAATCTTTCTCCCTCACCTGTGCTTAGGGCCAAACTAGATGTTCACTGTTTTAAAGAGCTGGATCCGAGTGTCCTTTAGTCATACAGCAGCCACCAACTCCTCATATTGTATTCACTGTATTGTGGGAACAGCAGATAGGTTCTTAGATATTCCTGTGCTTAATAAGGAACTGTTCACTTACAAAGATCTAAGGCAAAATATTGACAAGGTGCAATTAAGCAGGAATCCGCTTATATTTGCACTAGGTCCTCCTGTATCCTTGAGATAAAGAGCAGCAACTGTTTTCTGCTCAAAACAGGGTTACATAGGTGCTGTGAAGCTGCCACAAAGCACAAGACATGACCATAGATAAGAACCAGACCAAAGGAAACAGGGTAATAAAAATCTGCGATAAGGCACTGCAGATGGAAGATAATCCACATGGCAGTTCTCCTTCCCTTCCACACAATGCCCCCATCACATTTAATTAAAAGGAGGGTCTTAGGGAGTCCCCCTCCCCAGGCAAACTAAGGGACTTGGTAGATCTGGGGTCAGATTCAGGGTAGGACAGCTGTTAGAGCCCCAGGAGAGCTTGTTACAGCTGACCCCGGACTTGATGCCACGGCACACAGCAGCAAGCTAAAGGCATCACCACCTGCCCCTTCTCTAGGTAGCAGCAACAGTGGCAGGACCCTGCAAACAAACTCTCCCTCCCTCCGCTGCTTGTCTCAGGTGGCTCCTCCTCTTCTTCCCTTGCCAGACAGTAGAGAAGGGACGAATGGTAGAGAATTCCCCAAAGAGGTGTCCTTCCCTCCTGCCATTCCTGCTGGTCAGAGGGAGAGGAGCAGGCAAGTGAGCAAAGGAAGCAGCTGCTGCATAGAGCTGCCATTGATGGTCACTGCACTGGGCGAGAAAAGGATTGTGTGGTGATGGCTAGTGGTTTGCTTGCTGACCCTTGAAACTAGTGCTACCTGGGGGGAGGGGCAGAGTCAAATGGGATTCCTTTGTGTTCTGAAGGAGGGTGAACAAGGAGGGTGTTGCTCCTGAGACATACCCCTCTCATTAGAAGTGGGAGATTGCCCAAGATATTGGGTGGATAGTACTGCAACACCCTGACCTGGATGGCCCAGGTTAACCTGGAGGGGAGACCACCAAGGAAACCAGAGTTGCTACACAGACATAGACAATAGTAAACTACCTCTGTTGCCGCTGGGAGAGAGGCATAAATCAGCTGTGACTTGACAGTATTTTCCACCACCCATACTACAATTTGAGAGTAACAGGGCCCATAAGGCAGAGATGTTCCACCAGGCTGGCACCTTTCCTTTCCTGTCTCCCCCTGAAGGCTCCCTCTCCCATGCTCCGATATACCAGAAGAAGAACTTAATTAGCAAGACTCCATCAGGGTAATTTTATTGTATTGTTATGTTTATCTGTGTGTTTCTTGTGTTTTTAACTTGTATTTTACTGACGTACATTGCCCAGAGCCTGGCCTAGGCTGAGATAGGTGATTTAGCGAATCAAATAAATAAATACAAGACTACTCTGCAGGGCTGCTTTGAACACTTATTTTTAAAGAAAGCATCACGTGGGATTTAAAGACTGAAACAAACCACATAAGCCTCTGAAGGCAAACAGAATCAGCCTCCTTCCTCCTGTTGCAAATCAGGTCCCAGTGATTGAAGGGTGCTGCAGCAATAGTAAACTGTACAGCAGCTAGCTTTCATACCAACAAAATGCTACGAACATGCCAATACATTTACAGTGATTCCACCATAACCAAAACAAAACAAAGATTAAACATTCCAACATACAACATCATCAAAATATTTTAGCTGACAGCCAGGGGCTCTCTACACTTTTACTTTTGCAGCAGGATAACATACTAATTTTTAAGCCTCATATGATATTTGTGTTCTTGATAGACAACTAAAAACAGCTTTGGTATCTCAACTGGAAACGACATCCATCTAGAAACAGGGACAAGCGGCTGCTTGTTTGCACAGATCATGTTTCTTTGCCCTAAAGGGTGCAAATTTTTTTAAAAGTGGGATAATTTTTAATGTGGAGAGCGAAAAATGTAATGTTTTAGAATCAGTGAATAAATGGAGAGCTCCCCCTCCTGTCCATATTTGAGAATAAACTTTCAAGACATCTGATGAAGGCAGATATATTCAGTATGGATTTGTTTTTTGGGTTGGTTTTTTTGGCAAACTTTATACCTTACCTTTCAGCTAAAAGTGCTACAGGCAGCTTATACTATAAGACTAAAATTAAAAACAGGATAAACATAATCCATTATATTTCTCCATATGATGGCTTCAAAGGACTTCTTCACATACGTTTCTTTCCCTTGTGTGAAAGGAAAGCAAGCTTTGTACTCATGGCAAGCTCCCCTCTCTGCCCTGCCCCACTGTGAGTAAAGAAGACTGGTGTGAACTAGTGCAACACTAACATTCCTATGTACTGGGGATCTTTGTGAATTTGCTTCTTGAGTTGAAAGAGAGAGATACCAACAGAGGGCTCAGGAAGATACATGGTGGTAGAAAGTTCCACCAAGTCACAACTGGCTTACGGTGAACCTGTAGGGTTTTCAAAGCAAAATACATTCAGAGATGGTTTACCATTGTCTGGCTCTGGGTCACATGGTATTTCTTGGAGATCTTCCATCCAAATACAAGCCTTGACTGACCCTGCTATCCCAGTCAGGGCAGGAAGACAGTTAATATTTGTATCACAGCACAATCATAGTAGATGGAGCTTTGTAGATAACATGATGGAAGAAAGAGAGGGATCATATGCCTTGGGGATCATACAACAATAAATTTCAACAGTGAAGGAGATGACAAAGGGGAGAGAGAGAAAGGGAAAAGCAAAGGTATCCAGGGATTAATGTGAGTGAATGAAACAACACTTAAGAGGTGTCATTTCAGTTGATGCTGAGAGTGTAAGACTTGAGCCAAAGTTATGGATTTGATGAAAAAGATGGCACTACACAGGAGTTGTGGCTTATGGGGCACTCATGAACACAACAGTGCACCAGTTTATACATTACTTTCTAACTGGGTGTGGGGTGTGGAGAGAATACAAAGTGAGGAATGTGCATAAGGTCAAGGCATTAACAGGCCTGTGGGTCAGCAGTAAAGGATGTGCTTTGCTTTCAGAAAGTCCCAGGTTCAATCTCTGGTGTCTACAGGTAAAAAGAATCTCAGGAAGCCAGAATCAGGAAAGAGCTTTCTCTGCCTGAACTCTCGGTTTGCTGCTGGTAGTCATAGAAGAAAATACTCACTTGGATTATCTGACTTGGTAAAAGGCCACTTCATATGCAGTTCTATCCTTCTCATGCCAGGTGGAAAACTGTTTTCTTGAAAGACCATAGTAGGATTTGTCTTTTTGGGAAGGGGGGGGGGCTCACCTCACAAGTAAAACACTCAACTCTGCCTCACTGCAAATCCCAAATGTGTGATTTTTGTTCCTGCATGCCACCAAACCATTTAAATTTTCTTGTGGACTGTTCTAGTCAACTAGGCAGATGTAAATCTATAGAAACCCCTTCACTGTAGTGGTAAACTTAGGCTAGTTAATTTGTAGGGATAAAAGGAATTAAGGCTTCTTTCACTGGATAAAGATTTCTTCTACTTTCATTTTTGGTGGGGCATCATGTTGGACTGGGATCTGGGAAACTGAGTGACCTTGGGACAGACGCCTTCCCTCAGCCCAAACTAACTTGTTGTGAGGAGAAAAAAAAACTGAGGAGGGAGAATGTTCTAAGCTTCTTTGGATCCCCATGGAGTGTGGGTGGGATTCAGATAGCTAAGACAAAAACAGGGTCAGTAGATCAAACACACACAGTTTCAAACTGAGAGGCAGAAATTGTTCCTTTAGAATCCCTAGAGATGACAGAACCTTCCAAATTTGCCTCAGATTTCTCTTTTGTTAGAATTCATTCACAACAGATATATGTTCAAAAAAGCCCCAGGAAATCTTGCCTCATTTTTGAAATGTTTGTAAATTCCATTAAAATTCCTACAGATATGGGCTGGATCTATTGCAAAGACTACAGGGGTTCCACAATCCCAGAAATTAATTTTCTCAGGGTGGGAAATGGCTGCTGAGAGGAGGGGGAAACAGGAAAGATTTACCATCTTCTTCCAATAGAAGAGCTGCTTAAGTTAGGGGGAAAAGTTCCTAAGAATGGAGGGATATTCTCCAGGCCAAGAAAGGATACATGTTATATGGTCCTGTTAGGTAATTTGCTACCTGCAGTTGTAATCCTTAATCTCATTACCAGCTGTGGCTCAGATAGTTCACTGGAAAATTGCAAGCTACTACTGCTGAGCACTGCCGAATGGGGAGAGGGAGCCTGATACTCTTACTGAAAACTTGCATGGAGGAGAGGCTTTCATTACTCCCCCCCCCCTTTCACAACAAATGTGACTATTCATTACGTTTTACATTTTAAAACAGTATATGATCATAATTGTGCATCCAAAATCATTCCACTTTCTAATAAATAGGACAGATGGACTCACACTCTAACTGTATCTGAAGAAGTGAGCAATGACTCAGAAAAACTCATACCCTACCAAAATTTTTGTTAGTTTTTAAGATGGTACTGGCCTTTTACTCTTTCCTACTGAAGAACATCAGTAAATGTTGATGGGGACACCAGGGCTACTACTGCAGAAATGTTTGGCAATATAAATGCTGGATGGTTGTACTGAATCCTCTGCACAGAAGATGATGTTACTCTTATAACAATCCTGTAAAGTAGGTGCCTGTTGCCCCAACTTTACAGAAGGGCCAAGAGATATTACCTGGCCTGAAAGCAGAGTTGCCAACAGGCTTATAGGAAAATGTCCTGCCTCTATAATTGAGGCTTAATGCGTAGAAATGGGCAGCTGAGGTTCTTCATGGCACGGTGGTAAACGTCGCTTGGTAAACAACATCCTGTTAAACCACTATCAAAGGGACAGAACATTTTTTCTCCAGGCTATTGGCAACACTGATTATAATACCAACCATACATGTGCGGTTTATGATGCTCTTTTAAATACTCTTTTACATTTTTAAAAGCATTCTTGAAAGAATCCTTTGTGGGGGAGAGGCTTTAATGATCCCCTCCTTTCACAACAAATGTGACTGTTCATTACATTTTACATTTTTAAAAAGTAAATGATGATAATTGTGCCGTTATAATATTATGAAGAATAATGAGTACAGTTTGCAGCAAGGAGAAATGCAGCAATTAGAGTCCTCCCCTCTCTGACCTTCCTCTCCCCCTCATTCTGGAGGATGTGTTCCTAATCAGTTTCTCCAGGTAGGTCAGAAGATAATAGTGGCTTCCTGCTCTCTTATGATGGTCTCATCTACTTGGAGGATCTGATGAGGATGACATCCTCCAGGGTGAAGGGAAAACAAAGGTCAGGGAGGGAAAAGCTTTAATTACTGTATTTCTTTTGGTGCAAAATGCTCTCTTTTTTAAAAGTCATGATAATAATATTGTAATTGCATGATTACTATCACTTAATTTTTTTTTTTTACTGGAGAGTCACCTTTCCTGCAAACGAATAAACTAATAAACCCTCCCTACCCCTCTCCCCTGCACCTAACTGCAAACAACCTAACCAATTGGGAGGTAAATGAAAAGGAAAAATTGTGGGGAGAAGCAGGAATTTGCAAAATAGGGTTTATTTTCAGGTAAGCATAATAGTAAGTCCTGAACTAGTTCCTGTAACAACCCTAAAGTTCAAAGCCTGGGTTGGCTACAAATCTGTAAAATGCCATCCCATATCCCATGCATGCAATCTCATGAACAGGGTTTTTTTTGAGCAGGAATGCACAGGAACACAATTCCAGCTGTCTTGATGTCAGGGGGTGTGGCCTAATTTGCAAATAGGTTCCTGCTGGGATATTTCTACACAAAAACCTCCCTGCATGAATAATGGACAAGCAAGTTCTATTTTATTTTACTTGCCAGATCCTGTGAAAGTGAACCCAGTTCCTCCAGCCTATGCTTAAGTCCTTTCCCAAGACAATTTTGATTACACAGTAACCCTAAATGCAGTTGCAGGAGGGAGAGGGAATGCTGGAGGGAAACCTCTAACCAGCTGAATAACATCTCAGCTGTGGTTTTCTCTCCTTTCTGTTATGGTACCTACAAAGCTTGGCTGTGGCCAGAGGCTCTTAGAGCACAGGAAGGGGAATGTATCTGTTTTGCTTTTTTTGTTGGATTATTCATTATCTACTTTTTTGCTCTTGTGAACTGGTTTAGGTTCTTTTAGCGGAGGAAAGAGTGTTACAAATCGTTAATTTTTTAAAAAAAAGATAACCATTCCAGATGTGTGATTAGGATTACTTTTAGGGCAGAATAATGATACCAGCACACATCATCATCTTAAATACAGGTCTGTTGGTTATCATGTGCAGAGGTGACAAGCATTTGCAGCATAGGATTGATGGGCAGGGAGTAATTAACCCCTCACCAATTTTATTTTGCAAATCCTGCCCCAGGTCAGCCTGCAGCTAGGGTTCTTCTGGCCTTGGAGCCAAGTGGTCTTTTTCAGGAGGACAGTTGTGGATGGGGGAAGCCTTGAGCATCCCCTCTTATCCATTTCTTACTCTCCTCAAATCCAGTCCCCTTACACAGGCACATTAGTAATATGAGACCAGAAAGCAGCATCCTTGCTTTGGTAAGTTGACCTCAAGTTTAGCCTCTTTCTCTTGCATCTGTGAAATGAGAAAACATTTAATTTTTTTTTTCAAATGTCTTTTTCTGAAGTGCTTATTGGTTTCAAGTACTGAATGGGGCAACAAAGCTGGCACAGTGCTCTTGCAGTCACCAAAGCATGAACAGACTGCAGCCACAGAAGGGCAGGTGCAACAGACCAGAATTTTGCTTCTTGGATTGAAAAACACCAGCCAATAAATTGCTTTTCCACTAAGATGCAGATGGGGCTGCGTAAAGGGTGTGTGTGTGTGTTCATCTGGTAGAGGGGGTAGGGAGGAGAATCCAGGCTTTGAAGAAGGGAGATAGTGATATCAATGTCCCTCCCAACCCTGTAGTGCAAAGAACAGGCCTCCCAGATTTAGAAATCCTTGTCAAACTTGTGCTTGCCTCACAACACAAATGCAGATGGGCAGCAGGAACATGAAGAAAAGAGCCAGTGAGCAAGAGGGGATTATGGCTGCCTAATCCCTGCCAGGGGTGGAGGAATATCCACTTTTGCAGACTGCTTCTCCACCACTGGCCAGTGGTGAGAAATCCTGCCCCCAGCTGGGCCAAGGACGATGTGATAACATCACTTGAAAGTGACATCATCTCGTCGCTGATGTCACACAATGACACTCTAGCTTTTGGGCAAAACTGGCTATGAACTATAGAGTTTTGCCCAAAAACTAGAGCATCACCACTCTGATGTCAGTGATGTGATGCCGTAATTTCTGGATGATGTCATTGCACTGCGTGCACAAAGAACATGTGGAAGAAGCTCCCAGATAGGACTAAGGATCCTCCCAATGGCTGCCAGGTAGGACCTGGCCACTCTAGCAGGGGATTCTGAACCATTCCTCTGTCCACTGAACATTTGTCTCACCTGGTGAATACTATTTTGTGAGCTGGATGTAGGGAAAGTCAGTCTATTTCACAAACCTCTTAAAGAAGTACAAATGATATTTTCTGGTGTAATCTGAGCAGACATATTTGTAATAGACTCAGTTTAACTGGCCAGGATTGGACCTGACTCGGAAGAAGGTTGTTTTGGGAAATGTATATAACAGGGGACCTGGCCCCGCCATGTTGTCTTTGTGATGTACTCTCTAATAAAGCATGTAGCCATCTGAACGTCTCTGACTTCAGTACATTACACTGGCTATAAGGATGGGATTCCAGTGAGCAGAGAGCAGCCTACAGCTTCCAACCGCCTTCGAACAGACGCACACCAGCCCTTCCGCGCACCAGGCCACCACTGCCTCGATGTCGGATGGTTCAGATGAGGAAAGGGCACACCAGCTTTGCCGCCAGCCACGCAGTGGGTTGAAAACACTAAACCTACCACGGGCAGCAGAGAAACCAAGCACCAAGTGTGCCAGCTGTGGGGACCCACATGAGTGCTGAGACTACCCCTACCATAACGCAGAAGCTGCGGAAAAGTGGGCCACATTGCCCGAGCTTGCAGAGCCAGAACCAACAGGAGGCCTCAGTCCGCACACCACGACGCGACAGATGCACACACGACGGCCGCAAACAGCTTGCCCCAGGACACCCCCGACAAGGTCAAAGTGCAGGTCTTGATGGAATTGGACACAGGATCCTCCATTATTTCGGAGGAGACCCTCAGTAAACTCTGCCCCCACAACCAGCCGGCCCTGCGGCCCACGGAGTTCACATTGCGGGACTTTCAAAAGAATTCAGTGCAGATCATGGGGTGGGCCAGAGTAAGGGTGGAGTTCAAAAATTTTAAAGGGGCCCTGGACATACTTGTGGTAAAGCGCTGGCTCACCACCCTATTGGGATTGGCTTGGTTTAAGCCCCTGGATATCAAAATTGCAGGGGCAGACCACATACAGGCCCACAATTTCGACCAAGTATGCCGGGAGTTTCTGGAAGTATTCGATGGGGCTCTGGGAATGTACAAGAGGCCACCTATCATGTTGCAGCTGGATCCCACAATTAGGCCCTTAAGCCTGGAGGCTCGGCGGGTTCTGTTTGCACTGAAGCCAAAAATCGAAGCCGAACTGGACCGCCTTGTGGCCTAGGGGGTGCTAGAGCCTGTCTCCCACGCCACTTGGAAAACCCCCATAGTTACCCCAGTCAAGCCGAACGGGGATGTGCGGATCTGTGCAGACTACAAATGCACAATTAATAAAGCACTACAGGACCACCCATACCCCATACCGGTGGTCAGCCATGTCCTCACCTCCCTGGCTGGTTCAAAGATTTTCAGGAAGTTGGATTTGGCCCAAGCATACCAACAACTTCCAGTGGATGAGCAAACGGCTGAGGCCCAGACCATTGTTATGCACCGGGGTGCTTTCAAGGTGCAGAGGCTACAATTTGGGGTCAGTGTGGCTCCGGGAATTTTCCAAAGCTTAATAGACTCTCTCCTTAAAGGGATTCCTGAAATCCAACCCTTTTTTGATGACTTTTGATAGCAGCACCCGATGCCGAAGAATTCTGCTGCCACCTTCGAGAGGTGCTCCGCTGTTTCCAGAATGCGGGTCTCAAGGTGAAGTGGGAGAAGTGCTTGTTTGGGGTGCCAAGGGTGGAGTTTCTGGGGTTTGCGGTGGACACCATAGAAATTCACCCAATGGCCGACAAGACCAGGGCAATAGTACAGACCCTGGCCCCCACGTGCAAGGCGGAGCTACAAAGTTTTTTGGGGCTCCTGAACTTTTACCACTCATTCTTGCAACCCTGGCCAAACCCCTACAGACTCCTAGATAAGGGCGCCCCATGGGTCTGGGGAAAAAAGCAAGTGTTTGAAGACTTGCATGAGATGCACCCAGGGATAGTGCTTATGAAAGCTCTGGCACAGAATTATGTATGGTGGCCGGAAATGGATGAAGAGATAGAGGGGTGGGTTAGGAGGTGCCCGCCCTGCCAAGAGTCCCGGCCAAATCTGCCCGGTGCCCTTGTTTGCTGCTGGAAATCCAATCAGGTGCCGTGGTCCCGGCTACACTTAGACTTTGTGGGACCATACCAGGGGCAAATATTCTTTATCTTGGTGGATGCTTACACGAAGTGGCTGGAGGTCATCCCAGTTGCTTCCACCTTCTCTGCGGCCGCAGTCAGAGCCTTATGGAGGATTTTTTGCACCCACGGAATCCCAGACACCATAGTGACGGACAACAGCACCATGTTTACCTCCCGGGATTTCCAGGAATTCCCGAATAGGTACCTCATCCACCACATAAGGCTTGCTTCCTTTCTCCCAGCCACTAACACCAAGCAGAGAGCATGGTTCGCACAACCAAGGAGGCCCTTGGTCGCATAGTCCAAGGGGATTGGGACCACCCACTGTCCACCTTCCTGTTTGGGAACAGGATCAACCCCAACTCAGCTACGGGTGTAAGCCCTGATGAGTTACTCATGGGCAGGTGGTTTAACCACCCGGCTTGATAGGTTACACCCTGACTGGGCCCCAGACCTCCACAGCTCCTCCGAGACCAGGGAGGCCACTAGGGGGTTCTTTCCGGGGGATCCGGTCTATGCCAAGAACTTTGAGAGAGGGCTGGAGTGGATACCAGCTTGAGTGCTGCGGCTCACCTGGTCTCACTCATACGAGGTCTTGTCGGAAGGGGGCAGCTCCTCTGCAGACACATAGACCAACTCCGCTGCCGCACTCTGCTGGAGAAACCGGCAGGGCCAGGAGGAGTGGGGGATGGGGAGAGCATGGGGCCGCCGCAAGAAGCAACCCTGCTGACCTCGCTGGGTTTGTTGGCAGAGGAGCAGTACAGGGCAGGGGAGATACCACCGCAGGCTCGAGACAACGCTCTGCTGACCGTGACCCAAAGCGAGGAACCAGTGGTTACAGAACCCCAGGCAGCAGTCGCAGCTCCCCAGATCGAACCTCAGCAGTTGCTCAGAGTGCGGTGGCCGCCTGCTCATTTGAATAACTAAGTATCTTGAACTAGGAGGGGAGGAGTGTTGTGTCTGGCGTTCATCCTGGAAAGTACACCACAGCGCACCTGTGGGCGGTGCCTGGAAGGGACAAACGCAACCTGCCTATGACAATCAGCAGTGGGAAGTTTAAGTGGCCAGGATTGGACCTGACTAGGAAGAAGGTTGTTCCGGGAAATTTATATAACAGGGGACCCGGCCCCGCCATGTTGTCTTTCTTAATAAAGCATGTTGCCATCTGAATGTCTCCGACTTCAGTACATTACAGACTCTTATCTGGGAGAACCAGGTTTGATTCCCCACTCCTCCACTTGCAGATGCTGGAATGACCTTGGGTCAGCCATAGCTATCAAAGAGCTGTCCTTGAAAGGGCAGCTTCTGTGAGAGCTTGCTCAGCCCCACCTACCTCACAGGGTGTCTGTTGTGTGTGTGTGTGTGGGGGGGGAAGGTAAAGGAGATTGTAAGCCACTCTGGAGTTCTAACAAAATGCTTTAAGTTAGTGATGTTTCCATAGAAGCCCCCCTGTGTTCTTGGATAAGCCATGTTGCTTTGCAGTAGAGGAGCTAGAATCAAGTCCAGTGGTACCTTAGATACAATTTTTGTCAGGTATCTGACAAAGGGATTTTTGGCTCTTGAAAGCTTACACCCAGAAAATCTTGCTGGTCTCTAAGGTGCTACTGGATCCAAATTGAACTGTTAACTCAGATAAGATAAAAACCAGACCCAGCAAGGCCTTTCCAGTGGCAGCACCCATTCCGCCCCCTGGAACATACTCCTGAGGAAATTTAGGATAACTATCTCAGAATATTCTAACAGTTGAAGATTTTCCTTTTTCCTGCATGCTTCATTCATTCTTGTTCATGTGGACTACCTCCAGACTATTTTAATATTATTTGTCATATTTTTAGCTTGAATTTTTGTATAATTGTATCCCTTTTTCATATATGTCATTTTGAGCCCTTTTAGTTAGGAATGTTACTCAAAACTTGTACATATGCATACAAACAAACACTTGGCCATGAAATATGGGGTTACTCTTGAACGATTTGGTATTAGATTAATGCTGTGGCTGTCCTTACGTTGATCTTCTGTATGGTTTTCATTTTAGAGTGAAAAAAATCATGATTTGTAGGGAATGTTTCCTTCCCTCTGATGCAGTTTGCATTAACTGCTTTGGGTGCTGGGCAGGAAGAACTCTTGATGGATCATTCCCACTAAATGAATGAAATGTGTGTGTGTATGTCAAGTTGCAATCCTAAGAATGCTTTTCTTGGAGCAAACTCCATGGAACACAATGGGACTCACTTCTGAGAAAACTGGCTTAAAATTTCTTCCACAGCATACATCTGGCATACTATATACAGTATTTTATCTATTATAGGAGGCTATAGTTATTCTATAGTATATTGTACACTACATTATAAAGTTATCTTATGTGGTCTATACTTTTATGAAAATGTTAAATTTTGGGCACACCTATACATCCATCTGTTTATTTATTTACTTCATTTTTAGCCTGTCTTTCTCCCTGAGACTCAAGGCATATTTCAAAACAATTGTTGAGACAGTATAACTCATCCAATAAACTATGCAATAGTATTAGGATTATAGAATTAGAAACAAAGGCTTCATGTATCATAAGCGACACAGAAAGTAGATTATAAAGGTACAAGAGAGTACAGTAAGAGCCAGGTGATATATATAGTAAAAACCACTTTAGATTATAATCCTAGACTTTTATAAAAATGCCCCTCTGAACATTTCTGTTTCCCACACTTTGCAGAATGCTACAAGTGTAGGAGCCTTCCAGACCTCCTCAGGTTGACCATTTCACAAAGCAAGAGCCACAACAAAGAATGCACATGTATGAGCAGTTGCCAACTTTACCCATTCGGAGGGCAGCATTCTCTGATGAACAAAGGTTTCATGTTGGAGCATAGTATAACCATCGTTTATAAAATGTTTTTATTGTTTTATTAAATGTTGTACTCCGCCCTGAGCCCTATGAGGAATGGGCAGAATAGAAATTTACTAAAATAAATAAATAGTAGGATGAACTGGCCCCGCAGGTATGTGGGTCCAAGGCCATGAAGGGCTTTGCAGTTGTTAAATAACCAATACCTTGAACTGAACCCAGTAACTGACCAGTAACCAGTGGAGTGACTGCAGGATGGGTGTGATATTTATGTGAAAAATAGATGATAGACAGATGGACAGATGGACAGACAGACAGAAGGAAGCATTTTTTGCAGCTGTATGAACTTGCTTCTCCAGTAACAATGCCGGTGTAACCCATAGGCTTTTAACTGGGTCAGTGAGTATCAGTTGGACTAGCAAATGTGGCAAGTACAAAGCCCTTCAAGACTTCAGACTGTTCAGCTAGCATAAGTTCAGTCTTGTCAGGATTCAGGTTTGGCTTGTTCACACTTAGTCATTTAACCACACACAGTGGTCAGGATCTCTACAGCATCATTTGGGAATTTAGAAAAAAAACACAATATGGAGCTAGCATATGGCTGACAACCTACAGTGACTGGATCATGACACAGGTTGAATCTCCAGCCCACAAACCAACCTCTCCCCCCAAAAATTCAATGCAAAAAATTAAGTCTAAGGTACATTCTTTGTTATGCATATGGGCTGTTACAACCCGAGAGAGACTATGAAAAAGACGATGAAATTCTGAGCAGGCCCTAGTCTTCCTTTTGGAGTTAACATAGTAGTAGTTTTTTGTTTGTTTGTTTTTAAGGAAAGCTATTGTGCACATGCAATTTTGTACTTGCATACAATGGGATTCTCTGGATTGTGGCAATGCATTTTCTGGCCCATGAGAAAATGCGTCGCGCTCAACCAAACCTTTCCATAAATCCCTAGCCAAATTCTAAAACAAATCATGACATCCAATTCTGGGTTTGCATTTATGTGCAACTTTGCATGTGTACTGAATATATTACAGTATGAGGAATCATGTACAATATATTCTGTATCACAATGCTGCACATATTTGTATCATACAGTGTACTCCCTTCCCCCATATACTATGCACCACAGTATATAGTTTAGTGCAGTCTCCTGAACAGTATAGAATTCACATGAGCGTGTGCAGCAGGGCAGCACTTTACTATGAACTAAAATTTCTCTCTCTCTTTCTGCTCCATTCTGTATTCTTAAAGCCTTTCATTTTAGATTTAATGTGAAATAATGAGTCTATTAAGGAATATATAGTGAATTATCCTTGAAAAAATAAATGCTTATATGCCACCTTGAGAAACACACAACAATTTCAGTAACTGCGTGCTTTGAATTATTGCACTTGAGGCTTTAATTTGGTTCTTGACATCTCAGTTCTAAAACATGTCTATCTTGAAATAAGCCACAGTGAAATAAGCCCTGACTGAATTCTTTATGCAAAAAGGACTATGAGTTAAAGAGGATTAATCTAGCAACACTACTTAGCAGGGCATAGTACCATACAATTATCTCTAAATATTTAATGTTAGAAGCTGCTAGCAGTTCTCTAGCAGGTTGCTGTATGTCTGAAAAAAATGGTGACATTAGAGTAAAGATCCAAAATGTAATGAATGGCCAACATTCACTTGTGAACGTTGACAGTCCTGGATTCAAGTGAATATTCAAGCATACATATACACCAGACACCATGGACAAACATGTAAATACAATTAGCAGCAACTGGATATCTCTGAAAACTGGGAAAATATTCTGTCATTTTATGGTAGTTTCCACCCTCCATATCCTCATTTACACATCAGTGCAGACACCCACCAAATGTTGCATAACACACATTTGATAACTAGTTTGACAGCCAAAGAAAACTAGCAGTGCCGCAACAACAACAGCTAACACAACCATCCACTCCATCGGATAGAAAGCTTTAGGCTTACCAGAAAATGTTTATTTGCAATGTTCCTGATTTCAGTTGCGTGTCTGTTCAGCCAGCTGGGAGCATTTCTGGAGAGAGAACAAAAACAAAACAAAAAAACTAATATTGCCAATGGGTTTGCAGCTGAGAAGTAACTACTAACAATTGAAATAAATGGCATTTTATAGCCAAAGTCCACGCTACTTTTTATTTTTTTTTGTATGCGTTCCTTTTGCAAAGCCATTCCGGAAAAAAAAAGGAAAAAGCTATACAGCATCTATTGAGCAGCCAGCTCTTCTCTTTGAGCTGGAATCCTCTTTGAAGTTATCCAAACTCATCACTGGTGCTCGCTGGAGACTCAAACTTTATTCTATTCAGGCCTACCGCATTTCTCCCTGCCTCTTTGATTTCCATTTCCAAGTTATTTCTCAAGTAGCAAAGCATCTGCCCGCTGCACAGGGCAGCCGAAAGCTTTGTCAAAGTTTTTGATGCCCCCCCCCCCCTTACTAACCCCAAAGAAAGCTAAGAGTGACACGGACAACTCCGGGCTTTCTGTTGGAAACAGGCTGGCAGGCCACACTTTTGTTATTCACTTCATAGGCAAAAGTCTTTCTGACAGTCCAAAACCATAGGCCCTGCTGGGCTCAGCAGGAGTCCTACGCTGAGTACCATCTGTCAAAGCTTTAGGATTCCCCCTCACCCCTGTTTCTATTTTACAATCTGCTCAAACGGAGGGATAGAATTGAAAGTTATTTTATTGCATTGTTCACCAAAGTTAGGAGATTGACTTCAAGCTGAAGGGAGCATGTTACTCCCCAAACACCATGACATTATTCTCTGAACAGAGCTGGTCGTGAGAGCCCATGTGTGAAATGGGAAGTTAGTACAGTTTTTAATTTCCCGTTCCTGTGGCTTTGGCTTGAAAATCTCCATGTGGATTTTGTTTTCCTCTAGTACGAACTGAGCACAGAGTATGTGTCTGGGTGTATAATTTTCTGTGTCCTCGCACCAACTTTTTGTTTGTTGAAAAGTACATTCCCATCCAAACAAAAACCAAAAGTAAGTCTTGTGTGGCATCTTAAAAGACAAATACATTACATTTCACAGCTTTAGATTTCACATGATATAACCCACTTCTCATGGTTACCCCACTGGAATTTTTCAACATTGTGGATCAACAGACAAGCATTCTATATTGTATAAAGGAGGTATATGATGCCTATACATATTATAAAAATGGTGTATAAAAATTATTTAACATGGAACACAGAAAGAAACAAGTCTATAGAATCAACAGGGAAAGATAGAGTACCAAAACTGTTAAAAATAGAAACAAATATAAAAATGTATTGTTTAGAAAAATTGTATGCTGTCTCTCCAGAAAACCTGCAAGGGGTGGCTTACAAAATAAAACATCAGAAAACATTAAAATTGTTTAAAATTAACTAAGAAACAAAACAAGAAATACCCATTAATCTCTACTTATGAGTTTCTCAGTACCTTATTAGGTAAAAGGATGAAACATATTCAGTACACATTTTGGTGAGAAACTGATACTTGAATGTGTTTTTTTTTTCATGAGTGCTAAAATATTTTTATGCAAGTCATAAAACCTTTGGCTGAAGAAATTGACATCTCATCGTTTACAGCTCTACAAGAAAGGCAAGATTAATCTCTCCATATCAGAAGATCATTAATGCACTTGAAATTTTAATTGTTCATCCAGAACCTGAGTTTGAAGGATTCCCTTTTCTCACTTTCGAACCTGGCAAAATATGAACTGTCAGGCTTTTTCAGCTATATCATTTGGCAAAAATAATTGGACCTTAGGAGAGCATCATCACTATACAACCAAGACACGGGAATTATTTTTACTAATCAGTTACAGAAGCCCTGTATACATAACATATGGTGGAAAAGTAAGACCGAACGCACAGGTATGCACATTCATTTTATGTGGGCAGTACCTAAGCACACATAAAATGTATGTGCGTGGGCTTGATTCTTTTATCAAGGTGACAGATTTGTATACTACTTGTGCATGCATAGGCACTGTGTCCATTTGTCCTTGAAGGACTTCCTCCTCACATTTAAAGAAAGGACTTGAAGCAGCACCTCTTTCCCATATTGCCCAGCCCTTCAGTTACCACTGGTCTCTGGCTTTGGAGGTGAGGAGATACAGGCAGGGCTTTTTTTGTAGTAGGAACTCCTTTGCATATTAGGCCACACACCCCTAATGTATCTTCCAAGAGCTTACAGGGCTCTTAGTACAGGACCTACTGTAAACTCCAGGAGGATTGGCTACATCAGGGTGTGTGTGACCTAATACTGCTACAGAAAAAGTTCAGTAGTGGCCCCTTGTTTACAGAATGCCCTTCCCCTTGAGGTTCGCCTGGCACCTACCTGGCTTTCGTTTAGTCACGAGGCCAAAATGTTTCTCTTTACCCAGGTTTTCAATTAAGGTATTGATCATAAAAGACCATTTTTATGGTGCATTTTAGTGTGAAAACTGTTATTCAGCTTCTGTTGCTCAATGATTTATGGTTTTAATGCTCTGGCTGGATTGTAATTAACTTTTTTTATGTTTTGTAAGTCACTTCAGGCAGGTTCACTGGAGAGAGGTGGCATATCCCCCCCCCCCCCAAATAGATGAACCTAAGAGAAGGCAAGTACAGAGTGCTCAGTAGCAAGGAGAGGGTGAGGCCAGAGTAGCCATTCTATTTCCCAACCTATACACATTAACTTTGGATACTGAGATGCCATTTGTACAAAGCTAACACCAGAGAACACATCAGTAATGTCTGTCCTATCCTGCACAGTCCCCCTCCCCCCAGTTTCTGGAGAGAGTATGGCAAAGAAAAAAACTTAAAGACATTGTTCACATATTGTAACCCTGTTAATTATTCTATTGGTTTATAGCCTTCATAATAAGAAGAGGAAGAATCCATCCTTTCCTTTATTAACAAGCTCCATTGGCCTGAGACCTTGAGCCAGACAATACTAGGCATTTAAAACATGGATCACATCAGAAATATTTATAACTAATAAATAAAAAGCATTATAACACTAACAAAACAGCATTAAAAGACAGAAAACCCTCCAAACTGTCATACTGATGTGTAGCAGAGGAGCGTCTCATAGATATCAAAGAGACAAAAATTAGGGTTAACATCACCCAGCAGAAAAGATGACAAGATGTTATTTGCTCAGAATGGGCAAGATCCAAAGTTCTCATAATGAAGGCAAATGCCATCCACAGTAATTAACTTACAGCCAGATCTCCCCAACATATGCATAACTGATACCAATTATCAAAAGGTGACAACCCTATCTTCTCTCATTCTTTGCTCATGCTTGGTTTTCTAAACACTACTGTGACAATGTTGGCAGTTGACACCTCCATAACATCTAATAATCAAGGCCACAGTATAGGCTTGCCATTTGCCTACCACAACAGGAAATTCCTCCCCCCACCCGCCCCACAGCTCCTGTTGCCCACTGCTGCTCCAGCACCTAACAGGAGAAAAATAAAGGGGGAAACAACTCTCAGCACAACAGCATTATTTTACTTTTGGAGGAAACCCAGAAGTAACCCATGGTTTTTGCCAATTCCAAGAGCTGCATGATATCACTTTGGGTTTTCCCCAAAAGTGAGGTAATGCTGTTATGGTGATTCCCACCCCCCATGTCGCTGCCTGCCCCCCAGACTCCCGTTAGTTGCCAGCTGCTGGCTGGCAATCTTACTGTAATCCCACTTGCTCAAATATACACATTTGTTTGCAGAATCCCAGATTCCTCTCATGTCATTCCTGAGGTGTCTCCAGGAGCAGCATATAGGGGAGATGACAGAGAGCTATGACAGGGTGTGGGGGAGTCAAGAAAGATCTGTTCTGCTGATAGAAATGCTTTTGTTTAGTAGAAAATTGAATTTGGATTAGGAGTGTGCATAATGGAACTCCTGAGATGAAAATATATATATTCAGGTCTTTACTTGGGTTCTCGGAATTAGAAATCTGGGGGTTTTATTGAAATGTTCCCTCCCTGAAAGTCCATGTTTTTTTAGCTCACACCCTTAGTTTGGATCAAACCCTGCACCTAAAGCAGAACAAAGACAATGCCAGGCAAACAACCTTTGACAGTGTGTTCCCTCAGCAGGGTGCAACCACAGGAACAGTCTTCTCTCTGACAGCCTAATTCCTGATGGGGTGTGTGTGTGTGTGTGTGTGTGTGTGTGTGTGTGTGTGGAGAAGGGTCTCTGATGGTAATCTCTGATGACTGTAAAGTCCTCCACAGACTGGGGGAGTGGGCGACAATGTGGCAGATGTAGTTCAGTGTTGGTAAGTGTAAGGTGATGTTCATTAAGACAAAAAATCCCATCTTTTAAGTATAGGCTAATGTGGTCTGAACTTGTTGAGTTCTTGTATCTTGGGGACACAATGGATAGTTCAATGAAAGTGTCAACCCCCAGTGTACTGCAGCAATGAAAACGCAAATTCTATGTTAGGGATTCTTAGGAAAGGGATTGAGAATAAAACAGCCAATATTGCAATGCACTTGTATAGGTCTATGACGTGGCCTCATCTGGAATACCGTGTACAGTTCTGCTTACTCCATCTCCAAAAGGACATTGTAGTGCTAGAAAATGTGCAGAGGAGGCAACTAAGATGATTAGGACTTTGGAACATCTTTCCTATGAGGAAAAGCTGAAGAGTCTGGGATTTTTCAGTTTTCATAAGAGATAACTAAGGGGAGAAATGATAGAGGTTTATAAAATTGTGCATGGAATGGAGAGAGTTTCGCTCTTTCCCAAAATATTAGAATTTGAGAGCATCCGATGAAACTGATGGGCAGTAGGTTCAGGATGCATAAAACCGGAAGTGTTGTCACTTAATTAGTGCAATGGCTTTAGATTCATGGCCAAACTATAGTTTAACCAGAGTTTGGGGTGAATCCTAGAACATCTCCCTGATGTAATATCACTTCTGCTTTTGTACCACAAGAATCATTGTGTGTTGGCTGGACACCGAATTGCTCAACCTATCCCCTGAATTCACCCAACTCTAGCAAACGTATGCATGCAGGGCTCTCTTCAGACAGTCAGGATCTTGAAAAGGCAAGGTCAAATTTCATATAGAAAGAGCTATATGAAGAGCGTATCTTCATATATTTAGGCTCTTTGTGTATGTTCAAATGAAGATATATAGGTTGGGGCAGAACTTGTTGCTTTTATCCCCTCTTCTCTGCACACATTCATTATCTGTCCTCTGGGCTTTTTTGCATATTAAGCCACACCCCTTGACACCAAGCCAGCTGGAACTCTGTTCCTGTGCATTCCAAAAAAAGCCCTGCCTGTCCTTAAAATCCAGGGTATGGTTGGGGAAATTACCTATGCATTCAGCAAATCTATATAGTTCCCCTCCAGGGACCTGTTTGAGGTGGCTCATAAATAAAACAGTACAATGGAACCATAGAAAACTGAAACCATAAAAAACTACAACATGAAAATAACATTTAGCAGATTTGAATGATAGTCATAAAGCAGTCTGCTGGCTTCAGGTGAACCATGAAAACAGCTAGAAAAGGTGGAACTCCTCAGCTGAACACCTGTTTTGGCCTGGGATCCATGAAAGGTGAGTGCATTCCCAGGGTGCAGTGCTGACAATGGAAAAAGAAAAACTTTCTCTGGTTGTCATTCATCTCATCTCTGCAGGTGGGGGAGTGAAGAACAAGGTTTGAAAAAGTGGATGTGGTGGACAGGACATAGGGTTGCCAACTATTCCTTGGAAAATTCCTGGAGATTCCTTGAGGAGGGCACCAGGGGGGGATGTAATGCCACAGAGTCAGACCTGCAGGGGAACTGATCTCTGTAGTCTAGAGGAGATCAGTTGATAATTCTAGGAGAACCCCTGGGCCCATCTGGAGATTGGCATCCTTAGCAGGACAGCACAGGGGGAGGCAGTTCTTCAAGTATATATGATTCAGAAGCAGAAACCCTGCAGACACTAAGCAAGTCTGGGTTTGGTCAGTACCTGGATGGGAGTCTAGTGTATGTCACTTGGGTTCCATGCTGGTTAAAAGGTAGGATGTTGGAAAAGGCTATTGACTTTTCTCCTAACTTGGCCCTGGTGTTACAGAGACCTATATACTTGTTGGCTATTTTTGGTTGTTGAAAAGAGTTGCTAAGCAAATGTAGAATCTGAGCAGTAGTTTAAAGAGTTAAATACGAGCAGCAAATGCCATTCTAAAATCTGACTCAAACAGGAGAATCAAACAAGCATCTTCAGGTAGGTGGCTTCATTCAGGAGCTTTCACAAAACATCAGTGGCCATTTATTCTCTTTACGCTGCATGTGTCCCAGCTGTGGTAAGCCGGAGCACCTGTTCCTTCTACATTCCTGCTGCTCCAGGGCTGTTAGCAACTGCTGCCAGGGAGGCCCCAGGAGAGCTACAGAAGGCTCATAATGGATCAAGGGAAGCTTAGAGTGTACTGGTTGCTTAACTAATGGGTAGCTGTTCACTTTCACACCAATTCTCTCTTTCCTTTCCCCTTCTCTTACACTTTCCGTGAACAGAATTTGAAGGTCAGACTCTCTAGATACTTTAAGGAAATAAAAAAGGAGCTTGGCTAGTCAGGTAAATGCAAATAGTCTATGTTGCAATCTGGGATCTTTAGTTCAGAGGAAAAGTAAAGTTGGGATAAGATGGAGGCTTATAAAACTGTGCATGATGTGAAGAAAGCAGGTGAAAATTTTCCCCATAATACTAGCTTAATTATAGTAGATGACTAGACTCTGAACTGTCAGATTACTGTCACTTAATTGCTGTAGGGCTGTCCTTGAAGGCAATTCAGAATCTAGTATGGGGGTGGACAAACTTGCTTAACATAAGAGCCACATAGAATAAATGTCAGATGTTTGAGAACTGAAAGACAGGAAGGCAGGCAGGCAAGAGAGGAGGGAAGGAGAGATGTAAAGAAAGCAAAATTAAATGCATTCTCCAAGCCACCAGTTGGCTTGGCGAAGTGATTTAAAGAGAGAGATGCCTTCTCCAAGCCGGTCAATGGAGCTGTGGGGGCTTCGAGAGCCACACAATATGTGTGAAAGAGCCACATGTGGCTCCTGAGCCACAGTTTGGCCACCCCTGACCTAGCTAGAAGAAAAGAAGGCTATTTGGTCTGGACCTCAAGCTCAAAGGTGACCTTGAATTTAGACACTTGTTAATTCTGGATGGAATCTGATAAATTTCACAATTTAATTTTATGCACATCATGTGTCACCATTTTTAAAATCTATTATGGCTAGGGGCCTCAAAAGGTAGAAATAGCCTGGGCCCTTCTAGACTGCTGAAAGGGCTGGAATGCAACTGTGTCTTGATTAACAGGTGAAGCCAGCACAGAACATCCTCCTCCTGAGGCTTGCTTGGCACCCACCTTATTCTACTTAAGCACCAGGCCAAAGTATTTGCTTTTACTCAGGTTTTTAACCAAGCAGTTCCATCTTTTCAAGCTGTTTGGTCTGCTTCTAAACACCTCTTTTATGAACATTTTCAGTTATGGATGCTGTTTAATGATGTTCTGACACTGATAATTTTATGCACCTTTTATTGTTTGATTATATTGTTGTACTTTGAGAGTGACCTCAAAGTGGGGCTCTGGGAAAGCACCATACCGATTTTTAAAATACATAAATTACACCAGTCCCAAAACAACCACATTGGCTACCAGTTTGCTTCTAGGTTCCATTCAAAGACATTTCCAGTCTGGGGCTACCGCAGACCTGATGCAACACCTCTCCGGTACAAACCTGTGTGCCTTCTAACATCTGTTCACAGTTTCCTGTGGACTCTTCCTTTCTCTCACCTCAGTTGTTTGGGCCTTTTCCTTTCCTTGCATCTGCCGTGTGGAATACTCTTCCAGCAGCTATCTGAGGAGCGCATATTCTACTGTCCTTTTGAAGGGCAGGCAAAACTATAATACGTTTCCTGAGGGCTCTCTCTGATTTGTTTCCTGATAGCATAGTGTGGTGTGTTTTAATATCTCTTCAGGAAATTTTTGTGCTAGGTTGTGTCTATAGTTGATACCAACCTGCAGGGGAAAACCCCCATGCTGCCCTTGTAATAGAAACTTAATGGGATATTAGTTACCAGGTAATGTTACTTACCTCTGTGCCATGAAAAGCCTCAACTGCCCATTTGCACACATTAAGCCTCTGTTAAAGACATCAGGTATTTTTTCTCCAAGCTGATGACAACTGAGATGTGTCCAATTATTAGTATTTCAAGCATGTTTTTATATGATGGAGTTGCAGATCATGGGGATAGGCCTGTGTACACTGGAGTGTGTAAATCCCCAGACATTCAAGACTTTGAATGTTGAACATGATGAGGGGATAGGGCCAATGGACATAACTCCAATTCCTTTCCCAATTCAATGCAGTTAAAATGTCTTCACAGGGCTTTTAATGACCTGCCAGCAGAATCGTTAGGAAAAGTGCTGCTGTCACAGTAAAACACTGAATTTGTGACATTTCTATAGCCTACAAAATGGATTCCAGCCATGTGCTGTCTTCCAGGCTATGCACACATCCCTTCCCAGCACATTTTATGAAACCTTGTAATTCTTCTCTAGTGGACATGAGAAAGAACTATGACACAATTACATTTGCACATTAATAGCACCACTTGCATGGAGATATGACCTCCAGTTATATGCCAACAGCAGACATTCAATTTGGTGAGGGAAAAATGACTGACCTTTCAAGTGTTCATTGCTTGCCAATCAATATGTACATCATTGTCTCAATTTGATCCCACATGTTTTGCTTAAGTGTGATTATACACTATACTCAAGGAAAGAGTTTTTTCATTGCAAAGTGAATTCCAAAATGGCCTTAGACAATTTATATACCAAGTGTGCATAGAACAGAGATGACACTGTCTTATATTGAGGTAGATTAGTGGTCATTTAAAATCAGCCATTGATTACTCCAACAGGCAGCAACAACTTGCCATGGTTGCAGGTCAAGATTGTTCCTATCACCTACTTTCAGATCTTTTTAAAAGTTGATGCCATTGATTGGACCTGGCTCTACTACTCTACTGCTCTCCTACTGAGTCATGGTGCCATCCAATATGGAAGGAACAGGGCTTTTTTTGAGCAGGAATGCACAGGAACGCAGTTCTGGCTGGCTTGGCATCAGGGGGTGTGGCCTAATATAATTGCTGATCCCACCCTTGAGTGCCACATATTCATCTGAAGATCAAAACTAGGTGTGCTAGCCTCCAGGTGGGACCCGGGGTTCCCAGCTCATCTCCAGACTACAGAGATAAATTCCCCTGGATTAAACAGATGCTCTGGAGGGTGATCCCAGTGGCATTGTACCCCACTGAGGTCCCTGTCCTCCCCAGGCTCCACCTCCAAATCTCTTGGAATTTCCCAATCCAGATCTAGCAACCCTATCCCCTCATCCCCCTTCAGTGGCTGGGGCGGAGGGGGACCTGGCAACCCTAGAAAACAGAGTAAGCATTTGTGAAGTTTCGAGTTTCTCACACAGAGGATATATGCACATGTAAACATATAACATTTGCTCTAACTTTCAGATAATGTTTACAAATCTAGGACCGGGGACAGTAGGTACATCTACTCCCCAATGTACCTGTTCACTCTCTGTGGAATTTTTGTGTCTGGAATGTGTATCCATTTCAGGATTTGATCATGAAACACAGGGCATGTTCTACCAAGAAATTGTCTTTAAAAGACCCCATTGAAAAAACTGAGAATCCAAGCCTGACTGGATCCTCATTCATTTCAATGGAGCTTGAGAAGGAGAGGAAGAAGTTGCTGGTGGATTTAATGGGCATAACATTTATATAACTCCTTTCATTTCAATAGGGCTGATGTTGGAACATCACTTGGAGAATCAGGCTTTGGGGTGGATGTCACACATTCCTGGAACTTCCCCCTTGAATTACACACAAGCAAACCTAGTCTGGACAAAAAACCAACTTATCATTAGTTCCTATGGTACTTTCACTTAAGCCTCCACAATTAAATTGTAATGAAACAATATTCTAAGTAATTAACTCATCTTACTTCTTTTGATCACTGTATCATAGAAAATCCTGATATGCAAACAGAGGTTGGCTTGTTCTCTACCATATAAGAGAGCTAAATATATATTCTAATTAAAAATGAACTGAAGAGTGACTCTGACCTTCTGCTGGGTTCAAGCATGACTGAAGCCTTGATTTTTTAAATGGGTTTAAACTTTCAGAAAAATTACAGATGTACCTAAACATAACCTTGGTATTTGGGTTGTTTATGAACTGATCCACAACATGGCCAAGCCAATTTGCCTCCATTTATGCAGACTGAAAGCTTGATTCAGCATCTGAGCAACTATTACACAAGGCAGTCAGTATACCAGCACTATCATCCTCAACAGCACGATGCTCTTCTAAATCCATTAAATACTATGGGGTTGGAAGGGTGTAACTGAATAGGATTGCAGGCAGGGCCAGCCCTAGACTGTCTGACACCCTAGTCAAAGCTAACTTCTGGCACCCCTCCCCCCTGCACTGATAACATCACCGAGTCACATGGGGAGGGTGCCCAATTCGGCTCCCCCCCGAATGCTGGTGTCCTGGGCAATTGCCTAGTTTGCTTAATGGCAGGGCTTGCAATTTGCAGCTTATCATTATGTTTTTATATGTATCACCTCACTTTAAGTGTGCTGTCTTCTACCTTTGTAATCTGCTTTTGGCATTATGGGTATGCCACGCTTTAGACATTTTTTTTGTTTGCATCAGTTTCTAATGGTGTAATCCTAGTCTTGCATTCTACCGGATTTGATATGTGATTGAATTATTCTTTTTATTTTGCAATTGTCTTTGTATCTCAGCAAGAAAGGCAGGTGATAAAGTAAAAAGATTATACATCCCAAATAAAAGAATGCACATAAATTATATATATTAGAAACAGATGCATAAACTTAATCAAACACGGATATTTAGGCTTGTTCTAAAAATACAAAACCTTCTTTTCATTTGATCTTATACTGACATTGTATCAAAGAACACAAACACAGGCACATGTACACCCTCACACTTTTATCCAGATACTCTTTGCCCAGGCAAATGCTGAGGAGGTCATAAAATGCTAGTCTGTAGTTTGGAAATGAAGAATATAAAGGTGTCAAGCAAGCAGCAGTTATCTATCCAAACACATGTACTATGGTGGACACATCCAAGTGGGCAGCCAGGTTGGTCTGAAGCAGCAGAACAAAGTAGGAGTCAAGTTTCACCTTTAAGACCAACAAAGTTATATTCAGAATGTAAGCTGTAATAGACTTGATTAAGAAAGGCCAAGTTAGGTCCCACTCAACAACGAAGTTTAGTGGATGGCCTTGAGCAGCTTGCTAGCTCCCAACATTAAGCTACAGTACATTACACGTGCATTCACACTTCTTCAGATACATTGAAATAAGACTTCCTCCATTAGGTAACCTTGTTACTGTATATGCACACAAAAGTTTATACCCAGACTCCAACTTTGTTCTGTTGCTTCAGACCAACATGGTTACCCACCTGAATCTATTACATGTTTGTTGGAAGATGAAATGGGATGACTGCACCTACACTAGTGTGGGTTGAAGACCCCCATGTTAAGTCAATTGCAATTTATTTCAGGACAGGCTACTATGTCTCCTGCTACAATGTATACCTCCCAACCTGCCCCCCCCCCCACCTTTGCTGCCTAATGTAGCATTGGGAAAAAATGGACGGAAAGTGTTATCATGGTGATGCTATAATGCTACTTCCAGTTGCATAACGGAAAATGTTATCAGGCATCATCGCTGCTCTAGCAACCTCACTAATCTGTATGGAAAAACCATGCCATACCAAACTCATATGACACAATACCACACCAAACTCTATAGAAAAACCATACCATGTGACTGGAAGTGACATCATGGCATTGAATAATACTGCATAATACCTAGCCCCGCCCCCAAAGTTCCTGAAGGTGAAAGGCCATGGCTCAATGGTAGAGTATCCCCTTTGCAATATAGATTGACCCTGGTTTTAATTCCTGGCATCTCCAATTAAAAAGATAAGATAATAGGTAATGTGAAAGACTTCAGATTGAGGTTCAAGAGAACTACTGTCAGTCAGAGTAGGCGAGGGTTCCCCAACGTGGTGGCTGTGCATGCCATGGTGCCGGCCAACACCTTTTCTGGTGCTCACCAAGTGTTGTTAGGAAGTGGATGGGGCCAGGTTGGGCACTTCTCATTGGCGATCTGACTGGCTGGGCAGATTGAAATAACATTGTTTTAGTGGCAGTTGCTTCCACAGTGTGGGTTTTATTCTTCCTCACTCCTCTTTTCTAGTGTATTTTTAAAACCAGCCCCTTTCCCCCTGCACTTTGACTTCTTCTCTGTGTGTGGCTGTGCCTCCTGCATGTGTCAGAATTCCAAAGGTGCCCACAGGCTTGAAAGGTTGAGGTCTCCTAGAGTAGAAATTCTGACCTTGATAGGCCAGTGATCTGATTCAGTATAAGGCAGGTTTTGTGTGTTCAAAACGAAGTATAAAAAATTCTTTATAAACATTTACATTTGCAGGCTCTGATTGTATTGCTTCTTGTCAGATCTTTATCAGTTGAGTCTAAGAGTGAAGTGAAAATTCTTCAATTTATCTTTCATTTGGCCTGTATTGATTTAGATGGCACACTGCATATAATGTGAAGGCACAATTTAAAAAAAAATAAAAATGGGAAATCAATCTCATGCTCTCCAAGAGTTCACAGGTAAAACTAGGGACATTTCTTTTGCAACACACCTGTTCTAACACTGATGCCTCCTCCACCCCAATAACATATTACTGAAACCTCTTTTCTTTTCCATATTAGTTCTACATCCTTTCTCAAGCTTCTGAAGCAAGTAAACGAATCATAATAAACAAATCATAATTATTTCCTTTGTCGTAAATGACAAGTACATGCTTAAAAAAATGTCTAACATCAGTCTATCAAGTTACTCTTAGAGCAGTTGCAAACCCAGCACATTTGCAGCAATTAACAACCCACTGGATTATAGGGAAATGGAAATAATGCACTAACTTTTTACACTTATGTGTGCATATAAATGCACATGCACATAAATGTGCTAAAGATGAACAAGTAATATCCACACATTTAATAATAAATTAATAATTAATAAAACCCACACTATTTTATATTTCCTCACCTACTCTGAAATGTCCTAGATGCCACTAAAAAGGCTGAAAACTCAAGTGGGGACTGATAAATTTTCATAAAGGTATCTTCAGCATCTCTCCTGAAGGCAAAATAAGAGCCTGTGATGTTCCTGAGACTAGTGCCAGAAAACAGGTTCTTCTGTTCCCCATCAATAGGGCCAATTGGCATGTATAAGATTTAGGCTTTGGCCTAAATTCTTTTCAGTAGAGTTGAAAACAGGAAAGTCAATGTTACTTGTTTACATGAAAAATATCTTAAAATTGACAAATATTTCATAGTAATATGGTAGCGAAGTGTGATACAGCTATACATCAATATATTCATCTCATTGATCTGTCTATAAACGCCACTAATTACATGTGCATATATACATACTTGTAGCCAAATAACACCTGAATGTTTTAAGAAGATATACAGATCTCCTATGAGAAACTGACAAGAAGACCCATGCCACCTAAAAATATTCACCTTTCAGAAAGGGTGATTTTTCAATAGTTATGAAAGGCAAAAGCACCCAAGATGCAAATCAAACCTTAAGGGAGGCTTGGATAAGTTATCTGTTAAGATAAATGGAGCACGGTTTGGTACTCACCTGCTTTTTCCACCACCGTCTCTAAATTTCTTAATTTCTCTAAATTCTCTCTGCTTTCACTCCAGCTTGCCTGTTAAACACTGACTTGCTGTTAAAACTGCCTTCCTACCTGCTGTGTCACATGATAAACTGGAGCAAAAAATAATGTGAACAAGTTATTAACACTTCAAGGCTGACCCTTCCCTTTTTCCCAGAATGCTTTGTGGCTTCTTATTGATTGGTTGTATGTAGCGTTTTGTCACCTGGGAATTAACAATTTGATGTTTTATTTGACCATTTATCTCTTTAGCCAAACTGTTGCAATCTCTTTGACCTTTTAAAATGTTTATGACAAGGTGTTTGCTGCTAATTGCAAGACATAAAAAACCCTGAAAACCCTAATGTCGACAGCCCATTGCAGGATAACTCTTTTCGCAGATGCAACCTTAGTATTTCTGATATTTACAAAGAAAAGAGAGGTGAGTTGGCTATTTTTATATACAAAAGGAGGATTATTGCCATACATGGTTTGTGTATCTTTTTATTATAGTTAATGCTGCTGCTCTTACATGAAACTCAAAACAGCACACAATGTGTGGTGTGACTCCATTTAATTTCACATGGGTTAGGGTTGCCAACTGCCAGGTGGTGGCTGGAAATCTCCTGGGATTACAGCTAATATATAGGGGACAGGGATCAGTTCACTTGAAAAAAAATGGTCGCTGTGGAAGGTAGACTCTATGGCACCGAAGTCCCTCTCCCCTCAAAATCCTGCCCTCTTCAGGCTTCATTGTCAAAATCTCCAGGTATTTCCCAACCTGGAACTGGCAACCCTATGTGGACTGTACCATAGAATTACATTTTTTGCTTGCAAGTGTTTCACATGCAAGTGTTTCCCAAACATGTGCCTGCAACAGGAATGCAGCAGCTTGAAATTACTGGCAGGTAAGAGGGAGGTACTTACCTGTTCCCACACCCACCAATTTCCCCTTGCAAGAACTTCCTCAGCCATTTCCCCCTGTGGTTTGACTCCTTCTGATCTCTGAGGCTGCCTGACATGTATAGGAAAGAATTGGTAGGTGAGAAGAAGGGGTGCTTAACCCTCTTTGCATGTTCTAGTTCTGTACTGCAGCACCCCCCCCCCCGACTTAGTTCCATTTAGGGGGTGAAAATAAGCAAAATCTCCCCAATTGTGGGAATTCACAGAGGAGAGCAAGCAAATGGAAAAAAGTTTAAGCACCCCCCCACCTCCTTGCTGATTTTTCCGGGGTAGTGCCTTTGCACTTTGTTAGCATTACAAGTTGGGAATCCTGTCTTTAGTTTAATAATGTGAGCTTCTACCCTTCCATGATTTAATCAGTAGATTAATAATCTAAAGCTTTAGCTGCTGATTGATGGGGGTCAGTTTAATGGACAAGCTCAAAATTTAATCATATGGCTGCTGCTTAAAGGCACATTTTTTAAAAAAGACAAGTTTGTTTTCGGTTCATAATTATCACAGGAAATTTTGAACAAAGGTTAAACAAAGCCCTTTCTTCTAACAGTTAGTGGGTCTTTTCATGTATTAACTTGTAAGAGATCTTATACTGTTAGTTTAAACAGGTTTCAGTAATGAGGTTTTGATAAAAAGCACATTCATTTTCATAGTATTTGCCCATTAGGAGTGTTGCCACCTGGCCTAGAGAAAAGGTTCTGTCCCCTTAATAGAGGCTTAAGAAGTTATTTACCTGGTGGTGTTGTTTACCCCCGTGGCTGAAAAGCTTCAACTGTCCATTTACACACTTATAACCTCTATGACAGGGAATAAACGTTTTTTCACCAGTCCAGTTGCCAGCCCTCCCACTGGACCAATATTAGTTAGTTTTAAAAATAGGGCCTAGTTACAAGTCTTGGGCAGTGCATTCAGAACTTCGAGGGAGGATGGTGAGGGTATTTGGGATTTTAGATATCCTCTTCTCCCTACTTGTAATGGCTTCTGACAGCAAGTGAAGGAGAATTGTTTTAGACCTGCTTACTGTGCCCTGTGGGCAATACCCTGATATCCCCACATTTCTTTAAAATACATGGTGTGAGCTGATGGCCTTCAAGCACAGGGGTCTCGGTGAATGTAGGCCTGAGATCCTTGTAAAAATTGCAAATATAAATATATTTATACAGTTGACTCTACTAGACTGGCTTTTTATGTGTAAATTTTACTTGCTGAGCTGGGAATAAGTTTTTAACCAGCTTTTTTTTGGAGGGGGGGTAAAGAAGGAAGGAGATTACCAACAAAGACTACACAGATCACTGGGCCTGTGTGGACAAAACTATGTGTAACTGGGTTTGTCATAAGGAGGGAAAGGAGTGAGAAAGCTTGCTGGATCCAACCCAGCATACAGCTTGGTCTTAAGAGTATCACTTACAAAAACCTAAGTAAGGAGCCAACAGTACTGACACAGAATGATGCAGCATCTGTAAGTATACCCTGGCCTATATCCTTCCACTCTCCATAGTAAAGTGTGAAGCCTTCCTCCGGCCTAAGGAGACTTCCTCCAAATTAAGTGGTACTTCTGTTGGACAAGCAGCCACTTTAATTAGAAGAAGCCTCCTTAGATGGGAAGAACTTTCTCCAGCCTAAGATAATATCCATACCACCATCTTTTAATAAGAGGCATTCTGCAAAAATCACCCAAAGTAAAACAAAAGAAGAAGAGTAGGTTTTTAATACCCCACTTTTCTCTACCTTAAGAAGTCTCAAGAGGCTTATAGTCACATTCCCTCCCCTTCCCCACAACAAGCACCCTGTAAGGTAGATGAGGCTGAGAGAGTTCTGAAAGAACCATGCTCAAGAGCACCCAGCAAGCTTCATGTGGAGAAGTAGGGAATCAAACCCCAGATTAGAGTCTGCTGCTCTTAACCATTACACCACACTGGCTCTCAGGGGAACCTTTTAAAAACAAAGAAACCCTTGCCCTGGATTCCCCATATGTCATCCACTTTGCCATGTCTGTTATGAAAAATTAAAGCAATCCTGTAGCTATGCATGTCAATGACACGGACCCCTTTGCTTAAAAACAAGGGTGAGTTGAAAATAGCCATGATGAAGTTTCCAAAAAAATCACCGCAATAAACACTCTTTAAACACACAGCCTTTTAATGTAATTTAAGCTGGAAAAGATTCAAGAGAGAGAGTTGCTGAGAACACGCTCACTCTCTGCAATCTCTTGCCCCTCTTTACTGAATCCTGAAATGCTGCCCCTGATTGGGAGGTATGTTTTTATGTTCACAAAGGAAGCATACGATATTACAAAAATATATCCATGTGCAATTAAAACAAACCAACAAAGGGTTGGGCTGCAGAAAGGTTTCTTGTGTCTTATCAAGAAGAGTTGCTCTTTGCAGCCTGCCCTGCTGTTTCTTTCCCACAGCTAACCAGCACATGCCCAGTATATTCACTCTGGTTATTTTTCAAGGTCCAGCTTTGAGTGATTAGGCCAGAGGCGCTCTGCTTTAGTCACATCTGCTGCTTTTCTGGAGGTCAATCGCACAGTTCCCCATGCAGTGCCAGAAGTAACGGGGGCCATACAAAGGAAAACAATTATTCCAATTGAAGGTATATCGATCCACGTCCTGCAGTTTGTGTGGCGGTTTGAGGACAGCATGGCTGTTGGGAAAAGGGGGTTGGGGAGATCAATTCCAAGGATTGCTGAATCGGTAGAGAAACCCAAATGCAAAGGTGCTGGGCCTGCAGTTGTGCAAATGCAGCTTTGACTGCGGCTAGCAAAGAGGAGGGCTAGCCCCAAGCAAACACAGGATAAGCTCAGGAGATTACACTCGTCCATTCCGTCTGAAGTGGATCAGAGTTCAAAAATCAATGTATTGGAAAGTTGGAGGGCTTCTTATGCATCATCCAGTCAGAGAAGAGCTTGACTTCTAAAGTGAGAGGGGAAGGCTTCACACATGCCTAAAAGTAATGCCCTCTACTCTGAGCATGCTTCTGCTGATAGTCAGATGTATGGTTGCATTTGACACACATTTACTCAGCAACCACCTTGAATGTCCTCTGGCCAACTACAGATATTCTGGAAAATTTGAAATTATTCAGAGAACATCATTGACTGTTTAACATCAAAATTTGCAGAGGCTACTTTTGTAGGGTTCTGTTCTGGGGGTTATGCACCCACACCTCAGGCACCTGAGCTCCCAGTATGATGCGGTAGCAAATCCCCAGTGCCATTAAGCAGGAAAGCAGCCTCCCAGAATGGAGACTTCTGCTGTGAGTGGGAAGGAAACCACTGCAAGATGAGGCTCCTGGGGAATGTGAATTGTGGAGATTCAACATCCTACCCAAAGGCATATGTCCCTTGAAATGTTCTCACATAAATGTATCTGGTAACCCAAAACAGATGAAGTGTGTATCATGAATCAAATGCTTACCCATGTAAATATTCCATGCACATACTGTCATGCTCAAATCCACTTACCATGTGTATGGATGCATTCATATACATGGCATGTTAACATGACATATGAATTGGCACATGGAATGTTTGCATGGGTACACATTTTACTCATGGCCATGTCCTACCTGTTTTATCCCTAAGAGGTTCACTACTTACAGCAGCTGTGATCCTGATCCTTCATTACAAATGAGGTTAGACAAATGGCTTAATTACAGAGGGAAGGATTCCCAAACTCTTGTCTTGCACTTCTATCCCTACCCAAGAAAAACCTGACGTACCCTTAGGTAGTCTAATGCCAGCTGCCAACATTCTGTCAGACTCTAGTGCAAGGATCCCAAGCGTAATGCCCATGGGAACCATGACACCCATGAATACCAATCCTGGTGCTCACCATGTGTTTGCAGAAAGTGAGTGGAGCCAGTACAGCTTCTGATAGCTCATTGGAAATATGAGCAAGTGTGAAGATGAAAATATTGTTGCTTCAGTGGCAGCTGCCATCAATGTTGATTCTAATCTCTCACTCCTCTTTACTAGTATTGTTTTAATATTACCCTTCTCATCTCCACTGCATTTGGACTTCCTCTAGGTGTATGTATGACTCCACCTGTGGCAGCCGTTTTGTGGTTGTGCCCACCACCTTGTGTCAGAATTCCAAAAATGTCCACAGGTTTGGGGACCCCTGGTTACAGCATGACCAAGAAACAGAATGAAGCTATGCCGATGTAGCAGTAGAAAAAGATGTGAATGGTTTCCAAGGAATGATAGCCACTGGGTCGAGTAGGAGCAAGGAACAGTTTTAGCATGTACCCTAATGATACCTTCAACTAAACCCTTTAAAGTTTTCCCTCCATATAATGTAGTGGTTGCCATTCAATGCTAGGATAAAATTGGAGATATTGATGTAGTCAAGGCAAGACCTGACTAACTGTCTGTGATGGGGACCTTGCAGGGAGCACAATATGTCTCTTTGCAGAGGCATCTGGCACTCTCCTGAGAGTCCTTGCGATTTACAAGCCAGCCCTCCACCTGTCATGACAGACATTTCATGGGTCAGGTGAGTAACTGAGAAAATAAGCTCCTGAAGTCACAGGGTACTACACTGAAACACTGTGGATACTACACAGGATACTACACTGTGTCCATTTAGAATGATAATGGACCACTGTGCTACTGCTAATTTGGGGGGAAAGTATGAAAACCAGGCATGATATAGACATAGGAATGGGAAAATCAAGAGGTTGGTGATCAGACAGTGATACAGATGGAAGCCCACGAAGAGATGAGGGATAAAGCAAGATGTTTCTACTCAGGCCTTAGCCACTTGGGTGCAGAGATTCCCTCTGTTGGTGAGGGTCAGAGTGCACCAGCTTGGGTCCCAGATCCTTCCCCTAGCCCAACTGCAACAGATTCCCAAGAGGGAATACACTTTGCAGATTCCACCAAAGAAGGGGACTCCATACCCACTTCAATAGTTGAAGCCAAGGATCCCAAGTTCGAAAGCAGCAAGTCCAATAAGTTATGCAAAGAGTTTTGGGCTGGAAACAGACAGTGGTTTTCTAAGGGAGTTGAACGTGGTACAACAGCAGCATTACTGTGTGCAGACAGTCTTTTGTCTCACTCTTATTTAAAGACAAACAGGCTTTGTGCATGTTTTGAAGTATAGCCCCTCCCACAAAAAAAGTTTGGCCAGAGAAAACAGTAGAGTAATCTTTAAATAAATTCCATCTTCAGTCTTAAACATTCACAAATTGCCCAAGGCACCTTATATTCCCCTCTGAACTCATCTCTCAGGCAGGGGAAGATTGCCAAGGATAGGCCAGGAATCTGAACCTGGGGAGCTTCAGCTAGAAGGCAGGAACCTGCAGTGCAACAAGCAGAAGGGAAACTGGGTTAACCAAACAGACTGTTAGGGCCTTAATATTTATGGCAGACCTAGCCAGTCCAGAGGATCATGCTGCTTGCCAGTACTAGTAGAGGCTGATGCTGAACAGTGCTATTTTCCCTGACATGTAAAGTCATAGTATGCTATAAGGAAATTGTATGTTAAACATGGTGCTGAATGTTATCAAGTTGCAGCTGACTTATGTAGACTCTGTAGAGTTTTCAAGGCAAAGGATGTACAATGGTTTCCTGCCTCTGGGTGCAGTCAGACGTACCATTAGTGGCGACACAGCTCTGTCTCACTGACGGATTAAATATCCAGACATCCACATCTGGCAATCGAGCGTCATCCAGGGTCATCCCGGCTTGCTGCGGATCAACGCCGCATTAATTTGATAGCACAGAAAATCCGGTCCTTTTTCAAAGAAGTGGCACAAGATCGTTTTTTTTCTGTTTGGACAGCTCATGCGTGATACTGCCCCTTGGAATGTTTACTGCCCCTCCCACCTTTTTTTTTTTAAAGCCCCAGCAGACATGCGCATTGCCAGATCATCCGGGAATCTGAGGTGACGCTTCTGCTTCTCCAATCAACACAGGATCGGAGCGGGGGGGGGGGGATGTTATCCCACTATTCAGAACAGGAAAAAAAAAATCTTTTTTTTCAATGTGGAGGATTTCCAGATATCATTGTCACTGCCAATTTCTAGGAAAGTAATTCCTGGCAGTTCCCTGGTTTGAATCAGCAACATTAATTCTGGAAACTTTCCCCCCCACCCCGCCTCTGAAGCAACATTTGATCTCCCACCTCCAAACAGTTGGGCGCATATTCAATGTACCCCCCCTCCCAGAAATCACCATCTGATCACGCATGCGCCAAGAAAAGAGTGTGATAGTATTGGATGTCTGATTGCTCAACAACAGAATGAGTCACATTCTTGGATGCTCATCTGATCAGCCCTGCATCGAATAAATATTCAGCGGTTCAAATTCGAGTGCTACACACCCACTTTTAATGTGACATGTGACTGCACCCGCTGTGTAGCAACCCAGGACTTCCTTGGTGGCCTCTCATCCAAGGCAAACACTGCTTAGCTTCCAAGATCTGACCAGCTCTGCACCTTAGTAAGTGTTAATTTGTTGGTCTTGGTACTATTTTTTGCAATAGACTAGGACAGCTATGCTTCTGGAATACATGGATAACAACATACATTTCAGAAGCATAAAAGACAAAATATACCCTCTGACACCCTCATATAGAACATAGCTAAATATATTCAGGTCTATGAAGCTGCTAAAATCTAACATCTTGCTAATGTCTTATATACAAGATATTTCTTAATATTCTCATTAAATCTCTTCTGAATAAATGCAGTCAGAAGGATGGTCCAGTCATCCATTTTGGATGGGCCTTATTTATGAGAATTAGACGAGCAAGAAAAAGAACAGCTATTTGCTCCATCTTATAAATCAATGATAATGTTCCTCATGTACCGGACCTTTAAACAGGAACTATCCTTGTAAACATTAATAATAGATATCGTTATTAATTTATAAATGCTATGAAACTGCTAATTTCTGCCGACTGGCAGCACAACTTTCAAAGGATGTTGTTGTAGCATGTAGTCCTGTGATTATTTTATTCCAGTGATGGTTTTTAACAGAATACAACTGCAGGGGCTGGGATCTAAAGGGGGGGGGGGGCCACTTGGTGGGCAAGGATCACAAAGGGAGAGTTTACTAGCCCCCTCCTCTGTGTTGGAATTTCTCTTTAAATTGCAGGCCTCCTAACTGTATTTTGCCCAAAAATGTTGCTTGAAAAAAATGTGCCACTCCCTCAGAGACTCTAAATTGATCTAGAATGTCTCAAAGAACCCTGGAAACATGCATGCACTGGTAATAGTGAATTCCATCGTTTATGAGACAAAGGAATGAAGACAGATGATTAGACAAACATGCCTTACATGGGGCATATAGCACCCTTGCCACTGCACAGGTTTTTTATAACATGAACCTTGAAAAAATAAACTGGCAGTCACAGAGGAGAATCAGCTTATGAAGAGAGGAGACACTCTCTGTTTGGACAAGAGGAGACACTCTCCATTTGGACAATAAGATACAAGGAAAGAGTTATGTGTTCTGTCCCAAACGAGAGTTCAACCTCTTGGGTCTTTCATGATACAGCGCACCCTGTATGGTTGTGGTGCACCTGCATGGATGAGTTCAGATGTGGACGGACACATCTTTGTTTCATATGGCATTAGCATGTATTGAGTGTATACTTCTGTAGCTATGGAAATGTCACAAGCTGCACCTTTCCTGTGGCATGAAACTCCACATGATGAAATTCCCTCTTCTTTGCAACTATTACGGATGCAAGATTTCTCTCTGGTTTTTTTTGCATGGGGACAGACAAGGCCAGGAATCTTTCATGTGATACTAAGAGCATGTTAATCTCCACCACATCTAAAATTGCCAGCTCTGGGTTGGGAGTTTTTGAGGGTGAAGCCTGAGAAAGGCAGGGTTGGGGGAGCGAAGGGACTTCAGTGGGATCTAATACCAAAGAGTGCACTTTTCAAAGCAACCATTTTCTCCAGGTGAAGTGATCTCTGTTGTCTGGAAAACAGTTGTAATAGTGGGAAATTTCCAGCTACCACCTGGAAATTGGCAAATCTAAGCACATCTAGTAGCAACTCTGGGGTAATTTGCTATCTGAGAAAGAATATGAGAAGGTTCATCTGTTTCCTTCTGTACTGGAGACCTGATCCAATTCATATTCTGCACATCCACCCACAGTTCCATGCCTGATTCTTAATGCTAATGAAAATATTTGATAATCTGAATACCAGTCATCCACATACTTTGTAGTGTGGCTCCAGCTCAGCCCTTTCACTTCTTAAACACTGCCTGTTTAAGGAGGCTGTGGGGAGGGAAGAGAATGAGAGTCAGATACCCTCTCATCATCCATTCAGCTTTCCATTTTTCCTTTCTTCAAACTGGCTCTCAATAAATTGGCTGGCTCTTAAGTTTTCCAAAAGCATTTACACCTTGGGTCAGAATATTACCAGTTAGGATGAGTTAGAATGAGGACCAAAATAGCTCTGCCAGTATCATTTTATTCTTTTTGTCCACCTGTTCAAGTGTTGGGGCTGAGTTAGGAGTAAAACAGAACATGTTTTCCTTCCCTCCCCAAATATTTCATCTTCTGTTAAAAGACTGATGATGATCACGGATTACTAGGGGAAAGATGGACATATAAATAAATACATAGGTTCCAATTTTGGAGGAGTAGTAGTAGGAGGAAAGTTGGTTTTTATACTCTGCTTTCCTCTTCCCTAAGGAGTCTCAAAGCAGCTTACAATCGCCGTCTCTTCCTCTCCCCACAACAGGTACCTTGTGAGGCAGGTAGGGCTGAGAGAGTTGTGAGAGAATTGGCCCAAGGTCACCCAGCTGGCTTCATGTGGAGGAGTGAGGAATCAAACCCAATTCTCCAGATTAGAGTCTGCTGAGTCTGCTGACAGCTGCACCATACTGGCTCTCAGTCTTTGTGTATATGGTGGAGGACTGCTTTTTAACACTCTACCTTGGACACTAGAATGCTGAAGGCCAACCCTGCTTTGAAGATAAAAGTTCCTAAATAGTCACCGGTGGCTATTTACAGAATGTGTATCTAGCAGATGGTTTAACAGAGAGACAAGGCCAAAAAGCTGATAATTCTGTTCTGCATGTGGCCCTTTGCCCACCACTTTTCCTGACAGGGAAAATGCCCCAAAGGTTACTCAATAATTTACATATATATATATATATATATATATATATATATATATATATATATATATATATATATATATATATATATATATATATATATATATATATATATCCCAGTATATAATATACATTATTCTTCCATCTAGAGCAAGTAAAATTGATTGTATACTGCATCTTCCATTTGCTGCCTTTATCAGCATTTATAACTTCTGCTGAGTCCAAGGATCTGTTGAACAGAGCAGCCCGTCTGTCAGGGTGCTGAATTGTGGTTTTCTGTTATGTAAAAACTACTTCAGCGGCCATTGCTTGACCTTTACATCACCTGCATTCTTTGGCCAACCCCATGGTTGTAAATATGAATTAAGAACTGTAACCACAGCAGAGTCAGAGACAATCCACTGGTTCTTTTAGTGTCTCACCATCTGAATGATCATGTACATCACAAATAAAGGTATGTGTACAAATAAACGTAGGGAGGGTTCAGCTGGTGTTTAATTGTAGTGTTTGAAAATCAGTGCATGTATCCGGCAGGGACTTCAGGTCGTGAATCATATACCGAGATCATAAACTTGCCTGGAATTGTGGTTGCTGTGAGCTATATGTATGTCTATTAGAATACAGGGAGTCTTGCTGGACCAGACCAAGAATCTAGAATCTTGTTTCCTAAAGTGGAGAACTGGGAACTTTAGGGAATCCCACCCAAAGGCAAATGATTTAAATGTATCCTTCAGGTTTGGTAGCATTGGCAAACTTATTAGAGCCAGCATGGTTGTGAGAAAAGACCCCTAATTTCACTGATATACAGACATTGTAATCACCCGTTTGGTTGCCAGGGTACCTGGAGACTCAACTCACACACATCTGCCAGGGAAACATGGGTTTGTCTATCCGAATGTAAGAGACTTATGTGAGTACTAACAGCTACAGCATTGCAGCAGCACTCTGTATCTCTGGAGGAGTGCTAGCCAGGAGGACAGATGGGACTTCAGCCGCTCCGTGCACACACCATCTCTGCCGTTGCAGCGGAAGAAGTTGCGCCACCAGGAGCTGTCCGGGCAAAGGGCTTCCAGCCTTGACCATGAAATCCATGTTGGTAGGCTAACATCATCAGCAACTATCTTCCTGCAGTGCCAGACTCCATAACAGTGAAGCGAGAAGCTCACATACTCAACAGCTGTCACCTATGCATAAGGCAATCAAGCTTATCTTAGGCGTGGATCCTGCCAGACTGCCTAAGCTTTTGTCCAACGGAACCCAAGACAAAGGATGGTGCCAGCAGAGGAGTGAAGAAGGGGAAGAACATCTTCATCTAGAGCCAAGCTTCTTTGTATAGATCAGGTGTTACCTTAGGTAGCAATCTGGCCATCTATTGTCACCTTTTAGATAAGTTTTGATAGCTTGCTAATCACTTCCACCCCAATAATTTTACTCATTCTTTTTTCTAATAGTCACCCTGGAGCCTCCCCCTTTTTCCCATCGTTACCTAGAGGCCCAATCAGGTAACCAGGGCCAGGTATGCTCATTGGCCAGGTATGGGTACCCAATCAGGTGCCCCCAATAAACTGGCCATTGGACACCGCAAAAGTCCAGCCCTTATGGTCATTGTGGAACCTCCCCTTTTCTGAGGTCACATACCAGCTGACCACCTGCCATCCGCCCCTGCACCTCCTACCCCCTAAGGGCTCAAGGTAGTCCTTATAACCACTGACCCAACTCCCCAGAGGTGTGCATCTAGCAGTACCCCATTCCTGCTGTTTAGATACATCCTCGATTCCTGATCAGTTGAGGGTCCCTTCCCCCATCTCCCTAGTTTGTCACCATTGGAGCCTTCCTCGGAGACTACGATCGGTAATTATCACCCTGTTTGTCTATCCCTGTGTTACCTCTGTGCATTTCTCTTTATTTTTATTAGGTCTGTATGTGTGTTATACTGTATGTATCCATTACCTCGTATGTGTGTTCTATAAGTTTCTGTAATAAAAGCATAATTGTTTTACTTAATTAGTGCCCTTGGTAAATTTAGCAATAATTTCTGGAAGTGGAATCCTGTATACATAGATTCTAGGTCCTTTTGAGCCAAAGTTGGCCACCTGTCAATTCCTCAACCTCTTTTGAGGGCATTTTGGCTTACATGGTATAGTGGTTACAGTATTGGTTTGGGACCAGGGATTTGACCTAGTTCAAAACCCTATTGTGCCATGAATTTTTCTAGGTGACTTTTGACCAGTCACTTTCTCTCAGCCTCATTGGGTTGCCATGAAGATGCTGCCCTAAGCTCCATAGAGGAAGTATGGGGGGACACAGTGGGAGGGCTTCTAGCCCCACTGGTGGACCTCCTGGTGGGACTTTTTTTTTTTTTGGCTACTGTGTGACACAGAGTGTTGGACTGGATGGGCCATTGGCCCAATCCAACATGGCTTCTCTTATGTTCTTAAGTAGGATAACAATGTACTAAATAAATAAATTAGTCTTCTCACCTGGCATGTTTATAGAGACAGGCTGAAATATCCTTATTCCATGATTCATTTGGAAATTGAGACTATTTTACTATTAATTTTACTGTTAATTTTAGTATTTTACATGCCAGGGACCTGTAAGATGGCAGGGGAGAGAATCCTATCCTTATCCCCCCTGCTCCCCTCAGTGGGCTGCCCACTTGCTAGCCAGCCCCCCCTTTGCAGTGTTGCTGCTAATGGCTGCCCAAAATATCTCCAACACATAAATAACAGCTCCCACTCCCTTTGCCCACTTCTGTCCCATCGGAATGCTCCCTTATGTTCTCTGTGCAAGAATAAACAACAATTCCCTCTTGCAAAGGATTTTTAAATAATCCCTCCTTATTACTTTTCACATTTCTCTGCAAATCTGAGTCATCCTTTGAGGAGGAGGAGGAGGAAGAAGAAGAAGAGGAGGAGGACATTAGATTTATACCCTGCCCTTCACTCTTAGAGCAGCTTACAATATCTTTCCCTTCCTTTCCCGGCAACAGACACCCTGTGAGGCAGGTGGGGCTGAGAGAGCTCTTGAGAGAACAGCTCTGAGAGAACTGTGACTGACCCAAGATCACTCAACAGGTGCTTGTGGAGGAGTGGGGAATTGAACCCGGTTGTCCCAGAGCAGAAAGGGGGGAGGGAGGAGTAGGACATTGGATTTATACCCCGCCCTTCACTTGGAGTCTCAGAGTAGTTTACAATCTCTTTTCCCTTCCTCTCTCCACAACAGAGACCCTGTGAGATAGGTGCGTCTGAGAGAGCTCTTTCAGAGCTCTTTGAGAACTGCTCTTGAGAGAACAGCTTTGAGACTACTGTGACTTGCCCAAGGTCATCCATGTAACTGCATGTGGAGGAGTGGGGAATCAAATCCAATTTCCCCAAACTGGCTGTCCTATCTGAAAATACCTCCTATCTGAACTTGGCCCCTTTCATTGGGTTTTTCTGTTTGCATGAGGGCCAGGTTCAGATTGGGGGTACTCTTGTGTAGACATGAGGAATCATTCCACACCCACTTGCCTGCTGAGGCCAGGTGTGGCTCCTTCACAACACCTCCATCACCCTGTCCAGTGCAACTCCAGGCCTCCACAGTTGCCCCCATGTCTGGCTCTGGTGGTATCTGTGGCTCCCAGACTCCTCTGCCACTGGGCCTCCTGGAGCAGCTCCCAGTCTCTGCTCCAACTGGTCCCAGAGTGGCCCCTGGACTCTTTCTGGACATAGGAGCCAAGTTCGTTGTCTGAATTAGCAGACCAGCGTTATTTTGGAGAGGGGATTTAAATGCCTCAATATAATTTTTAAAGGTGTTCAGATTTTTCTGCAAGCCTTTACAGAAGTATCTACTTTACACCAGTCCCCCAACTTTACGGAAGTATCTATTTCATACCAGTGTGGCCCTGAACCATGGAGCAGCAGATTAGGCCACACTTGAGTATTAGATATAAGATGATTAATTTGACATTTGTTGACAATTTTAATTGCATTATTTTAAAAGTCTTTTTACATACACCATTTTGTGCTCTTATATTGAAATAAATACTGTACAGAAATAATTAAATGCATTTTTTCAAAAAACAGTGGAAAGATGATCACTTGCAAAATTTTGGCATATAGGAGTTGTATCAGCTGTATCTCCCTCTTTGGAGAGATCTTGCTGCTTCTGTCTTTGAAGCTTCTACCCCAGAAGCTGCTCATGTGATGGAAGGAAACTTTGAACTCTGGGAGATACATGATATGATTCAGACACAGTGAAAAACTGCAGTTTGTTGTCAACATGAGTCAGCCTGTGGGATTCTCAGTCTAGTACGCTGATTCATGTTTTGGAGGGGAGAGAGCAAAACTATTGTGATTCAGATATAATGCCAAACTATGGTTTGCTGTGGATGCAGAAATGTTTAATTTTTGAGCTGCACATGTGGGGAGGAAGAAGTGGGTCAAGGTTCATGTAAACTCAAGGGTTCCCTGAGTTCATTCATATAATGACAAATCATAGCTTGCCATTATATATGAAGCCTATGACTAACAAATGAATGATATAAATAAGCAAGAAAAGAATTCAATTGAAAAATTCCAAAACTACTCCCCCCCCCCCCCCCGTATTTAATTGCACTTCAACCTTTTCCAGCTAGGGTTCACTCGATTGATTTTTTTTTTTCTTTGTAGATTAGGTTAAGAGATGATTGCATATTGAAAAAGTGCACTGCAGCTGATTTACCTTGCATATAGATCACCATGCTCTTTATCCTTTCCACCACACTTATTGCTATTTGCTCTGCTTAAGAGAAAAGGAGACTGAATGTTAAAAAAAAAAGCAAAGCAAAGCAAAGCTGAAGGTCATCCATACAGTTGTCCCAATCGCAATCTGTGCAACTTTAACCCTGTGGAGGAAAGTAATTACCCTTTGGCTTCTGGTGACCTCAACAAACCTTTGTTGAAGGACCAGAGAAAATAAAAGGCTGACCAATTGCCTGCCCTTTGCTGCCCCACGGTTAACCCTCTCCCAGAGTGAAACCCCCTACAACAATAGAACGTGGAAATGTTGCCATGGAAATATCGTTCAAAGAAAAAACAAAAATCCATTACAATTAATAGTAGTTTATTGTGTGAAGCCTGTACAACCGTTTAATCCATAAAAGTTGCTTTATCTTTCATATCAGGAGAGGGAAGGAGGAGGAGAAAATAATAGCAGGAGGGAGGAAAAGGACCCTCTTTAAAAATTCTTGGACTGTTGTGTTGACAGAGCTGGAAGGTTTGCCTCAGATAAACCGCCTAGGAGCACTTGGCGAGCCTCTAACAAAATGAACAGCTACAGACTACCAGTAATTGCAGTAGACCTAAGGGATCATTACTGACTACTTTTTATGATTTAGAAAAGAACCATGGATTAAAATGGTTTGTTTTAAAGAACACAGCAAAAGTGGTCAGGGAGCTTCCCTCTTTTCCTCTTCACACACCTCACTCCACATTTAAATGGATGTGAATATCAAATGGTGGGGGGGGGGGGGGGACCCAGAGTAAGGATGCCAGCTTTCAGGTGGAACCTGGGGATCTCCTGGAATTAGAGTTTATCTTCAGACTACAGACATCAGTTCCCCTGGAGAAAATAGATGATTTGGAGGGTGGTAGAGTTGCCAATTCCCAGGTGCGGGCGGGGGATGCCCTGGTTTGGAAACCCTCCCCTCCACTTCAGGGTCATCAGCAAGTGTGTGGGAGGGAGGGGAATGTCTGCTGGGCACTCCATTATTCCCTATGGAGGCCAAAGGGTATAATGAAGAATTGATCCAAGGGTATTTAGGGCTCTGGGGGTGCTGTTTTTGAGGTAGACACACCAAATTCTCCACATAGCATCCAATGCTTCTTCTCAAAATGCCCTCCAAGTTTCAAAAAGACTGGACCAGGGGATCCAATTCTATGAGCCCCAAAAGAAGGTCCCCCTATCCTTCATTATTCCAAATGGAGGGAAGGGAAGGTATTTAAAAGGTGTGCGGTCCTTTTAAATGGGATGGCCAGAACTCCCAGAGTTCAGTCATGTTTGTCACATCCTTGCTCCTGGCTCCATCCCCAATGTCTCCTGGCTCCATCCCCAAAGTCCCCAGATATTTCTTGAATTGGCCCTGGCAACCCTAGAGGGTGGACTCTATGGCATTAAATCCTACTGAGGTCCCTGTCTTTCCCAGGCTCCATCCCCAAATCTCCAGGAGTTTCCCAACCTGGATATGCAACCCTAAACCCCATCACCCACCAGTGGCCAAGAGGGACCTGGCAACCCTAGCTCAGAGAGGCCCAGGTGGATCCAGCTTGGGCTGTAAACCCACTTCCCGTGGCTTATGCCACCTCAGTAGTGAAGCAGAAACTTTTTCATGACTTATTATATTGTATGTGTGGAACATGAATGGGAAATGGAGGAGTATAACAAGTTATAACGGGCCCAGATAAATTTTGCAAGGATCCTGCCAATGAATAATGGATATTAGCTACCAGGAAAATATTTGTACAATAATGTTCTCTCCCCATCTAGCATTAAAACAATATGATTGTAGTGGTCAGAATGTAAGACTAGAATCAAGGAAACCAAGTTCTTATCCTTGTTGCAGAAAATGTTGACTGGTCCCCTTATGAAAACAACCCATGAAAGGGAAATCCACCAAGGTCTAAATCCACCAAACCACCTTAATTTATCTCCAGACAGGCAAGAGGGACCTGAACAGATAGTTAGAAAGAAGGAAAGAATTGCCCCTCCTGTGAAAGAGGAAAAGGAGGAATGGTTTAGGTTTAGGTTTTATTAAATTTATACCCCACCCTCTCTGCCGAGGCAGGCTCAGGGTGGGTTGGACCCTTTCTCCTCTCTAGAGGGTAAAAAAGCAGCTGTTACAGCTGAGGAACATGGGGCTAGGATGAAGGTCCAGAAAAAAAAGGAATTAGACAATATAGATTTGAGCTACTTTCAGGATGCCCTGAAAGCTCCTTACAAACATTACACAGTTGTAGGAGTTATGGAGAAAAAAAGGCGGAAGATAGGTATTATCATGGCAGGGACAGATGGACTAGAGCAGGTATTCTCCTATTCACCCCAGTACTTTGATATACCACTAGAGGTTCAGAGGGCAATGGAGAAAAGAATTGAATCTAAATTAGACTCTCAGGATGAGGAAGGAGAAGAAAGATTAAGAATACAAAGTTTTCCTGTAAGAATTTACCCCAATATCACAGATCAGAATCAGGCTCTAATAAGAACGTACAATCCCTGGACCACAACAGAGTTGTATGCGTTTAAGCAGCATTTTCCAGATCCTAAGGAGAACGCTGATGGGTATATTAGAGAGATCAGGGATCTGATTTCTCTGAATGACCTCTCCCAGCAGATCTGGAGAAGCTGGTTAAGCTTACAACTACTCCTCATGACTTTGCGAAAATCATGCAGGAAGCCCGTACTCAGAGAGATAATAGAGTTCAGTGGCCAGGGGATACCCCAAGACCAAATGAAGTGCTTACTGATGCTGTTATGAATCAGGCACATCAGTTACAGAAGACAATGACAGCAGCAATTCAAGTCACATTTCCAAAGAAAACCCCCCAACAGTCCTTCATCTGCCATGAAGTGGAAACCAAGTTCATATCCTTCATCTGCCATGAAGTGAAGAAGGTGACCTTTGGCTAGTGAGGTGTTGACTCTAGATTTTCTGCTATTACAACTGATCTCCAGATGACAGAAATCAGTTCACCTGGCGAAAAGGGCTGCGATGGAAGGTGGTCTCTATGGCATTATATGCCATTGAAGTCCCTCCCCTCCTCCACTCACCAAGCTCCGGTATTTCTGAACCTGAAGCTAGCAACTGTAATTCAAATGCAAATTATGATAACATTTCTGAAGTCCCCACTGAACAAAGAAACTTGGCCTGCAAGAAACAGAACATCTCTCTTCTTTTCAAGAAGGCAGCAGAAACAAGAGGGCTATCATACATGAGCAGCCAAGTTATGGTTGGTGGAAGGTGTTTGGTTAAGGGGGTCCCTAGTTGTGCAGGCCTTGCCTAGGCCTGAGACTAAATGCTGTGTTGTATAAAAGAATCCAATAGTAGATCACAACAATTAGAGATGCCAGCCTTCATGTGGGAGGTGGGTATCCCCTGGAATTACAGCTCCTCTCCAAACTACAGAGATCAGCTTCTACAGAGAAAACGGTTGCTTTGGGTGTCTGTGGACTGGTCTCCCCCTCCCCAAGCCTAACTATCTCCAGGTTCCACTCCCAAATCTCCAGAAATTTCCCAACACAGAGTTGGCAACTCAACATAACTTACCTTCTTCGGTGGTGTGGTCCAGGATGGTTTCCTTTACTGTAGGGCAGCCCTGTTTTCATGCTTGGTTTTTGGATTGGGCTGTGGGTCTTTTACCTTTCTTGTGTTTATTTGCTACATATATATCCATGGGCTAAAATAATAGCTGGATGTTTGGCGCTTGAAACTGAAGATCATTTTCCAAGATGCTAGATTTTCATTGTTCCAATATCTGCATATATGAAGAAGAAACAATAGGAAGAATAAATAAATATTATTTGTTAACACTTAACATTTGTTAAGATTGCTAACGCTTGAGAAGGAAAAAAGTTCTTGTAACAGAACAGGCCTTGGAGGTGGAGTTCTATGGTTCCAGGGATTCCAAATGAGTGAGGGAGGCAGGGTGGAGCTCAGTAGTTTGTTGGTGGATCCAAGAACAGAGCTAAGTATTTTTAGATGGCTCTGGGGGTGGAGGTCAGCAGTTCTTGGCTGGCCTGAGGTGAGGGAAGAGCCCAGTAATTTTTGGTTTATCCTGGTGGAGAACTATGGTTGCCAATTTCCAGGTAGTAGCTGGAGATTTCCTGGGATTACAAATGATATCCAGGCAACAGAGATCAGTTCACCTGGAGAAAATGGTTGCTTTGGAAGGTGGACTCTTTGGCATTATATCCTGTTGAATCCTGTCCCTTCCCCAAACCCCACCCTCTTCAGTCTCCATCTCCAAAATCTCAAGGTACTTTGCAACCCAGAGCTTGCAATCCTATGCAGAGCCCAGCACAAAATCTATAAATTTGCCAATGGGGTATATTTTGAATCTGTGTGATGTAGTGGCTAGAGTTTGAATCCTCACTGTGCCAGGAAGCTCACTGGGTGATCTTGGGCTGGGGGCTCTTTGTTCAATTCAAATCTACAAGAAAGGGTCAGTTCCTCAAAGGAAAAAGAAGATGAAAAAATGTAATTGGGGGAGGGGGGGGAGATGAGAAAACTACAGCCTTTCCTCTTCCTTTTCTGTCTCCTGGTCCCATAAGAAAAAGCTGACCAGACCATGTCTTTTTCCTGGTTGGTTTGCAACTATAATGGTATAATGAACATTTATTCTGAGTTCTAGTGTGAAAGAACCTGGATGTTTCCACAATCCTCTGCATATATTTTGTACAATTTACTATGAGATTTAGAAGTGTTTATCCTCACTCAGGTATTTGGTTATTTTGCCATGTAGTTTGTCTATAAGAGTTTGTTTAATGGAGGAAGAAAACGATTAGCAGTGAAGTTTTGGCCTTTGTAACAATAATGTTGATTTAGGCACTGTGGAAATATGACAAATAACAAGAACTAGATTCAAGACTGTTAGCACCTTAGAGATCAACAAAATATTGGAGAGTATGAGCTTTTGAAAGTCAAAACTCCCTAACTGCCAGTAGCTCACAAAGTAGAATTTTTGCTCACAAAACTCCTCAGTTTAGAGGAAGCACTGCTAAAAAGTAACTAATTAACATCTTTATGACCATAGGACAATATGTGTGGAAATTTAATTTTTTAAAAATCCTAGTGTTTTTTTTCCCTTCTTGTCAAAGTGCATTTTTCCTTCCAAGCCAGGGTATACATGTCAAGAAATGTAACACAGATTGTGTACACTAGAAATGATTTACAATATGACCATCCTAATTCAGAAGTTCACAAAAGCAGCCATGCTCATGGATGTCTTCGCCCTTATGTCTCCCCCCTTTTAACAGTGACTGTTATTATCACTACTATTTGGTATAGTTGAAATGTGATATAGAAATGTGTTGCATGTGTTTGTTATTTTCTCATGGTTTCTCTTTGGGTTTTATATATAGCTGGCATGTTGCTCATGCAGTGGAGTTCACCAGGCCCAGTCTGGCAACTAGCAGGAGATTGGAGGGGGGCATGGAGGGCAGCTGTTGATGTTACTTTAACCTGGAAATTATGCCAGTCCTCTCTACTAATCGCCCCAAACTCTGGTTTCATCTAAAAATTCCTAAGGAGGTGTGAGATCACTTCCGGGTTTTCCCCAGAAGTGACATCACACTATGAACCTTTACTTTTTATCTCTTGCCACCACTTAGTGCAGTGGTGAGAAACAAGTAGCAGGAAATCTCTGCCTCTGCCAGACAGTTGGCAACCTAAAATATCACAAAAGACATTGGGTTAGATCTAGCTAGTATTTCCATTCAGTCTTGCCTAATTCTGCACCTCCCATGTATGTTCCCATCACACATGGCTTTTGTCCATGCAGGTCCTTTTACCCCTAGGAAAGTCTGTTTTGTCAATCAAAGGGCACCACTCCTTTGCTTTTCACTAGCGGAAAAGCTGATTGGATCCAATCCATTGTTCCATGAAGGAAGGCAAGAAATCAGAAGCATTTTGTATTTAACAAAGATCAGTTTGATGGGAAAAGACAGTGCCTGCACTGGGTCCTCTTCTCAAAGGAAAGCAGCAGATTTTTTGCTGTGTTTGCATGATTCCAATTGGGAGGAATTGAGAGAAATAATAGATAAGTTTGGCTGGTATACAAGGACGGTAGCACCTTGTTTCTATAGCTATGGCTATCCAGGTACAGAAGTCATTTCCAAACATGCATTGCTACTTTCCTGATCAGGTCATCCTTCTAAGTTCAACAACTTGTAGCCCAAGTTTGCAGTTACACACACTAAATAATGCACTTTCAATCCATTTTCAATGTACTTTCCAGCTGGATTTTTCCAGTTCACACAGTAAAATCCAGTTGAAAATGCATTATTTAGTGCGTGTGATCACAGCCCAAATGTGGAAAAGCCTAGTGGCTAAGAGTGAGGAAGTTTGTGGTCCATATGAACACACAAAGTTGTCTTATACTAAGGCAGACCAAGTGATCTGCCAGATTCCATATTTGTCTAGTCTGATTTACAGCTGCCCTCCAGGGTCTCCTGCTGGGGAGGATCTTTTATTTTAACTGGAGATACCAGGCCCTGAACCTGGGACCTTCTGCAGGTGCTCTCACTGAGCCACAGGCCTTCAGGTCAGATGTCACTTCTAATATCAAGTAAGTTCATTAAGTACATAATTAACTTTGGGGATTTTGTTTTAAAAGACAGAATATTAATTTCACAGAGCTGGGAATTCTCCAAATCTCATTTCAGCCAAGATGGCCTTAAAGAAGCCATCCTCAGTTTCCCCTCCCCACACAATAGTGATGACTTTTATTAACAGCTCTAATACAAGGATAAGAATACTGGTATAATTTAATATGGGCTGTTATTAAGGAGAAGTCATTGGAACACATGAAATGTGATACATAAACAGTAAGGATTAGCATTATGTATCACAAGCATATTTCCTTATTCAGTATCACCAAACAAGAGGCAAGAGGTCAAAAGCATTGCTCACAAGGCATAGACTACAGTTTAAAGTTTTAAATACACAAACACTCATTATTCAATAGACTATGAGCAGGATTATTTGAATAGAGCACAGTCATGACTGTTTAAAAGTTTTATGGGCATACGTTTTCAAAAGATGATGTACAAAACAGTTTTACACATGGACTAGAGCAAGATTGATTGAACTAATGTACAACAACGCCACTAAGATTTATAGAGATCCATATGCTAATTTGTTTCCCAAAGATGGAAAGTAAGCGGAATATATTATGTCCCCAAAGAAGGCGAACCAGGAAGTGTGAAAATATGAGCAAAAGAAAATAACTGTATCCAGCACTGATACTTGACTCTTGGGCCTGTCTAGCATAAAACAATATGGCTCAAAAAACATTTTCCTGTTTAAATCGTATTTCATGTTTGGACAGCATTTTCAAATAGTTAATGAGCCTGTTACCATTTGGATATGAAAAGGGCTAATTATTAATATCACTCATATTGTATAATAGCATTGCACAGTTGAAATTCACCATTTTATTACTGTTTTAAGGTGCTGGTTTGAGTCACTGACTCAAACGAGATGTACAATACAAACGAGACACAAATATGCTCCATTTCGGGCCCTTTTCATTGTTCTGTTCTATCTTTCTCAACAATCCCAATTGATAGCGGCAGTGGTTAATGAATGACTGACAATACCTGGTTGTTTTTTTTTTTTTAAATATTATAGCAAGGTTTGAGAAGGTAGAAAGAGGCATCTCTAGTTTGCAAATGCACAAATGTCATCCTAGGCTTCATTCTGTGTCAAACTATATGAAAAGACTTCCGGAGTATTCACTTTTCAGTGAATAAGGCATTACTGGAAACTGGGTTTGTGTTTATTAAATTGTGAGTGTGATACAGAGCAAAAAAATTTGGCATAATAAATGCACTTATAAAATACTATCTTATGAAGTGAGTCACTGCCCCATTTCAAAGTCTTTGGCACTGATCCTAAGAAGACTTTCTTGGAAGTAAGTTCCATTGCAATCAACAGGACTTACTTTCAAACAAATGTGGTCTCCCCAGTTAGTATCAAAGAGTGAAACACATTGACACCCCCCCAAAAAGATGACTATAACACCCCCTTGCTTCAAATTTACTGTAGTCCTTAAATTATACCTCAAAATCGCTGCCTTTTCCTGGTAATACAGTTCACAAAACTATCTAGCAGGAAACTCCTCTTAACATGTGATAGTTTTCGCTACTAAGCCCCCTCCCTGCTTTTTCATGTAATCTTGAAATGGTAACATTTTTAAAAAATCAGTTGATAACTTGAGCCTTTTAAATCAGTTGATAACTTGAGCCTTTTAAATCTTAGTCATGCTGGGTAGGGCAGACATTAAGGTGGACGTACCTGAGAGACCAAAAGGGCTCCGGAGCACAGTGCTGTCTTCTTTTCTGAACTGTACCTGTAGTCTGAGACATATCGTCATCCAGAGTCCAGGCAAGAAAAGCTGATCCCAGCTACATTCCACACGTTGCTGATCTTTTGCCTGCGTCCTGCAGTGCTAGAGAAAAGGGGTTATTGCTGCAGGAAAAAAAACAAGCTGGCCATACAGTAGGAATAATCACTGCAGTCCGGTTCACCCCCACCTCTCTCTCTCTCTCCTCTCTCTCTGTACAAGGCCCCAGATGATTCTGACTGCATCCTTCCATCCATAAATCATTCCCCTTATTCTATTGGTTACATGCTACATGGCAAGTATTGATTTTTTCCGTTGCCTCATCACTGGAGAACCCATGTTTTTTGTGAGGCTGTACACACACACAAAATACACACATACTACATATATATATAGTGTGAAAGTGCATTTATGCATCTGTGTGGTGTGCAGACATGCACGCATCCTGCGCACACACGTGTGTATTGTTAAAATCTTTTCAGTCAAAAAAGAAAACAATGTAAAAGTGCAGCCTATGTCACACATGTTTCTGGATGGCAAAATGCAAAAAGTGACTGAGTATACAGACAAGCGCTTCATGTTCAGACAGTTCCCATAATACAAAATGGAAAGAAGTGGCAGGGACTGAATTGGCTGATATGACAATCGGGGAACGCAGAAGCCTGGGATCCTTCTGCTGGGAACAGCAAAGGAGGGACTCTGTAGTAGAGCAGCTGCTTTGGATGGAGAACTAGACATGAGGCTGCCATTGAAAATGGTAGACCTGTGGCTAGTTTTCCTTTTTATCTCCTTTCATGCAACACACCACATCCTTTGAAATGTGAGTTCCTCTTTCCTGGCAGCCATTGCCGGTGAAGTTTAGAATAGGCAAAGACGCCTGCTGTTTAGACATGCAGTAAGTTTTATTATTTTTTTATTTACATTAGACTTTTATCCCGCCCTCTCCGCAAGCGGACTCAGATTAGACATTACAGGGGATGGGGAGAAGTAAATGTGAGGATGACACTGTTTACATCAATGATTACATCATTGTTCACATTTTCTAGTGCTGCTCCTGATATGTCTAAGGTCTTGGATCCAGATCTTGGTTTTTCCAACTGATTTATCTCAGCTAGCAAATTCAAGAAGGACCCTTGCTTGTGATCTTGGGTATCTGATGCCAGTTGAAATAGACAGTATGAGGCTCTGTTTTTAAACAGAGGCTAGATGGCCATCTGACAGCAATGAAGATCCTGTGAAGTTAGGGGGAGGTATTTGTGAGTTTCCTGCATTTTGCAGAGTTGGACTAGATGACCCTAGAGGTCCCTTCCAACTCTATGATTCTATAGATGGACAAGTGATTTGGCTTAGCACAAGGCTTATCTTCTTATTGAGCTTGCATGAATTGAGATGCTGCAACTTCTTCTAATTTCCCTGTTTGCAAAAACACTGAAATCAGTTCTCAGGGAATCCATAAACATTAAATATTGCAGAAAGACAGGGCAGCAAACAAGAAGAAAATAATCAGAAAAACAAATCTTGGGGAAAAATAGATTTCACCAGGCACCTAAATCTTAAGATTGGCTTAAGGCAAACAAGCTATGGGAAAAACATTGCAGAGTTGAGGCACCACCACAGTGAAGGCCCTGTCTCTCGGAGCCATCTACCTAACTGCTGAAGTTGGGGGCACACAGGGTATGGCTTCTGTAGATAGGGCTGCCAAGCCCCTGGTCCAGGCGGGAGTTACCTCGCCCGGAAGGTTCCCAGCCTGTCAGCCCACATTGGGTCGGCGGGGGGAACCTCCCCCGACATCGCCAGCATGATGACATCACCCGGAAGTGATGTCATTGTGCCATTGCGCAGCGACCACTCTAGGCATTTCTGGGGAAACTCTATGGTTTTGCATGTGCAAAAATCCCCCACCAGACAACACGGGGAACTTGGCAACCTTATCCGTAGAAGATCTTAACTGAAGAACAGGCTCATATATTAGCAGCCAGTCTTTCAGCTACCTTGGGCATAGGCCGTGTAAGGCTTTCAAAGTAACAACTGGCATGTTCAGTTGTGCCTGGAGGTGAAAGTGACAGATCAGCACTGTCCACAATGGCAGCACATAGCACTAGTGTGACTGAAATAGAAAGAGAAAACAAATTGTTTTCTCCTGGAAAAGCCCCCCAATGCTGTAGTGATTTAGTGATTAGTGATCGCTTGTAGTGATTAAGGAAGAGAACAAAAGGGCTGATTCTGCACATGGTCAGATACGTCATTCTTTTATTAGTGAAATTACTATCAGTAATCAATAACATAACTAGAATTAAAACAAATTTCCCCCACTCCCAATTCTCTTTAAACTCATCTTTGATTTGTAATGTTGAATATTCTTCAGATTTCCCATATTTCAGCATTTGAGTATATTTGAAAGATGACATGAAACAGTATGTAGGATTTGACAACTGTTTTTGACAGTTTTCATATTGACGCCTGCCAAATTAATCAAGAGGTGACAACAAGTATAAGGCACACAAATTTTGAAGTTAAATATCACAGTCCAAATTTCACATTCCAAAATGTAAATGTGAATGTGAAAGTCTGCATTCAGATTTTGTGGCATCCTAAGCCCCATGGTGCAGAGTGGTAAAGCTGCAGTACTGCAGTCTGAACTCTCTGCTCACGACCTGAGTTCGATCCCGGCGGAAGCTGGGTTCAGGTAGCTGGCTCAAGGTTGACTCAGCCTTCCATCCTTCCAAGTTTGGTAAAATGAGTACCAGCTTACTGGGGAGAAAGTGTAGATGACTGGGGAAGGCAATGGCAAACCACCATGGGTCAGTAATGACCTGGTGCTTGTACAGGGGCTACCTTTACTTTTTTAAGCTAAGTTACATCGTTGTACTAACACCAACTTCAATGGACTTAGAAGAGTGCAACTCTGCATAGGATGGCACTGTCAGGGACTGAAAATATCTGTCTGTTTACCATCAACATCTGGTACACAGAGATATACTGCCTCTGTGCATGAAGGTTCCATTTAGGTATCATGGCTGATAGCTGCTGATAGACCAATTTACCATGAAATCGTCTAACCTTTTTCTTGAAGTCTTTTAACCTACTCACCTCCACCACATCTTATGAGTGTTGTTGATGTTAGCAGAAATCACTGGGGAGCAGGCTGAGTGCATGGCCATAATAGCAGCTCTTGTATTTTGGATGCTGTGAATCCCTTGGAAAAACAGAGTGTTAGGCCTATTGCTAGGCATGTGTCACACTTTTAAGACATTTTGATTTCATGTTGTTATGTGGAGGAGATTTTTTTTTCAGAAATGCACTTTTTAAAATATAGCCACTGATTCCTCTTAGTCTTTGTTTTTCCTCTTTGAAAACTGGGATTTCTCTTTCATTTCTCTTGCAGAGGAATTAATGCACCCTTTTGTAACTTCAGCCCTTGCAGTTGTGTTACACGCCACAGGGTGGTGCTCTAGCAGGAAGATAGGAAGAACTGGGAAGACATTTTGTGCCTTTGAGCCACCACAGAGTGAATTTCTGGAAGTCTGCAGACCCTCCCTTCCTGCTGCTCTTCAGATTTGTCTTTGATCAAAGTGGAAATAATTAGAAACTGCCTCCAAATTCCTAAAAAGAGGAAAATGAACTGATTGTGGAATGTTAGGGAGAAACTGCATAAAGAGGGATGATGATGATATTGGATTTATATCCCGCCCTCCACTCCAAATCTCAGAGTGGCTCACAATCTCCTTTATCTTCCTTCCCTACAACAGACACCCTGTGAGGTGGGTGGGGCTGAGAGGACTCTCACAGCAGCTGCCCTTTTCAAGGACAACCTCTGCCAGAGCTTTGGCTGACCAAGGCCATTCCAGCAGGAGCAAGTGGAGGAGTGGGGAATCAAACCTGGTTCTCCCAGACAAAAGTCCGCACACTTAACCACTACACCAAACTGGGAATTTATCATAGCAACTATTTTCATTCCATTTTGCCCCATTGTCATAGCTTGCCTTATTTTAGCCAGTACACAAATCTATGTGGTCACTCTAGGGTTGCCAAGTCCAATACAAGAAATATCTGGGGACCTTGGGGGTGGAGCCAGGAGACATGGGGGTGGAGCCAGGAGCAAGGTTGAGACAAGCATAATTGAACTCCAAAGGCAGTTCCGGCCATTGCATTTAAGGGGACCGTGCACTTTTGAAATGCCTTCCTTCCATAGGAAATCATGAAGGATAGGGGCACCTTTTGGAGGGGCTCATAGAATTGGACCCCCTGGTCCAATTTTTTTTTTGAAACTTGGAGGGTTCTTTGGGGAGAGGCACTAGATGCTACACGGAAAATCTGGTGCCTCTACCTCAAAAAACAGTTCTCCCAGAGCCCCAGATATCCGCAGATCAAGTCTCCATTATTCTCTATGGGAATAAATCTCCATAGGGAATAATGAAGTTCCCAGCAGACATTTCCCTCCCCTCCCCCTGCTTTCTGATGACCCTGAAGCGGGGGGAGGGTCTCCAAACCGGGGGATCCCTTGCCCCCACGTGGGGGTTGGCAACCCTAGGTCACTCTCTCAGCCCAGCCTCTCACAAGGTTGTGTGGATAAAATGGAGGCCAATGTTGTAAGTTGCTTGGGGTCCTGGGCACAAGCAATATAGAAATAACAATTAAGCACGATTGGGCACCCCCATTTACAAGAAAAATCTCTGTACTGGTTACACTGAGATTGTGTGAAGCCCTCAGCATGATAAGGGATTTGGCATCCACCTAAGAGTTCTTACATCTCTGAATAGACAGCCAGGCTGAATAGACAGCCAGGCTGTCCAGAATAATGGACAGCTCTGGAGGTTTCCCAGAATTACTGACTGTTGTTTCCCACCCACCCCCTCCAATTTGGAATAGTTATACAATAACTATGCTAACAACTGGGGCATAGTTCATTCATGTTTTGATAATTTGACTTCTGAATGTACAGTCCTAACATGCGCCTCACTTCCTCCAGAAACTGGAGGTGCTAAACCAGCACTATCAGATCACCCACAAATATGAGATGTACTTCAAGCTTCTGTCTTTAAGATAGCTGGGCACCCGAGGACAGTGTATTTTGAAACCTGAGGAACTAAGAATTGATTGTCTCTTATATTTCCTGATCTCTGAAGAGGGAAGGCTACTAGATGGGCTGGGGGAAAGTGATAGAGCCAAACCAATCAGATGCAAAGCATTCTTTAAAAGATCCATGGAATGGATCCTTGGGAAGTAAAATGGCTGAGAAAAACAAAGAATTACTCCATTGACTTCTGGTGATGAAATGAGAGGGTAAGAGTATACAGCTGATTGTCAGTAAATGGGACTCCTTTGATTCTTGATCTCCTGACCTAGTCAATTCACACATGGGGGGTGGGGGGGTGGGGGGAGGGAGATGTCCAAAATGACTTTGAACTTCCTCTGGTAATGTTCCATGGCTCCCTAGGGTGGCCTGCCTCTCATACTGGGAACAGTTGTTCTGAACACCTGAAGGTCAGACCCCATTCAATTAAGTCATAAAATGGTGTAGTCAGGGCTGTCAATAACCACCAAGGGCCCGTGGTCAAAGATTGCCACATACCATCAACCTAGATATAATTCTGAAACAAATCACATGACTTGCTATTTTCCACAGACCCTCAGGATGACCATGTTCTAAAATGGAAAAGCACCTGGGCCAGATGGATATACAACTAAATTTTTTAAAATCTTCAAAGAGGAATAAATACCAAAGTTGCAGAAGTTGATGAATACGATAAGAATGAAAGGGAAAATACCAAACACATGGAAGTTGATACCTAAGGAAGATAGAGATGTCACGAATGTAAAAAATTATAGACCAATTTCGCTATTAAATAATGTCTATAAAATTTATACAAGAATCCTGGCAGAACGGCTTAAACAGCATTTGATAAATTTTATAAAGGAAAATCAAGCAGGTTTTCTTCCCAAAAGGCAAATAAGAGATAATATTAGAACTGTTGTAAATATTGTAGAATATTATGAAAGACATCCAGAAAAAGAAGTAGCATTATTCTTTGCAGATGCAGAGAAAGCATTTGACAATTTAAACTGGGATTTTATGTTTGCAGTAATGGAAAAAATGGAGCTTGAAGAAAGCCTTATAAGAATGATAAAAGCAATATATTCTGAACAAAGCGCAAAGTTATGTATAAATGCAGATCTTACAGAAGATATGAAAATCAGCAAAGGTACTAGACAAGGTTGTCCACTTTCACCATTGTTGTTTATAATGACTCTTGAAATATTATTGATGCAGATACAAGAAGAAAAAGATATAGAAGGATTAAGAATAAAAGGATTTACTTACAAATACAGAGCTTTTGCTGATGATATAATGTTTATAAATGAAAACCCCATACAAGTTACACCTTTGTTGTTAGCTAAAATACAAGAATATGGGGAGTTGGCGGGACTTTGTATTAATAGAGAAAAATCCAAAATTCTGTGTAAAAATATGCAGATAAATAAACAACAAGAATTGTAGAAACTAACGGGCTGCGAAGTCACCTCCAAGGTAAAATATCTGGGGGTGGAGATAACAATGAAGAATATTGATCTGTTCAAAAATAATTATGAGAAGTTATGGCATAACATGGATGAAGACATGTTAAAATGGAACAAGCTTAATTTGTCATTGTTGGGTAGAATAGCTGCAATTAAAATGAATATTCTACCAAGAATAACGTATTTGTTTCAAACTTTTCCTATTGTGAAGGATAGTAAACAATTTGATAAATGGCAAAGAAAAATTTCAGAATTTGTGTGGGTGAGGAAGAAACCAAGGATTAAAATGAAAATTTTGACAGATGCAAAAGAGAGAGGTGGATTTCAACTACCGAATCTAAGATTATACCAGGAAGCAGTTTGCTTAGTGTGGATAAAAGAATGGATAATGCTGTTAAATAGAAAACTTTTAGTGTTGGAAGGTTACGGAAATAAATTTGGCTGGCACCCATATTTGTATTATGGAAAAAAGAAGATGGACTTTTTTCCTCTCACCATTATATAAGAAATAATTTGTTAAGTACATGGATGAAATATAAGAAGTATGGAGATAAGAAAAGACTGTTAAAAATTTGCAAATCCGATGAAAGATTGGAGCTGTCTACATGTTCTTGGGGATTCCCAGTCCAATACTGATTGGATTTTTACTGGGTCCATGGCTAAGCCTTTTCCCGACACCCTGAAACCCAAGTAGTCTAGTTCTTTCTGGTGAAATTCACATTTTGACAACTTAGCATAGAGTTTGTGCTCTAGTAGGGGGTTGAGCACTTTCCTCACCAACTTTACGTGGGAGGGCAGATCTTTCGAATAGATAAAGATGTCATCCAGGTACACCTTTGTACAGGTACTCTCTCAGTGTTTCGTTAATGAAATTCATAAACACTCCTGGGGCCCCCTGTAGCCCAAACGGCATCACTAAGTACTTGAATTGTCAAAGGGGGTGTTGAATGCTGTCTTCCATTCGTCTCCTTCCTTAATTCTGACTCGGAAGTAAGCGTCCCTCAGATCTAGTTTTGTAAAGATGCACCCCTCTGATACTGTGCTTAACAAGTCTTTGATCAGGGGGATGGGGCAGGCGTTTGACATGGATATGACATTTATCCCACGAAAATCTGTGCAAAGTCTAAGCCCCCCATCCTTCTTTCTGAATAGTACTGGGGCCGCGTGCGGTGCCGTGGCTGGCCGGATGAACCCCCGATTTAAGTTTTTGTCCAAGAACTTCCTCAGTTCAGCTTTCTCTGCCCATCCCATTGAATACAGTTTTGCTTTGGGTAACTCTTGCCCCGGGATGAGCTCAATAGCACAGTCTGTGCTTCTGTGTGGGGGAAGTTTGTCCGCCTCCTTTTTGCTAAACATTTTACGTAAGTCTTGATACTCTTGTGGGATGGACCGTACTTCTTCTATGGTTAAGCACAGTCTCTCATTCTGAGGGGGAGGCAAGGGGCCCCATTTTACCGACCAGTGGTGGTGGGTGCATTTTTTGCTGTCAAAGTCTATGGTTTGCTCTGCCCACTGGATATTTGGTTGATGCCTCGCCAGCCACCCTACCCCCACTACTACGTTGAAGGATGAGGAGGGGGCAATTACAAACACTTCCATGTCCCAGTGCTCTTTGATCCCTACTGGGAAGAATTGGGTTTCTTCTACGCACGGTTCCCCCCTCATTACTGTCCCATCCATCTGCTCGAATTGTAGCGGGTGGGGTAGGGGTGTCCTGGCTAACCCTAGTGCTTCGACTAACCTCGGGGTGATGATCTCTCTAGTACACCCGGAGTCGATTAGCACCCGGGTGTGCATAAAACGCTTGGAATTGGGATTTAATAAAGTCAAAGGGACTAAAAATAGTTCTCCGGATATTCTCACCCGCAGTGGTGCCGGTGTGGCATCGACCTTAGGGCAGGTTGTGCTCGTTTCCCAACTGCTCCATCTTGTCTCCCGACTCATTCTCCCTGGTAAAATCCTTGTCAAGCACCGCCAACAGTGTGGTGTTGCCCCGACTGGGCTCCTTTGGTCTCCCCAGTGTCTTCTTCACCTTGGGACCCGCTGTCTTCGGTGCAGAGTGGGGGGGCTCGAGGTTTCTCGGGGCATTCCCCGACTAGGTGCCCCGGGTCACCACATCGATAGCATCTGCGGGTGGCGGATCCCTTTGCGGAGCTGCTCGGGGGGGGGGGTGTAGGTTTTTGGGGCTCAGTCTTTGCCCCTGACCAAGCCTCATGTCCCCCTCTGCTCCCCTCTCGCTGTCGCTGCAAGGCCACCCGATCCATGTTGGTTTCCACTTCGCCCGCTAGTTGCACCCCACCCCACCAGCGTGTTTGGCCATGCCTGGTGGAGGGCCCGATCCAGGAGGGCAGATTTGACGCCGCTCTGGTAGCCTTCGATCTTCATCACTTCGTTCCATTCTCTCACCCGGGCACAGTGGGTCTGGAATTCCGCCGTGTACTCTCTCACCGAGCAGGTTCCTTGCTTCAGGTCTTTCAGCATGTTGAGAGGGGATCCTCGTACTGGCGCAGCATAGCTTGCAAGAAGGCATGCACTCCCCAGTTCTGGGCCTCTCGATTCGTATAAACTCACGTACCATCTCCGGGCAGCTCCTGTGTGTTTCGATCCTAGATAATCCACCCGGCTTGGTTCATCTGGGAAGGAGTTCCCCCAGTAGTGCATATAGCTGGTCGCCTGGATGGTGAAGTATTCTACTTCTTCTGGGTCCCCGTCGAACTTGAGATCGAGTTCACGGGGTTTTCCTGTTTCTCGAGGTGCTGGACTTCCCGGAGGTGGTACTGGTGGTGTTGGGGCTCCTCCACTGCTGCCTCCGCTTGGATTCGGTGGTGGTGGCACGGACGGCCCCGATCCCCGAGGTTGCCGGCGTTCCATCTCTCATAGGGACTGCATGCGGTTGATCTGCCTCCCTACTTCCTGGGCGATTGCCTGGGTGTTGCTCTGGATCTCGCTTCGGAGGTCCCTTGCCAGCCCCTTCATCTGGGTTTTCACTTTCCCCAAGATTTTTTCTTCCAAGCGGGCGGCTTCATCTTCTTTCCCCGGCCCCGTCGTCCTCATCCTCCGAGTCGGGCAGGCTCACACGGGACACGTCAATTTCTTCTCCTGGCTCTCCCGTCGTGGGCCTGGTGAGGAGGGTCTTGTGTCGGGCCGGGGCTGCATCCATCAGTGCAGTGGAGGTCCTCGGTTTCCACTGCTGCGGGCTGATGAATAGGGTTTGGATATAGGACAGGGATTTGATTCCCGCGGCGCGCCTATGTCCAAGGACGTGCCAGGGGGGAGTTTTTGGTTCCCCTGGAGGTTCTCCATTATCCGGAACTTTTTCAGCCATTTGACTTCAAAGATTAGTCTCAAAATGTCAGGCGATGGAGACTCAAGGCAGTATTCATTGAGACAATACAACAAAAGGCTGTGGGTTAGTATGGAGAGTCCATTTGGTTAGTATTCTATAATTTCAGTATTCTATAATTTAGTATTCTATAATTTCAGTATGATAGAGTTACAGAGCCTGACAATAGCCAGAATTAAACTTTGTTGGTCTTAAAGGTGCCATTGGACTTGAACTTTGTTCTGTTGCTTCTGACCAAAATGGTTACCCACCTGAAATTTGTGTCGTTTTTGTGTCCCTGGTTTGTTTTATAGCTCTTTATTGATAGTTCTTATGCTGTTGCTTGTACGACTTTATTGTTTTTAGTTTTTATTGATAGTTCTTATACTGTTGTTTGTATGACTTTATTGTTTTTAGGTTTTGAGCTGCATCAAGCATCTCTGTGGAGAGGTGTCATGTACATTTTCTAAATAAACAAAATAATAAAGTTATCCAGCACTTTTGCTCATAAGGAAAATAAAATTTAAAAAAACACATAGATTCTGAGACACGGGGCTGACCTACAACTTTAGCATTACCTTTCCCTTTAATTTTATGTGTTTCATCATCTCCCATATCTAAAAGTGCTTGTCTGGCTGCAATGCTATGCAGGAGTCTGTGTGCTCCATGCCCATCTGGCTAGATGGAGTCTGATCATTCACAAGGACTCAATTTGTGCAGCAAAACACTCCTCCTGCCCAAAGCAACAGAGTCTGGAGACTCATGAGGTCTTCGAGGAGACAGAAGTTGGCTCTTCTTGTCTTGCATCACGTTGTCTGACTTCTGTCACACCTATGATGGATTGACCTCTGAGCAGATGTACAAAAAGGAAAGGATCTTGCCAACTCTGCTGAGGTTAAGGTGAGAGCTGGACTCAGAGTATATATATAAAGGTAAAGGTAATCCCCTGTGCAAGCACCAGTCATTTCTGACTCTGGGGTGACATTGCTTTCATGTTTTTACAGCAGACTTTTTACGGGTTGTTTTGCCATTGCCTTCCCCACTCATCTACACTTTTCCCCCAGCAAGCTGGGTTATATATAATGTGTGTGGGTAGGGAGGGGGAGATGGTTGAGGGAGAGAGTTCATAGCTGTGGCAGTGTGACCTCTGAAAAGCTGTCAAGGTTGGGAAGAGCTTAGTAAGCAGTTGTCATCAAAGGCATCTGAGACATCTCTAAGCACTGAATTTTCCTTGAACACTAATGCAAGAACAAACTTCTCAATGGAGGCAAGCCATTACACTTGCTTCATCATATCGGCAGAAATTAGCGTCAGAATGCCACCACTGCTGCCAGATGAAATTAAATTATGAATTTTTAAATACATTAACGGGTTTTTATGATGTTAAGTTTAAGTTTTATTGTTAAATTTAAAGTTTTTATATTTATTACTGTATATGTATAAGATGTTGTTAGCCGCCCTGAGCCTGCTTAGGCAGGGAGGGCGGGATACAAATAAAATTTTACCTTACCTTACCTTACCATCATATCTTAGATTGATTCCATGTCCCCTCTGTTCTAATGCATTCCTACAGATGAACTTCTCTGTTTATGAAGAATCCTCATTGTGCAGTCCCTCTCTGATTTTTTTTGTAGAGGAAGGATTGCGACTCACAATTTGTGAAACAGACTTCTGTCAATGGAACTCATCCTTTAGAATTTTCCCTTGAGAGACAGAGTTGGTACCTTCCCTACATAAGGTCTAATGCAGGGTTGTAGAACTCATTTGTTATGAGGGCCAGATCTGACATAAATGAGCCCTTGAGGGGCTGGGCCATGCTGGGTTGGGCCAAGCCATGTTGGGTTGGGCCATGTGTGCACCTATTTAAGATTAAATTTTATAAAGAACACAAACACAAATATATTTTTTAAAAAACTTAAAACAGGCTTAAAATGTTAGCACTTATTGGTCTTAAGGATGCTTTCTTTGTTTTTTCCCATGGGATCCAGGGAACTGGGCGAAGGAGGCTCCGGCTCTTTCCTTCCTTCCCCAGGGGACTGGGGGGTGGTGGGGGGGAGGAACCTCAGCCAATGGAGAAAATAGAGGTTTTGCTCTGTAGCTCCTGAGCAATTGAGCAAGCCTCACAAAGCAAGCTGTTATGCAGAAGGAAGCAAGAAAGAGGGAGATGGAAGCAGATGACAGCCAGTTGCTCGGGGGGCTGAAAGGAGCCTTCTGGGGGCCTAATTCAGCCCCCAAGCTGCATGTTTGACACCCCTGGTCTAATGTTTGTGAGAACAATTCTCTTTCCAAAGACATTTGGCAGTGTTTGCTGATTTGATGTCAAAAAGTTTTAATAACTTTTGTTAGGGGGGAAACCCTTTGGTTTAAATTGTAGCATTACCAACAGCCCAGGAGAAAAATGTCTTGTCCTTTTGGTAGAGGCTGAATCTGGGGGAAATAAATGGTTGAAGCCAAATGGTTCTAAATAGATAGCTAAAAAGACCAGGCTGACAAAACTTGTTATTTTAGATAAATTTTATCCCCTGAGCTGGAATAGTCCAGGCTAGCCCTGTCTTGTCAGATCATGGAAGCTAAGTAGGTCAGCCCTCATTTGTACTTGGATGGGCATCCAACAAGACGGTCTAGTGTGGCTACGCAGAATCAGGCAATGATAAACCACCTCTGTTCATCTCTTGCCTTGAAACCTCTATGGAATCACCGTAAGTCAGTTGTGACAAGTTTTCTGTTGCTTTGAATGTTCCTGGGTGAGTTAGAAATACATTTCAAACAAACCAAGCAGCCTACAATAGAAATATTCAACCCATGGGTGGGGACCCTCAAGTGGTTGTGGAACTTCAGCTTGGTGGGCTATGATCCCATATAGAGCTGCCATTTTTAGAAGGACCCTCTGCACGTGTAGAGAGCTAGGGCTCAGTGCTTCCTGCCTATTATTGAACACATGCGGAGATGATAGCAAGGCTACTCAGCAAAGGATTCCTTTTTTTTAATCAGAGGCAGGCTCAGAATTTTGAGCTCCTCTTCTTCCTTCCAGGTGTTTCCTACTATGTTGATCTCATACTCCCACATGGGGTTCCAGGTGGGTCCCACATCCAGAAAGGTTGAAGATTAGTGATCCAGTGGTCTAGACATCCAACTCGTGCATAGCAAAGGAGCATATGGGCTTAAGATTGATTCTCACTCCTGAATTTATTTACGTTTATTTATTTAGATATTTATACCACCCTGAGCCCGCCTCGGTGGGGAGGGTGGGATATAAATTGAATAAATAAATAAATATACCCTGCTTTTCTCCCCATAGCTGTTCTCTTAATCCATTTTGTCCTCACAACAATCCTGTGAGATAGGTTAGGCTGAGGGAGAAAGAGAGATAAGGAGGCTAAAAGGCAGAGAGAGAGAGAGGAAGGGGCCCAAAGTCACCCAGTGAGCTTCCATGGTACAGTGGGGATTCAAACCTAGGTCTCTCAAATCCTAACCTGACCACTACACTGTCCTGCAAAGCAGTAACAGCAGGGCACAATTACAGGGGGAAAGCAGAAGGTTGATGGGGTAATTGAATATTTCTCCCCACCCTCTGCAGCCCTTCCTCCTCAGCATTTCCCCATTTGGGCTGGAAAAAATCTCCATGATACCTGACTGCAGGGAGGGAAAGGTTGTAGGGGTGTGTGTGTGGAAACATTGGATGAGGGAAGGCTTGAGCACCAGTGGCAGACTGGGTCTAATAATATTGGTTGCCAGGAGACATAGGGGGCCCACCCACAACTATAAGGCTATCATTTAATTTTTGTAATAAATAAATTTTTCAAAAAATACATAAGTGGAAAAAAGGTACAATTAATACTTTTGAGAAATATATATATTTTTAATAATTACAGTGTACATATATTGTACATATTACTGGCAGTATACAGTAAATACTAAATGTAAATACAGATTGCATTTTCTCCAGGGGAGCTGATCTCTGCCAGCTGGAGATAAGTTGTAAAAGTGAAAGATCCCCAGGCCCCACCTGGAGGCTGGCAACCCTAAATACAACATAAATTTTAGTTGCATTACAGTAATAATACTGGAATTTCTATTATATTTTCAAGCTACTAAAAGGTCATTAACATTTTTAACATATTGTCTATTGTTTAGGGGGCCTACTTCATCAGGGGCCCACAGGGCCCACTCGCCATCAGGTAAACTGACACCCTGGCCAGTCTGCCACTGTTGAGCACATACCTTACCTTTCCTTGGAGAGCCAGTTTGGTGTAGTGGTTAAGTGTGTGGACTCTTATCTGGGAGAACCAGGTTTGATTCCCCACTCCTCCACTTGCACCTGCTGGAATGGCCTTGGGTCAGCCATAGCTCTGGCAGAGCTTGTCCTTGAAAGGGCAGCTGCTGTGAGAGCTGTTGTGAGGGAGGAAGGTAAAGGAGATTGTGAGCCGCTCTGAGACTCTTTGGAGTGGAGGGCGGGATATAAATCCAATATCATCATCTTCTTCTTCTTCTTCTTCTTCTTCTTCTTCTTCTTCTTCTTCTTCTTCTTCTTCTTCTTCTTCTTCTTCTTCTTCTTCTTCTTCTTCTTCTTCTTCTTCTTCTTCTTCTTCTTCTTCTTCTTCTTCTTCTTCTTCTTCTTCTTCTTCTTCCTTATGGCTGCCTCAACAGCAAGCATGGAATTGGTTGGCTGCTTTATATATAGTCCTGCCAGAGGTAGCAAAGATCTCACAAAGTTGTTTTCACTGCCTCTTAAAATTCTTCCTGAGTATGGGAAAAGAATATGCTAGAGCCATATTTCTTGAGTCAATACTTGCACAGAGATTGAGGAGGCTATTTTACCTGAATTTATCACTTAGCAACCAAGATTTCTACCTCTGGAGGATGCCTGAGCTCTGGGTTACAAGGAATGATGACAACTGCTAAACAGCTGCCCCTCTAATCTACATAGCCTTTAACCCCAGCCTGCTGAAGGATGAGCCTGTGGTAGTCAACAAACAATAGAAACACACCCTAATATTTTATTTAAGAGCTCTGGCAAGCCGCAGCTGTAGGGATGATCCAACCGGCCGGATTGAACTGTTTTGACTCAAGCCTCTTTGCTTTCAGGAAGAAAACTGGTCCTTAGTACAGCTGGAGACAATTGTGATAAATCACTGCACAGTTCCTGATATCCCCCCCCCCCCCCCCAGTCTTCCTCTAAGCTTTGCAGAGCCTGATTCAATACAACCCACTGAAAGACGGTGAAGCACATGGCTGCATTTTAAAACTGGGATGCAAAGCGTCTCTCTCAAGAGAGCAGATTACTTGCATAAAAAAGCAATAAAGGATGATCTGGAGGAAGTGGGATTTGCCCTCTTGATTTCCAGAATGTTGGAGCCCTTTCCTCTGATTCTGATCTCTCTGTTTCAGAGAAATTATTGCAATGGCAAAGTGTCCAGGAGGAGGCAGAAATTAGCATTAGGCGGGGAAAATGGGGAAAGGAAAAGAGGAAAAGAAGCACTGGTACTAGGGTTGCCAATCCCCAGGTGGGGGCAGGGGATCCCCCGGTTTGGAGGCCCTCCCCCCCCGTTTCAGGATCGTCAGAAAGCGGGGGAAAGGGAGGGAAATGTCTGCTGGGAACTCTGTTATTCCCTATGGAGATTTATTCCCATAGAAAATAATGGAGAATTGATCCGCGGGTATCTGGGGCTCTGGGGGGGGGGTTGTTTTTTGAGGTAGAGGCACCAAATTTTCAGTACAGCATCTAGTGCCTCTCCCCAATATATCCCCTAAGTGTCAAAACGATTGGACCAGGGGGTCCAATTCTATGAGCCCCAAAAGAAGGTGCCCCTATCCTTCATTATTTCCTATGGAAGGGAGGCATTGAAAAGGTGTGCCGTCCCTTTAATTGTGATGGCCAGAACTCCCTTTGGAGTTCAATTATGCTTGTCACAGCCCTGATCTTGGCTCTACCCCTAATGTCTCCTGGCTCCACCCCCAAAGTCCCCAGATATTTCTTAAATTGGACTTGGCAACCCTAACTGGTACACAGTGAGATGTATGAGGCTGTGGTCTTGCAATACGTTATGTACAGCAACATCATTCATTGAAAGCAGAGATGATGCAAAGCAATAGAACATGCAAGGTCAGGAGTGAGAGTCACAAGGCAGTGTTGACAAAAACCTTTGCAGGGACTGGAAATTTATGCAGAGAGATAAGCCTCTTTCAGCCATTTTGTTTGTGGAAAGAACATGCACAATTGCTATTTTGTGAAACATGTACATGTTTTCCAGCCATGCTTTGATCTACCTGAAACCTAGATTTTTGAAAGTACAAATTTGTGCTCACCAAAGCTGCAGAACACATATATTTGCCCTTTTCACTTAAATTGGCCATAATGTGTATTGAGGAGATCATACACAGCTTGGGCTGCTGTCTCCAGATTGGGAAATACCTGGAGATTTTGGGGGTGGAGCCTAAAGGAAGTGGGATTTAGGGCTGCCAAGTTCTTCCACCCTGGAGGGTTCCAACCCACCAGTCTACATTGGGCCGGTGGGAGAAACCTCCCCCGACGTCGCTGGCATGATGATGTCACCCGAAAGTGAAGTAATTGCGCTGACAACGTTGCTTGCATGATGATGGCAATTCCTGGTGACGTCATTGCACCATGCGTGCATTGCATGTGTGGAATAAGTCCCCCGCCAGAGCTCACAGGGGACTTGGCAACCCTAGTGGGATTTGGTGAGGAGACTTCAATAGGGAACAATGCCATAGAGTCCACCTTCCAAAATGGCCATGTTCTCCAGGTTAACTGATCTCTGTTGCCTGGAGATCAGCTGTAATAGCAGGAGATCTCCAGTGACCACATGGAGGTTGGCAACCCTAGCATATTCAGCCAGTCCATGAGATAGGACCAACCAGAAACAATGCCTGAGAGAAACTATAGAAGTGAATCATACACACAATGTTCTCCCCTAATTAAAAAAACTTGTCTAGGTTGAGTCCATCCTTGGAGGCTTTCAAAAGACTGAAGAGCAGCTTTGTGGTGGTTGACAAACAGTGGACAAGCCTCAGTGTGAGGGGGCTGTAGGCAGTGCTGTGGGCATGAGGGGCTGCACCTTAACACAGGGAGCCTGGCTCAGCAGCAATCTGGAGCTGCACAGAGTCTTGCATTGCCCATTTTAAGGTTACAGCAGTTTTATTTTGCTCAGGATGTGAACTGCTCCGCTCAGCAAGGGGAATTAGAGGAAACATTGGCTGTAGGCAGTCTATTTTGTTCCTTCCCCATGTAATCCATATTCCATTATTGACCTCCATCCATCCATGAGGAAGGCTGACAAGACTAATGGAGGTGGGGGTCAAATAGGGCTGAGAGGGGTCTCTACTGTCACTGGCAGGAGAACCTTGAGCTAAAGTCTGAAATGCCTACCCCTCCCTCCACTTACTGTACCCCACTAACCTCAAAAAATGCCCTCAGAATTAGCTTTGCTTGCAAGGTGCCACCTCACAGCCAAGTTGAGTACACAAGAGCTGTGAAGTTTGGCCTGTGAGGGTGTCTGAGTGCCTTTCCCCCGCCCCATGTTCTACTTTCCCTGAAAAAGCTCCTGTCATTCTTCTGGTGTCATTTCTACCTAAGAGGGATTGTAATGCAGCCTTCCAAGCAGGAAGTGTCCCTCATTTTTATTTTTAGAAGGTCCTAGCATGCATTTGGTGCCATGTGAATATTAACAAGGAGTAAATAAGGGGATGACATTCTAAAAACCAGCATTTTAGCAGCATTAACATTTCTGCTCTTGGACCCATGCTTTCTCACAGTGTGATACAAACATATAACAGATCTCCAGCCTAGCCCATGTCCATCCATAAAATCAAATGAGTCATGAAAGGGAAAAAAAACCGTTTTGTTTCTGAAATAGAAGGGAAAAGTCTGATTTAGGGTTTGTGCTGTAGCAGTGCGATTCTTCCTCAATCTCCTTTTGTTCTCAAGACCAGCTATGCGTGCGTTCTCAAAGGAAGAGACAGCCTGGTGGATGGTGTGCCTCCATGCTTTGCGATCTGAGGCTAGGTCAGACCACTGGTGATGGTTGATGCGACAGGTGCTAAGGGATTTCTTCAAGGAGTCCTTGTACCTCTTCTTTGGTGCCCCTCTATTTCGATGGCCGGTGGAGAGTTCGCCATACAGGGCAATCTTGGGAAGGCGGTGGTTTTCCATCCTAGAAATATGCCCTGCCCAGTGCAGCTGCGTCTTCAGCAGTAGTGCCTCGGTGCTGGTAACCTCTGCCCGCTTGAGGACATGTACCACCATTTTTATCTTCACAACAACCTCGTAAAGTAGAATAGGTAGAGAGATAGTAAAGCAGAACGGCCACTGGATTCATAGCTGCATACTACCAGAACCCAGCCTGGCTTCCCTGGACCTGTATTCATTTCCCTCCCCATGCTTGGACTCTGCCAGTACCTGTGCTTTCTCCCTTGGCTTTTACCTTTCCACCAGCCCTTTCTTGCTTTAATGTACCATGAAACTCCTTTGTCTTCCTCTCATAGTTACCCTTTGCAATGAGTTTTTGTGGACAACATTGCTGGGTATCAAAGTAAAGCAATCAGCACACATAGGTCTTCCCTGGCACTTGCATGTGATGGAAACCTTGCATGTGAGGAAACCTTCATGCAAAAATAGACACTTATTTAATTGCTACCTAGTTTCACATCTGTATGCTTTCCAAAAACCCTGTTCGGTAGGCCTGTATTGTTATTCTACTACTGAATACTGGGGGTTGTGAGATACTGGTTTGCTTGAGGCAACCAAGCAAATTCATGACCAAGCTTCCATTTGAAGCAAAGAGTTCTTGGCTTGGATCTTACACTCTCAGCCTCAATATTACACCTGCTGTCACCACACTGAGAGAACTATTGAACAACACTGAACTCAATCATTCGAGGAGAATGTAAAATTTGGCAGAAATCATGGCAGTTAGGAGCTCAGCAGCCTGACAGCTGGTGCCCAAGCCGCGAAGTTTTGCTGCAAATGGGTGTAGGTTGTTCCCCCCCACCCCCGCCCTGTTTTGTTTGAAAAAGCTTTCAAGGATTCAGCTGCCATTCATGCAATGACATTTATTCGAGTCTCAAGGTAATAACCACAGATGCACCCTATATAGATTCTCTCAAGATGACCTTATATTCTCCAGGTCCTACGTTTATTATTGCTAGAATTCTGAAAGCTTCTCAAGTACCCTGCGGAGAAAGGTAGCAATGAATAAACAAACAAATAAACAAAAGCATTCAATCAAGTGGGGTGCCTGCTTTTAATCTTTTGGTCTTCGTTGCCCTTGTTTATTGAGGGGAAAAAAGAGAATATTCTGCAGGAATTCTTATTGTACATGATATACCTACAGAATGACACAGCTCTAGTTTCTCTACTTGAATTATGAAGCCATAAATCAACTGTGAGATATTTACCCAACATTCAATATGTAAATAGATGTACATATGTGTTCCCAAGTTATATTTTTGGCAAATAACTCCATTTATTGTAAACCTTCTTACAGCCTTTAAAAAAACAAGAAGTGAAAAAAAGTCCTCAGTCATATTTATTTAGACATTTGTACCCTACTATTCTCCCAAACTGGTATCCAAAAGTGGTTTGTAACATCACTTTCCCTTTCTCCGTATGATTCTCATAACAACAATAACTCTGTGAAGTAGGTTGGGCCATGTGAGAAAGTTTGCCAGGCTTCCCTTTCCTTGGCCCTGCTGTTAGCAGTGGCAGCTGCTCCAAACCTGGCCTGGGCCACTCTCCAAAACTGGGGAAGGGGGAAGCAGTTGGGGGGAATTAATTTTTAAAAAGAATTTAAAAAGGACTCCCTTTGATAATCAAAATAATGAAAATGGAAATGATTTTCTCTTACTGAAAGATGGGGCTGGCTCTATAATGAGGCAAAGTGGTGTAGGGTCGCCAGGTCTGACTCAAGAAATATCTGAGGACTTTGGAAGTGGAGCTGGGCGCAAGCGTGTGACCAGGGCTTTCTTTGTAGAAAAAGCCCAGCATGAACTCATTTGCATATTAGGCCACACCCCTTGACATCACCATTGTTTCACATAGGGCTTTTTGTAGAAAAAGCTCAGCAGGACCTCATTTGCATATTAGGCCACACCCCTGGCACCAAACCAGCCAGAACTGCGTTCCTGTGCGTTCCTGCTCGAAAAAAAAAGCCCTGGGTGCGACAAGCACAACTGACCTCCAAAAGTTGTTCTGGCCATCACATTTAATGGGGCCGTGCACCTTTTAAATGCCTTCCTTCCATTTGGAAGTAATGGAGGATGGGGGCACCTTAGAATCATAGAGCTGGAAGAGGCCTCCAGGGCCATCTAGTCCAACCCCCTGCACAATGCAGGAGATTCACATATACCATACCTCCCACTAAATTCACAGGATCTGCATCATTGTCAGATGGCCATCTACCCTCTGTTTAAAAACTTCCAAGGAAGGAGAGCCAACCACCTTCTTTTGGGGCTCATAGAATTTGATCCCCTGCTCCAATCTTTTTGAAACTTGGGGCTAAAAATGTAGTGCCTCTACCTAAAAAAACAGGCCCCCCCTCCAAGCTCCAGATACCCACAGATCAATTCTCCATTATACCTTATTGGAATCAGTCTCCATAGGGTATAATGGAGTGCCCAGCAGACATTCCCTCCTCCCCCACTTTCTTCTAACCCTGAAGTGGGGGGGAGGGCCTCCAAACTGGGGGATCTCCTGCCACCAACTGGGATTGACAACCCTATGAGTGGCGTAAGGCAGTGGATTGGGAGAAGGTGGCAGGTTCCCGCCTCCTCTGCCCCTTGCCTTCATCACCTTCAGCTCTGCCCTCCCACCCTCAGAACTACAACAGCTGATGCTCTTTCTCTCCATATTCCCCAGGCATCTTTAAATGCAGCGCAGCAAGCCATGTCTGGTCAACAGGGCTTTGTGACCTATTTAGAGGCATTTCTGAGCAGGCACAGCTTGCCACACTGTATTTAAAGGTGCTCAGAGAACTTGAAGGGATGGGACCTTGACTCTTCTGGCTCCTGGAGGGGAGCAGTTGGGAGTGAGAGAGCTAGTGGCAGCAGCGGGTGGCAGTCTAAGGTGGCACCCCCTTTTTAGCTGCCACAATTCAGGATCTACTTTGGTTTTGAGTCTTGATGCCCTCTGGTTTTTCTGCTGACAGTTTCTCTTGGTGAAACTGTCATTTTCATTGCTCTAGGAAATATTCTCAATGAGATGTGAGTGACATCATAAAAAATGGCCGCTTTAGATCATGGTGAGCAAGTCAAAAGGCATGACCACAGGCAGAGGAACCCAAGGATCTTCTATGGAGAGAAACTGTTTTGGCTGTTTGTTTTTAAGCTGTTTGAGCAATCTTGCATATACATTTCCTTGCATACACATTTTACTTGTACATTGCTGTAGGTACTCCATAATAGCCATAGAGTACAAGAAGCATTCCTCTGAATTTTTTCACATCATCCCTATTTTAAACATATAAAAGAAAGATTGCTTCATATTAAGTTTTCTGGCTTTCAAATTTAAAATGTTGTGACTTTGAGAATATAACCATGCATTTGTGTATACAGAATAAATTCTTTCTTCAGGTTGGGTGAACACTGACAACCAGGATTGTATTTTCATATTTGATATTTTAACTCCTCCATTAGCTAGCCTTGTGGAGGTAATGCCTGTTTTGTGCTTCACCCCAGATAAATTAGACAGACTTCAGTCCTTTGATAAAAGGTTTGATTTTCACATCCTATTCAAATCTCATTCTGTGCACTTAATAAGATTTATCACCAGCTCTCTTCTTTAAGAAACAATAAATATCGTCTCATAAGATCACGCTCATTTTACAATGACAAATTCAGGATTCACAAAACTTAATAAAGGAAGCAAGCAGAAAGCATCTAAATGGAGAAAACTGCATATATATATATTATAGAGGAGCTACTGTATTTTTTTAAAAGAGAAACTTCACTGAATATGGACAAAAAAACCCTATCACATTTTTGGTACCTGGAGATGAGGTTACCATTCAGCCCAACAGTCTTTAGTGGCTGAATATACAGGTATGTTTAAAACTGATTGCATTCAATTCATAAATGTGCATCAGAAAAATTGATTTTAATTGTTGGTATTTGGTTCCAACCAAATTTCAGCAGCAGCCGTGGAGAAAAAAGTATGGAAAGCAGCACAGTAACCTCACCATCTGTTCCTCAGCTTTGGGTTTTGTTCCTGGAGTTCAACTTGAAATGAATTACTGGAAAATAAAGGACTAAGTCGCTGAAATTAGTGAGAACCCCTGCCGTCTTAATCCATAGGAACAGACTGATGCTTTCTGGGCTTCCCAACTTTGATTAGTCGTAGTGTAATTAAAGAAATTACTGAAGAAGACTTCTGCTTCTATCTGATTAATCCAGCTCAAATTCATACCTACCATCTCCTCAGAATCCAGTCCCATAACATTGCCAGGCTCAGTTTGCATTGATTAATTAAGGAGACAAACTGAGAATGTGAGGAAGGTCTGTAAGTGCAGGTGTGATTCATGGCCAACAGCCGGTATTCTGTCTTTTGCTTTTCCAAGGAATGTGCTGTGTCTAATCATTTATAACAATGCTTGCTTTTCAATTAAACACAGCAAATGGGATTTACATAGGACTGCCTTTCAGGAAATAAATGAAATGTAGAGAGAAAGGAATCTCAACAATACTTATTATTTATATGATACTTTTGCAAAATGTATTGAAAGTCTTTCCTATGAGTAATTTGTTTTATCCAAATTGTAACCTGCCTTGCGTCCATGGATCTTAGGGTATGTGTATGTACATTTGGCTTTGTCCTCATAGCAACCCAGTGAAATAGGCTAGCCTGAGAGATAGTGACAGATGGGCTAAGGTCAGATTTAGTAAACATTGTGCTTACTGAGAAATTTTAGACTCTGGACCTAATGATCTTATGCCTTAGATGATAATGTATACTTCAGATAAACAATCAAGTTTGTTTCTTTCCTTCTCACCATCACAACTGATAAGCACATATCCTATAACCTGATTCAGTGTATATTTACTCACACAAAAGTCCCCCTGTGCACAATGTGAGCTACAGCCTGCATTTGGGGTCCTTCCTGTTGAATTCCTGAGGTGGGACCCCTGGCTTCTGCCATCAAATCTGGCCCCAAATCTGGTTGTCAAGTCTTACCTTGGCTGTGGTGGAGGACTCCTGGTACCATAGAGTTTTTACCTCAAATGTTAGAGCATCCCCACACATGTCCAGCACAATGATGTCACTTCTAGGTGACATCATTATGATGGGCATGTGTGATGATGGAGCTCTTTGGGGGTGGGAATCCCCCTGGTGGCTCGCTGTGCTGGTGGGTTGGGGCTCCCCAAACTGGAGGAATCCCCACCCCCAGTGGGAGCTTTGGCAGCCCTACCCCAATGACACCACCAAGTAGGGGTTGGAACTCAGTCTGGTGTGCCACATGGGTGCTCACCGACTTCTGCAACAGCTCTGTAATGTGGGCCAGTATGATTCCCTTCATTTTCACAGAAGAAGGGCATAAGAAATGCAATGTTACAATTTACCAATGGCCACTAAGTGAAGTCATGCAATGACTGCAAGTGTTAATTGATTAACGATTCCCTTTGGAGCATGGAAGTAAAGTTTCTTCACATACAGTTAACTTTTTTTCTTTGTCTCCTGATATGGGGCTAACCACTCAAAAAATTTTGAGGTTGGGATAGTGGAATCAATGAATTTGCCTCCTGTTGGATTCCTGCATTTTTCTAAAGTGAAACAAGAACCAAGGCTGTCTGAGGGGGCAGCTCATTCAATTACAGGTACAGCTTAACAAATCTGAACTTAACCTTGAGTAGGGAGCAACGGGGAATGGGTGAACCCTTCACAAGGAATGAACAGGAAAGGATCAGTGCAAAAAAACCCTCTAGCAGGGTGTAAAAAAAAAGAGAGTAGATTTGGATCAGGTCATTCATTCACGTATTCTATCTCTCTAGGAACCTGCCCAAGAAGTTTTACAATATAAAAATAATAAAAATAAAACATTCAAAGATGTTAAGTAAAATCCAGCATTGAAAAGCCAGCCTACGGATAGCTTAAAATAACACCTCAACACTTTAATTAAAAGCTTCAGTGAACCAAAATGTTTCAGTCTGGTGCCTAAAAGAAAGCAACGTAGACACCAGGTGAGCATCAAGGGAAAGGGCGTTCCATAAAGAAGGCACCATTACTGGAAAAGCCCTGTCTCTTGTTGCCACCTGCTTCACCTCTGAAGGCAGAGGCACAGACAGCAGGACTTGTGAGGCAGATCTTAGCTAACAGGCTGAACAGTAGAGGAGGAGGTGGTCCCCTAAGGACCTTGGGCCCAAGCCATTTAGAGCTTTAAAGGTAAGAATTCTGCCTGGAAACAAATAGGCATTCGATGCAGTTCTTTCAGCACCAGAGTGATACGATCCCTGTATCCTGTCCCTAACATTTTGCATTTCAGATAAGCCCCAGATATAGTGCAGTACAATAATGAAATCTGTAATCAGAGTCAATGCTCCCTCTAAGCCGTGGAGTCTTGTGAGCAAAACTCCTGCTTTGTGAGCTACTGACATTAAAGTTGTGAGCTACTGCACAAATTAGTTTGCTCTGGGGCCATTTTTCCTGAGCTTGGACAAAAATGTATGAGCTGGATGCTAAACTCAGCTTAGAGGAAGCACTAATCAGAGCATGGACAACCATGGCTAGATCATGCTTTGTGAGGAACTGCTGTAGCTTGAATATCTGCTGAAGCTATTGAGAGGCACTATATGTCACAGAGGAGATATGGGCCTCCAACTGTAGGCCAGGATCCAGCAGTCCTGAATAAAGTAATGGGTTGGATGAGTGCCAATAAAATTAAGCTCAGTCCTGACAAGACTGAGGAGCTGTTGGTCAATGATGAAACTGCTCAAGGACTGAGACGTCACCCTGTCCTGTAGAGGGTTACACTCCCTCTGAAGGAACAGGTTTGTATGTACTGTAGGGTTGCCTGGTCTGACTCAAGAAATATCTGGGAACTTTGGAGGTGGAGCCAGGAGCCTTTGGGGGTGGAGCCAACAGGTGATGGCAGCTATATTGGCCACTGTGTGACACAGAGTGTTGGGCTGGATGGGCCATTGGCCTGATCCAACATGGCTTCTCTTATGTTCTTATGTTCAGTACCCTAGGATTGCCAATCCCCAGTTGTGGGTAGGGGATCCCCCGGTTTGGAGGCCCTCCCCCTGCTTCAGGGTTGTCAAAAAGTGGCGGCGGGGGGGATATCTGTTGGGTACTTCATTATTCCCCATGGAGACCAATTCCTATAGGATATAAAGGAGAATTGATCTGTGTATCTGGGGCTCTGGGGTGGGGCTGTTTTTTGAGGTAGAGGCACCAAATTTTCAGCATAGCATCCAGTGCCTCTCCTCAAAACATCTGCCAAGTTTCAAAAAGATTGGACCATTCTTCAAACCCCTTCATTATTTCTGAACGGAAGGAAGGCATTTAAAAGGCATGTGGTCCCTTTAAATGTGATTGCCAGAACTCTCTTTGGAGTTCAATCATGCTTGTCACACCCTTGTTCCTGGCTCCACCCCCAAAGGCTCCTGGCTCCACCTCCAAAGTTCCCAGATATTTCTTGAGTCAGACTGGCAATCCTACAGTACCTACAAACCTGTTCCTTCAGAGGGAGTGTAACCCTCTACAGGATAGGGTGACTTCTCTGTCCTTGAGCAGTTTCATCATTGACCAGCAGCTCTTCAGTCTTGTCAGGACTGAGCTTAATTTTATTGGCACTCATTCAACCCACTACTTTATTCAGGACTTTCACAGACCCACATGGCTCAACCATTAAGGAGAAGAAGAGCTAGTTGTATTATTGGAATGTTTTAACTATAAAGAATTTTCTCCTAATGTTCCACCCAAATTTAAGTCCTGTGATTTAAGCCCCTTAGATCTAATCTTCTCATCTGTAGCAGCAGTCTTTGCCCTTCTCTGTGTGACAGCCCTTAATTTATCTGACAAACCTGATCATGTCTCCTCTCAGTCCTCTCCAACATACCCAGTTGCTTTCTTCATAGGGCATGTTTTTCACATTCTCCAACCATCTCTGTTCACCAATGGCTATATCTCCCTGATATCAGCACTATGTCTGCAGAGAGTGCCATGAATGTAAAAGGGCATACATGTAGATTGTGTGTACATGTCACTGGACCCCTGCTTTAGTGCAGCTAGTCATGTGGAAAAACTGACATACCTACCATGTGGTTGTAAGATTCTCTATAGACATTTGGATGAATGTGTCAATACCTGAGGGCAGGGATTGTAAGTAACTGTATAAAGGGTAAAAGCAATGATGACTGTCAGTGGGAAAATGCCAGAGCAAGAAAGGATTAAAATCCCTATTCTGATCTAGTCTCCTTCTTCATATGAACTCATGTCCACATATAGCTGTCTTAAACTAAATTAGATCATTGGTCCATCAAGATATTATCTTCTCAGATGGGCAGCAGCTTGCCAGATCTTCAGGCAGAGTTATGGCCAATTTTTCCCCCTCAGATGGAAGAAAGAGGCATTCATGAGGGCAGATCACACAATCTAGACCTGGGGCCAATGGCTCTTAATGACTCTGAAGTCATCCTTGGCCTGCAGCACAAGGGCTTTTCCCTTGAGCAATCCTAGGTCATTTGCCCCCAAATGTACCACCACAACATGTGGTGGCAAAACATGAATGTTTTCAAACAATAAGGGCAACAGGCCCGACCAATGGAAACCCCGCTGTCCACGTCATTCAATGGTGGCCCACTTGCTTAGCCCCAGCTGTGACCCAGCTGAATTCCTCCTGGCCCGATGGGCAGTCCAAAACACGAAGCTGTGTCCACATATGAGGACGCATCGTCTCTCCCCACGGACCACAGCACCTGAGAAAAGAAGAAGTAAATAATATCACCTCAATAACCTGAAGTCAGCTACTGCAGCGCAAGATGGCGGACATAGCCTTTATAGGCCACGGAACGCCACCTACCAAGCTTCTGGATGGCCATCGGGGAGTATCCCAGGGTAGCAGCCGTTGATGCTGCACCTATGCAGAAAGAGTGAGTGCTGAACTTCACCGCTGACAGGCCCAGCCTAGTGAGGGCTTTGACCATCACTGCCCAAAATTGATGCTTCATCAGGGGACTGCCGTCGCCATGACGGAAAAACAGGCCAGCACCAGACCCGTGGGCTGCAAGGTAGTGTGTTACTGCCACTATGGGACAGAGCTCCTTGTCAGAACAGGAACCCAAACTAATAATGTTCCCCTGTTGCAATTGGTTGGTCTTGGAGCGACAAACTGTGATATATACAGATCCGTCAGCCAGGCAGATGTCTTGAGCCATCAGGGCCCTGCCCAAAGAATCTTTTTTTGACTGAGCCACCAGCTCACTCACCCTGAGGGCCCCAAAAAATGCCACAAGGGAGGCTGCGTGAAAGAGCAGTGTTTCATAATCTGACAAACACACCTGGCCACAGACTGACCGTAAGCCCTTCAGTGCCCGGGGGAAATCAGTTGCCTGGCATCTGGGCTGGCCCCCGCCTCTCTGGACCAGTCTTTCAGCATCTTCTTAATGCAGAAGTCACCGGTATGCTCCCGGAACCCCATGGCCTTACTTGCGAAGGCCAAAGCCGATAGTTAGCCCCTAATAGATCGGACTGCTAGGCCCCTGCACCTTAAAGACACACTGTAATGGAGTAATTGTTCCACTGGAAGAGGCCATTCCCTGTGGTAACCGGCTTTGCTCCTGAAGCTTTCAAATTGGCTTACTGCCCTGTTGTATGATTTTCTGGTGCTAGAAGCAATGGCAAGACTTATTGCCCTGCTGGCCTCGACCCGCCAATCATCCATATCTCAGGGGGGCATCCTTGTTGGAAGAAGATCTGCATCTGGGGCAAGCTGGTGAAACCTCCACTTCTGTTTGCAAGAGAGAGCATCAGCCACCCCGTTAGCCACCCCAGGCACATGCCTGGCGAAAAATAAAATATTCAGCCACAGGCAACAAAGGGTGAAAGCCCACACGAGCCTCATAACCCAGGGGGATTTGGAAGTGAGGGAGTTGATGACGTGGACCACAGCTGAATTGTCGCACCAAAAGTAAACTGTGTGGTCTGCCAGCTTGTCCCCCCCCCCACAACCAAATAGCTACCAAAATCGGGAAGAACTCCAAAAATGTCAAATCTCTGTTCCATTCTGCTGCTACCCATTCCAGAGGCCAGTCCTCCGCGCACCAGCGTCCGCAAAAGTAGACGCCAAATCCTAGGGACCCCACGCATCGGACATAATTTGAAGCTCGGCTTCCAACTGTAAATCAGTCCTCCAAAAGGAGACACTATTAAAAGACAGTAAAAACTCCTGCCATAGTAAGAGATCCTCCCGCATACTCCTGGAAATCCTAACTCTGTGATGAGGCTGGCATAACCCAGCCATTGCATCACACAGTCTCCTCAAGAAAGGGTGACTGGGAGCTACCACCTTACAGGCAAAGTTTAATTGCTGCAGTTCCCTCAAGGTTGCCTTCTGCCTCAGCACAAACTGGGCAACCACCCCCTGGAGGCCTAGAATTTTGTCCCTTGGAAGGCGCGATGTTTGCTGTACAGAATCCAGTTCCACCCCCAAGAATGTCAATTGCTGGGTAGGGCCCTCGGTCTTTTCATGGGCCAAGGGAACACCCAGCTCCTCAGACTGTGCAGCGAAGGCCACCATCAAGTCGGCACACTGACCAGAGCCCAAGGTGCCTGCAAAAAGAAAGTCATCCAGGTAATGCACCACATTGCTCAGATGAACCCTGCAGCGCACCCCCCACTCTAAAAAAGAGCTAAAGTGCTCAAAGGCAGCACAAGAAACAGAGCACTCCATGGGCAGGGCACTGTCTATATAGAACTGTCCCTCAAAGTGGAAACCCAGCAATTCAAAATCCAAAAGGTGAACCGGGAGAAGGCGAAAGGCTGACTTTATGTCGCATTTTGCCAACTCAGCACCTACCCTGCAGTACCTTACCATCTGCACTGCTTGGATGTGTACTGTACCGTGCATAAATTTTTGGGTATGGCGTCATTCACTGATTCCCCATGAGGGTAAGATAACTGATGGATCAATATGTACACCCCCAGAGTCTTTTTTGGCACAATGCCCAACAAAGAGACCCGCAAATTACTCACAGGGGGTACAGGAAATGGCCCCATAACCCTACCCTTGGCCAATTCCTTCCCAATCTTTTGGCATACTATGTGCTCCATTCCGATAACTGACTTCAGATTATTGGGCATAAATAGTTTCCTGGGGCCTTGGAACAGAATTCTGAAACCAAACTTAAAACCATTCAACAAATAAACCCTATCCTAAGCCTTCAGGTAATTTTGTAGCCAAGCCTCAAGCACTGTCACCCTTATTGGGCTGGGGCCCTTTTCCAAATGGTTTATCTGAGCCGCCTGGTCCCTGCTTGTGCTGTCCCCTCCTGGGTTTACCCCTGGAACAATTTGTAAAGGAATGAGACCCCCCGCAGAGAGGCAGTTCTTCTTACCACACACCCCCTGTGACTCAAACTCCCAGCAGACCAGGCAGGGTTGAACTGCCTGCCCCACACTACTGTGGGCACCGGAAGTAGTGGCTGCGCGCTGTACAACGTGTCCATTATCAGATCTATCTCCCAGATTCGGTCTCGCTGGAGACATAACGTGCAGCCACAGCTACGGCTGAATCTGGTTCCATTAGAGGGCGGGGTTCAAAGCCGCCCTCATCCTGAACTCTTTGTCATACTGAAGCCAGGCGGGGCCAGTAAAACTGATGTAGCTTTTGTATATTATGTTGAAATACTGAAAGAGGGAAGTGGCCCTCCACGGTTGTGACCTGGCAATAATAACAGCATAAATAATGAACCTGGGCACCCAATTTGCCCAGGTCCTATTGACCTTTCATCACTTGATTTTTTACTTTTCTCTGTCATCCAGGTCCTCCTTATTCTTCTTCTCTAGCTCCCTGTAGAGCAGAGAAAACAGGTCCACGAACTCCCCTTTCAGTATTTTATCCTTAGTGACCGCAACAAGTGGTCTCCCAGGGGAAAGGCCAAGTCCCCAAATGGTAAAGCCTTAGCCGGTACCGACAAGTATGAGGGTAAGAAAACCCCCAGCCGCCATAGGGGGCTGAGGACACTCCCGAAAACTGGCTGGGCATTCCTCCCCAAGGCCCAAAGGGGTGCCCAGGTTAAAACCCCAAGCCCAAGGCTGAGTATTATTAAAGGCTGCAGGCTGGCTATTGGGAACTGGCCCAAATGTGGCTGACTGCCCCCACGGCCTCCAAGGCCAAGCTGTGTTGGTGTACTGTGAAAACTCACCCCTACCCAATAGCGAGCCTTGCAAAGCCTACACATCAGGAACCTCTGGCGGAAGAGGTGACCCTCCAACTGTCTCGTCAGTGGCAGACCTGCTTTCAAGGGAAGACAGTCGGTTAAGAATCTCCTCTTGGAAACGCTTCTTAGCAGCCTGCTTGTCTGCCTTGGAAGCTGCACTCTTTTTACCCGCCGCGGGAGAAACAGGGTGCCCCCCCCCCGAGAACCCTCCAATGTGGCTAACCTAGCTAAAACAGATTGCTCAAAAGAATCATCCTCATCATCTGAGGAGGAAGGCTGAGGCCCCGGACGCTTAGGCACAGGTTGCTGAGGCTTTGGTGCAGGGCTTTTGCCCTTTGGTTTGCCCTTCCCCTTAGGCATGGTTGGCCCATACAAGTCACAGGAATGCCTGCCGCTAGAGAGAAAGTGAATGCCAATGCCACCCCCAAAATGGCCACCGCAGCAACAACCACAAAATGGCCTCTGAGCTCCTCCGGCAACAAAGGCAGAAAAACCCAAGCCCTTAAGATGGCCACCTGAGACCAGCACCAAAATGGCTGCTAGACAAATTCAATAAGGAGGTCCCAGAGCTGGGTAAACCCTCTCACACCCAACCACTTGGCCGGGGAAAGCCCTGGGCCTAAAAAATGAGGTGGGGGGAGAAGGGGTGGCAAACAGTATCCCCTCGGCAAAGAAAGGGGCTGTGCCTTAGTGAGGCCGGGCCGTGAGCTGAGGGGGGGGGAATTACCCAGACTCTGGCCACCCGAAAAAACCCCATGACCGAGCAGCCACTGCTCCCAGCAAGGCAAGTGCAAATTGGGAGGGGAAAGGAAGGTGGCTGGGCTGCTAACACCGGCTGTGCGAAGACGCAGCAGCCGGCTGCTGATCCTGTGGCATGAGACACGGCTGCTGGGGAATTGGGAGGGGAAAGGAAGGTGGCTGGGCTGCTAATACCGGCCATGTAAAGACGCAGCAGCCGGCCACTGATCCCGTGGCACGAGACATGGCTGCTGGGGAATTGGGAGGGGAAAGAAAGGTGGCTGGGCTGCTAACGCTGGCCACATGAAGATGCAGCAGTGTGAGATGCGGCCGTCAGGGCTCCCGCTTTCCTGCGTGGGGGAGGGGCCCCAATGCCAGCCAAGCTAAATCACCTGGACTGGCAGCAAACTGCAGCATTGGAAGATGCTCCTCCAAGCTGCCGTCTCATGTTGCTCTGCTCCCCCAACTCGCCCGCCACTGCTACTCACTGCTGCGGCCCGCCTGAAGGCAACTGCGGCAAAAAAGCAGCTTCAGGAGGCAAACCTCCCAAGCCAAAGTGGGCGAGACACGGGCCTCATGTCGGGAAGGAGCTAGCTCAATTAGCTCCTCTTCTCCTGAACACAAGCCACCAATTGGAGAGCGGGAGCGGAGCCAGCCGTTAGGGCATGGAGGCTCCACCTTCATCTCCCATACAGCCTGGCCCCCTCCTCCTCTTTTGGGGGAGGCAAAACGGCCCCCGCAGGCAAGGCTGCTGGCCTGCCTCTGGTGGGAGCCACATTATCCCAAAACTGGGTGCGTGTAGGTTAATTTTAACCTGGGTGAAAAATAGTGTTGTGGGCAAGGAAGAAGGAAACTCCTCAGCACCCTCCTTGCCTTCCCCTTGGCACTGGAATCTCAAAAGAACCATGGAACCGAGCATAATGTGTCGTTCTGCCATGGAGATTGATGCTTATTCAGTATCTCCAAATGATTCACATGATGTGAAGGTGCCTTATACCAAGTTAAACTGTTGACCTATCAAGGTCACTGTTAATTATCCTGATTGGCAGTGGCTCTTCAGAGTCTCAGGCAGAGGTCTTTCACATCATAGCCTGGAGATTGAAGCTGGGACCTTCTGCTTACAAAGGAGATGCTTACCATTGAACCATGGCCCACCTGCAGAATGAATATACTGACTGAACAGGAATGTGATCCTAGGCCTCTGTAATCCAAGGTCATAATGGCAGTCATTCTTTGTACCACATTGGCACTACTTAAAAACTCAATGCAACAACCAGTGAACACACAAGAACACACATGAAGCTGCCCTTTACTGAATCAGACCATCAGTCCATCAAGTTTAGTATTTTGGCTATCTTCTGGGTGTGGAGCAGGTGTCACTGTGTGTGTGTGTGACAGAGAGGAGGCGTGAGGGATTGAAAGCAGTTTGCCTGAGTGAGTGTAAAAAAGCATGGATACAAATGTAGCAAGTGGAAGGAGGCTAGCCGGGGTGGGGGGTGCGGAAATTGCCTCACAGGGGAGTTCAGTTGGAGATCGACTGAAGAAAGGAGCTGAGAGCAGCCTGTCAGCTCAGTTCCTTGAGGCAGAACTGGTTTGGTAGTTTCTGTCTGAGAGAAAGTTCATTTGTGAGAAGGGGCAAATCAAAGGCTCTTTCTGAGGGAAAACTCTCTGAGTTATGGCACTCTGTGTCACATAGCAGAGGAAAATATTGAGGCTCTGCTGAGGAGTCCTGTCGGTGCTAAAGGACAGATTCCTGGTTCAAACAAAGAACACAAACACACTGGGAGAGATGCAAAAGTTCTTGTGGCTGTGAAGAAATCCAAGAAGTCAGACAGGGATGTTAGCTGTGTGGGACTGAACACAGGGAATAGGACTGCCAAGCCCCTGTCTGGGCGGGGATTCCCCTGCCCGGGAGGTTCCCAACCCACCAGCTCACATTGGGCTGGAGGGGAAAACTTCCCCCAGTGTTGTCAGCGCAATGACATCACCCGGAAGTGACATTATTGCACTGGTGATGTTGCTTGCAGTCACTCTAGGTGTTTTTGGGAAAACTCTATGGTTTTCCCGGACGCTCTAGCCATTTGGGAGGGGAAACTCTATGGTACAATAGGTACCACAAAGTTTTTCCCTCCCAAATGGCTAGAGCATCCGGGAAAACCAGAGTTTTCCTGGAAATGCTTAGAGCAGCTGCAAGCGACATTGCCAGCACGATGATGTCATTTCTGGGTGATGTCATTGCATTGCGCACACACTTTGCACGCGCACAAAAGTCCCCGCCAAGGAAGGCTGGCTACTTGGCAACTCTAACAGGAAATTGAGGTGCTGGTGTGATAGCACTCAAGGTTGTTAGTTCCTAGGTATTACTCAACATCTGGAGTGTACTTGTATGCTAGTGAAAAGTGTCCATGTGGGAATAGTTCTGTCACAAGCTCAGACAGTCCTTTGAGTGAATGAAAAAGAGTGTATGGATTTTTACATATTTTAGAAAGCCTGAACCAACTTTAAAATCTTTCTCTGCCTAAGAGTGTTTTCCAGAGTTAAGGAAACACTGTTTGTTTATTGTTTATTTTATTACTTCAGCCTGCCAACATCTCTAGTGTTCAGAGATCATCAATTATTTGAATTTCTGCTTGCCAACTGATTAATAATCAAACAATAGTTATTGTTTTCCTCCCTTCCTTGCCTTCTGTATTTAATAAACATAGTATTTGGTTTTTGAATTTAAAAACATCTTGGTGCTTCGTTAATTTCTGACAAGATTTTATTCTGTGTGCCTGAGGTACTGGGTAAAGGTGACAAAAAATCACAGTGGTCACTTTTACCATGCTGACCCTGACGATTCCTCACAGAAGGTGTTTGTGAATTTCCTGCATTGTGCAGGGGGTTGGATTAGATGACCCTGAAGGTCCCTTCCAACTCTATGATTCTATGACTCCTGTTTTTTGTGTTTGTTTGTTTTTTGTGATGATCACATAAGAAACAGATAACAGTTAGTGGTAACTGGTTAATCACATTGAGAACTGACTGTGATCCTTGATGCAAAAAATTCTACAAGAGTTTGATATCCTTATGGAGGAACAGAACAACAACTGCATATAACAGCTGATATTACAGTGCCAATGTTTGGTAAAGGGATATTAAACCTTTTGGTTGGTGATTAAGCTGATCTTTAAGTATCAGAGATTAGGGTGAAAGAATTCTGGAGACTGATGATCCCACATCTGCCTCCTGAAGAATTTCTAAGTCTTCTTCCAAGGCACTGGATAGTGACCACAGTCCTAGGAAAAATATGTAATTTGAGCTGACACTTGAGGATGGTACTTTAGATATAATTGAATGAGTAGATACAACCACAGAGTTCTAGAGTTGAAAGGTATCAGAAGGCAATCCATTATACAGATTTTTGTAACTCTCGCTGAATCTCTGTAATAACAATGAAAAAAATCCAGAATAAATTAATTAAGTAAATTAATCCAGAAAAGACAGAAAATGGCCTTGAGATATAGAAACTCTGGATGGTGTGCTGAAAGTGCATGGCTGAGAACTACCTAATATGTTCATGGCTGAGTAAGAATTTGAACCACCAACATTCTGGCTCATGCTTTTTAGCTGTGAGTTTACACTTGCTTTCTTAGGCCCTCCATCTTCACACTGTCCCCATAAAATAAATTATTAACATACAGGCAAAGAGCTGGATCCTAGATTTTCTTTCACCAAATCTTCCTTCCACAGATAAAAAATTCCTCCAGTGGAGGATTACTTTTTGGCTGGAGAAAATCTTCCCCAGATGAAGAAAAGTTTTTCTTTGCTGAAGGAATTCTTATCTGTTGGAGGAAAACTTGGTGGAAAGGAGTCGTGGGATCCAACCAAAGAATTTAAAATGCAGGTTCTCTTGTTTCCTGCCTCACTTCAGAATGAAGTCATGCATTAGACTACGTTTTTAGTTATGACTAATAGGCATCATCTACAACATTCAAAGAGAAGATTATCTCATATTTACATATGTTCCCTGGAAGAATCATGTGGATGGAATGCTGTGGAAACATGGAGATCTATTTTTCCCATAGTGTGTAAAACAGCCTCGAGAGAGGACTTGGAACACCAACCAGTGAGGTAGGACTATTCCCCTCTTCAGTGTCCAACCCGCCCCCCCCCCACACACATTTGCCCTAACCTGAATAAAGCAACTTTAGGTATATATGTCTTCTGACTCCATAAAAGACTTTGTTATTGTTTCTTATTGGAAGATGGGAAAAGTGGTATACAGATTTCTTACCAAGAAATACATGGTGGCAGTTATTATGTAATCCGTGTATAAAATGCTTTACAAATAGCTAGGATTATCAACCTACAGAGATCAGTTCCTCAGGAAAAAATGGCAGCTTCAGAGGGCACACTTTATGTCATCAGATTGCTGATGAGTTCCACTCTCACAGTCTCCAGGATTTTCCCAAAATTGAGTTGGTAACCCTACAAATAGTACATAGCTAATGGAAAGTTCTCTGCCCAAATGGAGTTTATAATTTAAATTTGGATAGCAGTGAGAGTAGGCTTGCCAATTCTGGGTTGGGAAATAATTTGAGATTTTGGGAACCTAGTCTGAGGAGTGTGGGGTTTGGGAGGGGAGGGACTTCAGTGGAGTATAATGCTATCGAGTCCACCTTCCAAAGTGGGCATTTTCTCCAGCTGAACTGATTTCTATTGCCTGGAGATCAGTTGTAATAGCAGGAGATCTCCAGTTACCACCTGGAGGCTGGCAACCCTAAGTGAGAGGAAGGGGAAAACAATGAAGGGGATGGGGGAGAGAGTGATTGAGGGAGGGAGAGAAAGGCAAAAGCAAAAGGGAAGACCAGGAACAAATGTACTAGGGTTTAATTTCAGCCAGGGACAATGAATTCAGCAAAGGCTTCACAGAAGATATAGTCTTTGAGCGTGGGTTTGAAAGAAGTGAAAGAGAAGGGACACCATGCAAGAATTGTAGGGAAGAGTTCCACCCATAAGGGGCCTCAAGCCTAATGAACTCCAGTTACTCTCAAGCTCAGCGTCCTTCAAGCTTGATGAAATACCCAGGTCAAAGGCCAAGAGAGGTCAAAGGGCAATGGAAATGAAACGTATGCATAGAAACTATCAGCTCTCCCCCGGGGTGTCACAAAGACAAATGGCATTTTAAAAAATCTACCCCCCCCCTCCAAATGAACCCACATTAATTTTTTGAGGTCTCCTGGCCTGCTGTTTCTTAATGAGTTGAAGGCCTCATTGCCTCTAAGCCTGATAGTTTGAAACTAGTCCTGATCATCAGTGCAAGAGGGTGGCAAAATAGATTGATTTCCAAAGGGAGTGGACATGAGGAAATGGAAGAAGCTCTTTTTATGTATAAAGGCCACTAGGTGGGATAAGGGAGTTCAGGTGGGAAATGCAGTGAAAAGGGAAGTGGAAATTAGTAGGAGGCAGAAAAGTAACCAAATACTCTTTAAAATACGAGGAATTCTCTGCTTTCTGTTGCTTTTCTTATGATTACAATCCATTTGTATTTTAAAACTATGAAGATTCTTTCAGGGTCCCACAAGATTTTCTCATTGAGGGAAGCTTGCACAAGTTGCCAAGAAACCCCATGATTTCCTCGAGCAGAACTTGGAAACCACTAGCACAGCAGAAGAACTTTGTGTGCTTGGTATTTGCGTAGGAAGCAAGGTTTTATTGCCAGGCCAGGAAATATTAATACTGGGCATCTAAAACTGATGCTGCAGTGTTGATATCAGCAAATCCATGGTTCATAAGACTAATGCTATACTAGAGAAGGAGCAGTGTGAATGAATTGGATTGCTAGTGGCAGCTGAGTCAGAAGGATGTTGGACAGGCCCACCAATACCCCTGGGCATAAATGTCACTATGTCTAAAATGAATGACTGGTGAGTATCTCATTAGAACTCCTTCTACCACACAGCATCTTAGAATACTTGTGTCACATACAGGGCTGACAAACTGGGTTTTAAGAAGTAAAGAAGAGATGTGCTTGACTGGCCCAAAGGTCCATTTTAGCTGTCATTCTCTTGGGTTTGCCCCTGAAATCTGGTAAATACATTTATTTACAGAACATGAATATTCCATTTATTTATTTAACTTTGTTAATATCCCTCCTTTCTTCCCCAATGGGGACCGAAAGTCTCTTACACTCTTGTCCTCTCTTCCATTTTATCCTCACAACAACCCTGTAAGGTAGGTTGGGCTGAGAATGTCATCCAGCAAACTTCCATGGAGGAGTGAGGATTCAAACCTGGTTCTCCTAGATCTTAGTCTGACAGCACACTGGCTGATCATTGTTGATAGACCCCTCTTATTCCATTAAATGGTCTAATCCAGGGGTGGCCAACGGTAGCTCTCCAGATGTTTTTTGCCTACAACTCCCATCAGCCCCAGCCAGCATGGCAAATGGCTGGGGCTGATGGGAGTTGTGGACAAAAAACATCTGGAGAGCTACCGTTGGCCACCCCTGGTCTAATCCATATTTAAAAGCATTGAAATGCATAGGCATCACCACATCATAAATCTTATAAATCATTGCATGATGGAATATGGGTTTCTTTTTGGTGCATCTTGAATTTACTGCATATAAATTGAGTTGGGTAGCTCTGAGTTCGAGTACTGTAGAAGAAAAAAGGAACTAACTTGATTTATTCTCTGTATCCCAGCCTGCTTCATAGGAGGGCAAGGGGTAGAGAGGAGGTGGATTATGCAATAATCCATCTCCTAAAAGAAGGAAAAGAGGGCCAGCATTGTGACTGAAAAGAAACAGGTTTGAATGGAACAAGCTGCACATTAATGCACTGTAAAGTTGTGGTAGGGAGCCATCTGCTGGTCCAGGGAAGCTGTTGATGTGGAGGTTTATCTGTGTGCTGACAGGGACAGACTGCCCATTTACCTCACAGAGAAATTTCCCAGTGGCTCACTGCCTTTGAGGGCTGCTGGTGGCCTGGGGAAGCAGAGCCAGGTTCCAACACCTCTGGACAAGGTGAGCCTCAGGGGCTGCTTGGCTGAGACCTCACATCGGCAATGGCAGTTGGCATCAGCTCTACAGTGTCTTGTTCTACACTGCTACTAGTTTGGGGATGAAGCAACAAGTGGGCTAATGCTCATTTTTGGTCCCACTGAGACCTGTGGCCCTGCAATGCTAGCTCATAGTACTGCAGGTCCCACTTAGTGTGACTTCCACCAGGGACTTTTTCCCTTCCTAGTCTACTCCTGGTCGTAACATTTGGAGAAGTAGAAAGACAACAAGTACGAGAAACACATGCATTAGCTCAACATGCATGTTGCACTGCACTCCTGAGAGGAGACTACTGGTCTGACTAGCTGACCACAGCACTCTGTGCTAGTGTGTACGAAGCACTATTTAGAAGTTCTGTGTGAGAAGGGCAGAAAAATGATGGAAATGATGCTAAAAAATCACAAGATTCAAGATGTAGCTCAAATCTTGTCAATATTGACAGCGTGACTGGTTAGTGAATGGTTTATTGGGGGTTATATATGGCTATACCTGAAAGAGCAAGAAGAGCCCTACTGGATCAGAGCAATAGTTCATCTAGTCCAACTTCCTGGTTCACAAAATGGCCAACCACTTCTGGACGGCCAACAACAGGGCATAGATGCCAAGGCCTTCCCCTGATGTTGCCTCCTGGCTCTGGGGTGCAGAGGATAAATGCCTCTGAATCTGAGGTCCCCCTCAGTCACCATGGCTAGTAGCCATTGATAGATTTATCCCCCATTGATCTATCTAATCCCCCTTTAAAGCTGTTTAATTCTGTGGTCATCACTACATCCTCTGGCAACAATTTCCACATTTTAATAATCTCTGTGTAAAGCAGTATTTCATTTTGTCCACCCTGAACCTCCTGCCCATCAGTTTCATTGGATGCCTTTGAGTTCTAGTATTGTGAGAGAGGGAGAAAAAATTCTCTTTGTCAACTCTTTCCACTGCATGCATAATTTTATAGACCTCTATCATGTCCCCCTTAGTTGTCTCTTTTCTAAACTGAAAGTCCCAAACTCTTCAGCCTTTTCTCATAGGATAGATGCTCCAACCCCTTAATCATCTTGGTTGCCCTCCTCTGTTCTTTTTCCAGCTCTGCAATGTCTTTTTGAAGATGTGGTGACCAGAACTGTGTGCAGTATTCCAAATGAGGCCACACCATAGCTATAAGCAGAGGCATTACAATATTGGCTGGTTTAGTCTCAATCCCTTTCCAAAGGATCCCGAACATAGAGTTTGCCTTTTTCAATGCTGCAGCACACTGGATGACACTTTCATTGAGCTATTCACTATGACCCAAAGATCGTTTTCCCTCTCAGTCTCAGCAAGTTCAGACCCCATAAGCCTATACTTGAAAACTATTGTTTTTTTTGTCCTAGTGCACATCACTTTACACCTACCAACATCAAACTTCATTGTCACATTGTTACCCACTCACCCAGTTTGTGGAGGTCCTCTTGGAGCTCTTCATAGTCAGCTTTGATTTTCATCATCCTGAATAATTTTGTGTCATCTACAAACTTGGCCGCTACTCTACTCAGTCCTAGTTCTAGATCATTTATGAATAAATAGTACTGGCCCCAATACTGATCCCTGTGGGCCTCCACTGCTTATTTCCCTCCATTGTGAGAGCTTTTCATTGATTCCTACTCTTGGTCTGAAAGGCTAGAAGTGGAGCCAGGCCTTCACAGTGCTGATTCTGTCCCTTGCTGAAGCCGTGACACTTTCCATCACAACATCTTGCATCTGGCCTCTTCCTCCTTCCATTGTGGCAAACTGGCTCCTGCCCTCCATCAGTTCACCATGGAGAGTGGTAGGAACTGCATTCTCAAAGAACTCCCAAATTTGGTGAGGCAGGACTTCCCTTTGCAGAAGCCATGCTGATTTTTCTTTAGCAGGCTTTGTCCCTTTATGTGCCAAACAATTCTATTTTAGATTTAAGCTTCTAGCAATTTGTCTGGAACAGATGTTAGCAAAACTATAGGATCTTAGTGTACAGCTATGTAAATTAAAAAAAAATGCTAAGAGATACCATAAATTTTAAACAACAGAACAGTGTAATGTAGAGGTCAGTGTTGTTCTGACAAAGCTTGCATGTAGAACTTCAAATAGACAAACAGCATGTAGCAAAAAGACATTCACAGAAGACAGTTCAAAAACAGTCTTTCCAAGGAGTAACAATATCCCAGTATTTAGTTTGTGGAACTAAAAGAAGCCCTTCCAAAGATGTCTGTTCTAGATATCAAGATGTTTCATCTGTCTTTCTTCAGTTTGGAGAACCTGGAAATCTAACAGACGTGTTCTGAACCTTGCTGGTCTCCTGTGAATGTATTGTAAAGATTGGGTTCCAGTGATAAATAAGCCTCCAAACTGAAGAAAGATGGATGAAACGTCTTAATATCTAAAACAGACATCTTTGGAAGGGCTTCTTTTAGTTCCATAAACTAAATACTGGAATATTGTTACTCCTTGAAAAGACTGTTTTTGAACTGTCTTCTGTGAATGTCTTTTTGCTACATGCTCTTGTCTATATGAAGTTCTATGTGCAAGCTTTGTCAGAACACCACTGATCTCTACATTACACTGTTTTGTTGTTTAAAAATTACGGTGTCTCTTAGCATTTTTTTATTTACATGGAACAGATGTTAGACTGATTGGCCTGTAAATCTTGGTTCCCCTCTGGAGCCCTTCTTAAAAACTGATGTCACATTTGCTACTCTCCAGTCTTCTGGTACAGCAGCTGAATTTAGCGATAGGTTACATATATGGGTTAGTAGATCAACAATCTCATGTCTGAGTTCCTTAAGAATTCTTGGGTGTATGCCATCATACACTGGAGACTAATTGGTTTTTAATGTCCCCAATAGGTCTAGAATTTCATCTCTGGTCACCTCAATTTGCTCTATTCTTCAAACTCCCTTCCTAAAAACAGGGAATGTGGCATGGGTGCATTCCCCACACTTTCCACAGTGAACACAAAAGCAAAAAAGTCATTGAGCTTCTCTTCCATCTCCCCATCTTCCACTTTTAAAAAGAAGCCTCTTTGCTTTTTCTAGCTTCCTTGACTTGTGTTGTTAACTTCACAGGCCTTCTTTTAGACTTGAACAGTAATAAAACATAACACAGTAGAAAATACAAACCAAAACAACAAAGCAACTGGGTGGCCAAAAAAATCACTGAATCTTGAACAAATTTACTGCAATAACCTTCTATACAAAAGTATCTTATGCAATACAAAGTGCCACAAGGCAACACATAAATAATCTCAAAGTCCAAAGAGTCTTGTAAAAAACCATTAAGGTGTGGTCAAACCAAGATAGTTCCAAACATGAACAGAGCTCACGCTCAAGGCAAACACTCAAACAACCCAAACAAATGCCAGCAATTTACAGCACCTGCTTGGTGATTCCCACATGATCTTAAAGAAATATCAACCCTGCATCAAAGCCTGTATCTCAAATTTCTATAAAAAACAGGGTAAATCATTTTGTACATTGCTTCTAGAGATTGTAATTTGTAAATCCATTCTGCCTCCTTCTATAAAAGAATTTTATGAATGTCCTCACCAGAGGGTCTGGGTTCAATTTTTTGTAACACAAAAAATCTAATGGACTCTGGGTCATGTTTACATATTCTAAAGTGATCAGTAAGTGGAGCACCTGGCACATCATTTCTAATGTGACAAACATGCTCCAAGACCCTGGTCTTTAAAGGTCTCATTGTGCACCCAACATGGGTCCTAGGACAAGAACAAAGAGCACAATATATGGTGGCTCTAGTGGAACAATTAGAAAAATATTTAGACCTAATCCTATATCCAGTTCTAGGCTCTATGAATAAATAAGAAACTACCATATATTTGCAAGCTTTACAATTCCTACAGCAAAAATGTTCAAAAGGTTTATTGTCAACATGTATCCTGCTCCTTACATCTGCCCTTACTAGTTGCTCCTTCAGGTTCCTAGTTCGTTTGAAAACCACTAAAGGCAGAAGTTGACAACCCAGTATATGCTGGACCACATGCCAATGTTTTTGCACAATATTTCTGATAGCCGAAGCTCTAGGGGTAAAATCCAAAGACCACATGAGTCTGTTATCAGTATTCTGCCTTTCTTTGTACATAAGTAAATCAGAATGGTTCTTAACTCCAGTCCTCAATCTGGCTTGCCTCACAATTGTTTGAGGATATCCATGTTGGATAAAAAAACCACTAATCCTTCTACACCAACATCAAAATCTGCAGGTGAGGTGTTATTCCGTTTCAGCCTCAGAAAATGGCCATAAGGAATGTTATTGCACAGACCCGGTGGGTGAAAAGAAGAATAATGAAGGTAAGTGTTTACAGTCTTATGAAAATTTTTAACTGCTAAAGTATTATTAGTTGTCCTATAAATTAACGTATCAAGAAAACTAATAATGTCTAAATCATATTGGGCAGTAAATTGATGTCTCTATGAAATGTTGAGTTTCTCTTCTATCTCCCTATCTTCCACTTTTAAAAAGAAGCCTCTTCGCTTTTTCTAGCTTCCTTGACTTGTGTTGTTAACCCCACAGGCCTTCTTTTAGACTTGGCAGTGTCTTTTCCTAAACTGTGGAATGCAAGAATCTTCTAGGAATTTGATTCTCAGTTTCCTTTTTACTATTCCTCTCATTTTTGTAAAACTTACTGAATTGAATTACTGAATTGAATCTGACAATTTTGGACTGTAGGGGTAAGATTGACCTGAATGCTGAACTTAATAGCATTGTGGCTGCTTTTCCCAGTCGGTGTAACAATTTCTGCATCTTTCACCAAGTCTTGAGATCTACTCAGAACCAAGTCCAAGATGTCTTGGAATCTCATTTCTACAGCATGACTCAAGCACACATTTATCCAGTCAATATGAGAGTAGTTGAAGTCTCCCAGTATAATATGATCTGCTTTAATCACCTCCCTTATTTCCTTCTCCATCTCAAGATCAGCCTCAAGAGTTTGATCAGGTGGATAATAGGACACCCCCATTTTTAAGTAACCCTTAGGTTCTAGTATTTCCACCCATATTGTTTCTGTTGGGGAATTAATTCCCTTGATGCTAATTATTTGATTCTATGCCCTTTTTGATGTACAACACCCCCCCCCCAACAACTTGTCCTTCCCTGCCTTCCTATAGAGCTTATACCTGTCATGGACTCCTTTGCTTTGACATTGCCTGCATGCTTCAATTTCCTTTAGTGTTTGGAATGCCATGGCTGGAAACCCATAACCCAGTGATTGACTGGGCCACCAAGGTCCCAAGTCCTTATGAGTTGGGAGCTGTGAATCTCTTGGCCCCATCATTACCAGAAGAATATGTGGAGTTCCAGGATGTCTTTGAGGAGAAGGCAGCAGATTGGCTGCCCTTACATCAACCTTATGGCTGTGCAATCCATTTAGTGCCAGTGGGGTTTTTATACAACTATCTACCTCCCCAATTTCTGCCCCTGTCCTGTTTGTAAAGAAAAAAACCCTGGAGAATTGCAGCTGTGCAATGATTACCGGGGTCTCCAAATCCACCCATTTTTTCACCCTCATGGTCCTCACTCCTCATGGTATCTTCAGATCTGCTCTGGCCACCAAATCTGGCTCCTCCCCCTATCTTGGTGGATGGGCAGAAAGAATATGAAGTGGCTCAGATCCTGGACTCCAGAAGGCAATGTGGACAGCTCCAGTACCTGGTGGACTAGAAAGGCTATGGACCAGAAGACTGAACCTGTTAGCCTCTGAACAATATTCATGCATCTCCTCTGGTATGGTGATTCCACAGAACATATCCCCAGAAGCTGTGATTGACCCCATCTTGAGAGGGGGGCCCTGAGTGGGCGGATGGTGTAATGAGTCAGCCAGGGCTCAGCGATAGCAAGGACTCCTCAGGAGAAGAGGAGCCTCGTGTAGCCAGCTTTGAATTAACAGAAACTGACCAGCAGGAAGAGGAGCTGCAGGCTTATCAGGATTCACAGCCAAAAGCTGTTGCAAAGCCACCAATACCCTCCAGCCCTGAGTCAGCAGGTGAACTTCAGTTGGCCATTCCCAGCCCACTAGTATCACCTGAACCCTTAGAGCAAGGGTGGCCAACGGTAGCTCTCCAGATGTTTTTTGCATATAACTCCCATCAGCCCCAACCAGCATGGCCAAAGGCTGGGGATGATAGGAGTTGTAGGCAAAAAACATCTGGAGAGCTACCGTTGGCCACCCCCGCCTTAGAGCACTGCAGACAGAGACTGAGAACCGAGCTACAGACAAGTCAGCAAAGTGCACACCTCCTGGCCCAATGCCAGCTGCTTGCTGATGACAAAGATAAATAGTTTAAGGATTGCTTCTGAGCAGCTGGCTGCAAGCATGGCCCTTAGGCTTGGGGCTATAAAAACCAGCCAAGAGAGACTGTTAGGTATGGATGCAATGTATACAATAGATGCTAAGCCACTGCCTTGCCTGATTTCTGGACTGATTTTTGATTGAACAACTCTGCTCTGCCTGACTTCTGGACTCCTAATCTTGGACTGAACAACTGTGTTTTCTGGTACCTGACACTCAGAGCCTGCAAGCCAGTACAATATCCAGGAATGACTGTATCCCATAGATTTTCCCCATACTACCATGCTTCTGAGATAGCTACTATATCTAGATTGTCACTGAATGCTCAGAGACTTCTAGCATTGGCATACAGACACATATATGTTTCCCTCTCCGGTAACCCTCACCTCCCTCAGCCCCTTAGTTGCCCTACATGGCCCTCAGTCACCATCATGCCTTCACTCCCAAGGTCTATTGTGTTCCTATTATTATCTTGAGGGTTAACTGAGTCATCCCTTTGGATTGACTTGTCCTTAACCAGAGACTCCCTGGCTCCTGTCAGCTTCCCACCCTGGATTAGTTTAAAACAGGTCTCTGTGGGAGCTCACAGGAGCACAGCTTCTGAACCTTTCTGAGAGTTCCACCTCCTCCTTCTGAGAGTTCCACCTCCTTGTCCATTGAAGAAGAAGATGATATTGGATTTATATCCCACCCTCCACTCCGAATCTCAGAGTGGCTCACAATCTTCTTTATCTTCCTCCCCCACAACAGACACCCTGTGAGGTGGGTGGGGTTGAGAGGACTCTCATAGCAGCTGCACTTTCAAGGACAACTCCTGTGAGAGCTATGGCTGACTCCAGGCCATTCAAGCAGGTGCAAGTGGAGGAGTGGGGAATCAAACCCGGTTCTCCCAGATAAGAGTCCACACACTTAACCACTACACCAAACTGGCTCAGCTGCATAGTATGTTCAGCTGCATAACAATCCCTGGATAAGTTCCACCATCTATTTTTCTACAAAATGACCCCTGGTTTAAAAGCTGCTCTGACACCTTTTTGATATTCATCACCAGCAGCCTGGTTCCATTTTGGTTCAAGTGAGGAACACATAACAATGTCTCAAATTCAACAGAAAGCAATGTGCATGCAAAGGGATACCAATTATGTATTTCCCCCGGGGCTGAAATGCATGAATTGGAAGCCCTCATTCCCCAGTTCTTCAGCAGTGCCAATCATCTGTTTGAAAAGAAGGATATGAGGGGGCGGGGGTAGAAATGAATGTATGTTTCCCCTTGAATATATAATCCAGAATCCCTGTTCACTATGCATGTCCACTATGCCTGCACATTTGTACATCCATTTGTAAGAAAGAACATAAGAGAAGCCACGTTGGATCAGGCCAACGGCCCATCCAGTCCAACATGCTGTGTCACACAGTGGCCAAAAAACCCAAGTGCCATCAGGAGCTCCAACAGTGGACCCAGGACACTAGAAGCACTCCCACTGTGCCCCCCCAAGCACCAAGAATACAGAGCATCAGTGCCCCAGACAGAGGGCGTTTTCGCACTGACCTTCTAGTGGCGCGACCACCCTCTTCACACCGGAGGATCTGCCCGGATTTCGCACAAGAAGCGCCGGCGCACCCAAAAGAGCCGGCGACTTCCGTTGCGAAACCCGCTCAAATGGAAACCGCCAAGAAGCAGGAAAACGTTTGAGCGGGTTTCGCGACGGAAGTCGCCGGCTCTTTTGGGTGCGCCGGCGCTTCTTGTGCGAAATCCGGGCAGATCCTCCGGTGTGAAGAGGGTGGTCGCGCCACTAGAAGGTCAGTGCGAAAACGCCCAGAGAGTTCCAACAATAAGCTGTGGCTAATAGCCACTGATGGACCTCTGCTCCATATGTTTATCCAATCCCCTCTTGAAGCTGGCTATGCTTGTAGCTGCCACCACCTCCTGTGGCAGTGAATTCCATGTGTTAATCACCTTTTGGGTGAAAAAGTACTTCCTTTTATCCGTTTTAACCTGACTGCTCAGCAATTTCATTGAATGTCCATGAATTTTCGTATTGTGAGAAAGAGAGAAAAGTACTTTCTCTACCTTCTCTATCCCATGCATAATCTTATAAACCTCTATCACGTCATCCCTCAGTTGACGTTTCTCCAAGCTAAAGAGCCCCAAGCATTTTAACCTTTCTTCATAGGGAAAGTGTTCCAACCCTTTAATCATTCTAGCTGCTCTTTTCTGCACTTTTTGCAATGCTATAATATCTTTTTTGAGGTGTGGTGACCAGAAAAGCCAAGGCACTTCACAACATTTTTTATTTATTTTGCATTATTTGATTTGTATCCCACCCTCCCCACCAAGGCAGGCTTAGGGAAGCTGTTTTGTTTGTAAGAAAGAGCCAAGGTACATTACAAATGGAACTGAGGACCAGTACCTGGATATGCATGGAGTTTGTAATGGCACTCAAGCAACCAACAATAAACATACTTATGTGAATTCATTTCCAAAACATGTATGTATGTATGCAGTGTGAAGTACAAAAAGTATAAAACTCTGCTTAGGAGGACAAGAAGGTTCACTATAAAACAGAAGTTATTCTTAAGAAACCACACAATAGCAGTGATATAAGAAGATGAAAGCAACTGAAATGATGCAGAGAAATGTTTGCTGTCTCCATTGTCTAGAGGTCCCTTGTTGAGCACTTGTTCTCATCTCAAGCAGACTATCAAAGAGCCAAGGGGTGGGGGGGAGAAAGTCCTTACAAGATGTTCATGCTGGGTTGTTGACATCTGCTCATAGTGGAGGACAAGGAAAAGCTGGGACACAAAGTCTCAATCCATAAATATGCAGAAGAAAATTCACTGCACTTTGCATAATTCTTCTAAAACAGGTGTGCCCAGCAGAAGGAAGAGGGCAATATGCAACTCCCAGTAGACTCAGCATGTGTAAATAAAACTAATACTCAACAGAAAAGTGGTGAAGTCTCAGAAATGGTGAGCAAGAAGCTTTTTCCAAGCCTAAATTAAAAGAGAAATGCAATAAAATCTCTTCTAAACCCATTGATTTCAATGGACTATGAATGTAACTGATAGGCATCCCTGTACCAACAAGCAGTCATTTTCATGTGTACTCTGCTGAAATTGACAATGCATGAACTGTGGCACTGTGATTTGAAATGTGGAGTGCATAGTTTGCATGCAGAGAACCCCAGTGAACCTTATCCTTGGCATCTCCTATTGAAAGGACAGAAGAGTTGATAATGACCTCTGCCTGAGGCCTTGGAAAGGACCATACTAGGCAGGGGTCTAATGACCTGGCTCAGCGTAAGATAGGTCTGTGTGATTAAATAGAGATCACTCAATATAAATTGATAAAAAATGAACACTAATAACTGAGATCCATGCTATTTTAGCCAAATGGCAGCATGGCCCTGAGCAAGACTGAATCACTGACTATTCTGAAAAAGGACTCTGAATACAAGTCATAAATACTCCATAGAGAAGTGCAATGTTACAAATTCTAAGGAAACTAGCAGAGCTGGTGATATCTGTCTGAGAATTAGGTGGGATCTAGAGAAATAGCTCATCCTTTGGTAAAAAGTACTACTGAACTGACCCAGATGTAGTGTTTGTGACAAATTTATATACTGTACAGCCAAGGAGGTGAGGAATGAACATGGTCCTAGGAATCTAGTGTCCAGATGCAGCAGTTTGTAGGATGGCAGAAGTATGTGGTGAAAAAAGAGGCAGGTGCTACAAAGTAACTAAGTAAATTAGGTGGACAAGAACATCTTAACTCTACCTGCTAGCAGTAGGGCAATTAACAGTTTTTATTACCTTTTATTGGTTTCCCACACAAATACTGTCCAGACCAAATGTTCTTTCAATGTCTTAATATTTTGCCATTGGATTTTAACTTTATGCCATTTTGCATTCTAAACCACTGCCCACCACACTGCTCATTGTACCCCATTTCATTGTCTGATGAAGTGTGCATGCACACAAAAGCTTACATTCTGAATAAAACTTTATTGGTCTTAAAGGTGCTACTGAACTCCTACTTTGTTCTAAAGTTCCAGAACTGGAGTGTTCATTGCTGGCTTTTGCCCCATTTAAAGGAATGCTGAGGGAGAAGCATGGGATTTGGATGGGTGGGGAATTAGGGATCTAGGAAAAAAACAATGGAAGCAGGAGACTTGTCTAAACAGCTCTGGGCAGGAACAAGACATCTCAGCTGAAAGGCAAGGGGAGCCTGATGTATGCCAACACATAAGACAGATTTGATCCAATGAGGGAAGCTCAAATCATTTTAGGAGGGTAAGGAGGGTACAAGCACCCTATCTGAAACTGGGGTATTGCAAGAGACTGAGGGTACTTTTTGCTAGTCCTAATGAAGCTTCAATGGTGGAAGGAGCAGTTACAGTTAACCATGCCCACCAAAAACTCTGGCCAGGGAAATGGTATGTTTCATCACAATGCAAGATGGGCCCTCAAATCAAGTTACTGACTTTGCTTGATACACATCTTCTGACCTTGCTGACTAATGAATAGGGCAATGAGCCCATGGAGGACTGCTTCTCTAATCTAACATTCATATCCTGCTTTTGAGAAGACTATTCAGAAGTATTGGGAGAAAGTGATGGATGTGAATTATTTGAGCTGGCCGTGTCATGATGCAGCAATATGCAAAACTAGAAACCTTTCCAGATCTGAGAAGCATAATTTAAAAAAAAAAAAAAAGTGGGCCTGGAAAGACCATAATGTGGAATATGAAAATTGCCCAAGATTCTGCCAGTTATAATTTCATGGATCTTCATTTCAGATTAAAACCAGAAAAAAAACAACCCCCCCCACTGTTTAACCCAGGGGTGTCAAACATATGGCCCGGGGGCCGAATCAGGCCCCTGGAGGGCTCCTATCTGGGTCCCAGGCAACTGGTGTCATCTGCTTCCTTCCCCCTCTCTCTTGCTTCCTTCTGCATCTCAGCTTGCTTTGCAAGGCTTGCTCAATTGCACAGGAGCTACAAAACAAAATCTTGATTCTTTCCATTGGTTGAGGCTGCTCCCCCTCCTGGTCCCCTGGGGAGGGAGAGAAAGAGCCAGAGCTTCCTTTGCCCAGTTCCCTGGATCCCATGGGAGAAATACAAAGAAAGCACCTTTAAGACCAACAAGTGCTAATGTATTAAGCATGTTTTATTTTAAGTTAAAAAAAATCTTTAGTTGTGTTTGTCTGTGTCCTTTTAAAAGTTTATATCTCTGCTACCTAACCTTAAATAGGTACACACATGGCTCAGCCTGGCCCAACAAGGTCTCATTTATGTCAGATCCGGCCCTCATAACAAATAGGGAAATTCTGGGCAAAGTTAAGTTTGAAGATTGTAAGCTGGCAAGGGCAACCTTGTCTACCACAGCCTGTTGTTGAGCCCATGTACTTACAGGACTCATCAATGATACTGTAACAATGAGTAATTTAATATATTTGTGCAAGTGATCAACCATTTCATTCGGAAAAGGTCTGGTTCATGCATGTAGGACAATAAGATAGAAATACAGTATTTCATTGTTTGTTTATGCCCCTGACTTGCTTTTGTATCAATGATTTATTATGTTTTTATGGTGTTTTTACTTGTAAGTCACCTTAAGCAGGACTTTGGAAAGGTGGCACATAAATTTACTAAACACATAAATAAATAGATTATTAAGGTGATATAATTTTACTTACTTAGTTACATACTTCATTTAACCCTGTCTTTTTTTCCAGAGGTCCCCAAAAGTGGCTTATGCCATTTCCCAATGGACTTTACCATTTCATATTAAAATTGGAGGATTACATTTTGGATTCCCCACTTTGGAATGGCTCCCTTCTGTCAAAAGCTCCTTGCAAATAAAAACATTGTTCATAAGGTAGAAGAAGAAGAGAAGATATTGGCTTTATACCCTGTCCTTCACTCTGAATCTCAGAGTGGCTTACAGTCTCCTTTATCTTCCTCCCCCACAACAGACACCCTGTGAGGTAGGTGGGGCTGAGAGAGCTCTTCTAGAAGCTGCCCTTTCAAGGACAGCTCTGAAATAGCTATGGCTGACCCAAGGCCATTCCAGCAGCTGCAACTGGAGGAGTGGGGAATCAAACCTGGTTCTCCCAGATAAGAGTCTGTGCACTTAACTACTACATCAGACTGCCTTTGTCCCTGCTATACTACTTTTCTGTTTGCATTAGTTTTTTAAAATGTAAAAGAACATTCAATGCCAAAATCCACTGAGCATACGTGAACCTGGTCTTAGTGATATATTTCTCTTCCTGTTTATATCTCTGCACGAGACTTTCCCCTGCTCTGAATCTCAACTGCTTAGTTACCCCTTGCTCTCAAAACGAATCTGCCTGCACATTCTTCCTTGGATTTATCAAGCCTGCTGTGTAACGTAAGTAGTCCTTTTTGGAGCAACATTGCTTCTGTGCATGGAGCTGTCCCAGGTGCTGTACTTCTTGACACTTCACCAGAACCCTAGAATACTACCAAACTCACCATTTGGATACCTGCTTCCATGTTGTTTATTTATGTAGGGCATTTCTTATCCCCAGTGGAGACCCAAAGTGGCATATAAGAAGATATTGATACTGTTTAAACAGGCTGTGTCAACCTGGCTAAGCCTGATTTGCATACTTTCCTGTATAGTTGGTTTCCTCTCTGACTGAGTACTTTTTGAGGGTCACAACAAAAAGAAATCCATGAGTGGATCTTCCCAGCACCCTTTCAAGCTCAATTGTTTCTGCATGGGGTCTTGATTCAGATCAGAGCCACAAAGGGAGCAGAAAGGAGATTTAACACATTTCCCCCTTTCATAGCTTTACAAATCAAAACAAGGACTCCTATACAGCTCTTTAAAGAAAAAGCCAGTACTTGATCTAAATCACAGCCCCACATGGCTGTAATTTTCTTTCAAAAGATTAATAGGGATCTATCATCTCTTTAATGTTTATTTTGTCCTTTAGTGATATTGGGGCTCCCATCCCAACTGGCAAATGGCACAATTGACCTCAGAAGAAAAAGGACTATCAGGAGATACCAACATTTGATGTAAATTTTAATTGCAGCAAAATGATTGGAAGGAGTTTAAGCAAAAGCTGTAGGCAGAAAAAGAGGCTGGCTGAGTCACCAGTTCTAATCATACGCTGAGTTCATGCCCTGATTTTTAAGCTCCTTCTCTTTATTAATTAGTTAATTCCCATAAAGAGCTTTGAGGATAGAATGCTAAGTCCTCATAGCACTATCATTATCCACTGGGTTTAATTAGTACTCTTTTACTGTAATTGGATTAAGAAGATGTGATCTGAGAGATAGCAGGGGTGGACCAAATTCTATCCTCCAAAGTGCAATGAAATGAACAAGCGAAGCATCCATGCCCAACAGAAGGAGGAGTCAGTGCACAGATAGCGTACAGAATCTGCTAAGGACAGAGTCAACCCTGCTTGCAGTGGGCTTTGCTTGCAATAAGAAATGTGGGCAACATGACTCTTACTTTTTCATGAAATAAAAGGATTGTATACATATTATACTGAGACAGACTACTGGTCCAGTTCATTCCATAGGGGTAGACACATGCTAGCCTGCAGTACAAAATAAAACTAGTCCAGGGGCACCTTAAGCACTTAACTACATTTGTTTCAGCATGAGCCTTCAAGCATCCATATTGCCCTGTACTATCTACCCTGAGTAGCAGCAGCTTTCTAAGGTTCCAAGCAGGGGTCTTTCCAAAAACTTACACCAAACATTGTTTAACTGATGTGATCCAAGACTGAACAAGGAATCTTCTATATGCAAAGTCTCTCTCTCTCTCTCGGCTTGGCTTCGCGAACGAAGATTTAAGAAGGGTGCAATAGTCCACGTTTGCTGCAGGCTCGCTGGTGGCTGACAAGACCAATGTGGGACAGGCAGGTCCGGCCACAGCGGCTGCAGGGAAAAGTCTGATTTGGGGTTGGTGCTGTAGCAGTGCGATTCTTCCTCAATCTCCTTTTGTCCTCAAGACCAGCTATGCGTGTGTTCTCAAAGGAAGAGACAGCCTGGTGGATGGTGTGCCTCCATGCTTTGCGATCTGAGGCTAGGTCAGACCACTGGTGATGGTTGATGTGACAGGTGCTAAGGGATTTCTTCAAGGAGTCCTTGTACCTCTTCTTTTGTGCCCCTCTATTTCGATGGCCGGTGGAGAGTTCGCCATACAGGGCAATCTTGGGAAGGCGGTGGTTTTCCATCCTAGAAATATGCCCTGCCCAGCGCAGCTGCGTCTTCAACAGCAGTGCCTCGATGCTGGTAACCTCCGCCCGCTTGAGGACTTCAGTGTTGGTCACAAAGTCACTCCAGTGGATGTTGAGGATGGTGCGAAGGCAGCGCTGATGAAAGCGCTCAAGGAGTCGCAGGTGATGACGGTATAAAACCCACGATTCGGAGCCATAGATGAGGGTTGTCATCACAACCGCTTTGTAAACATTGATCTTTGTGCCTTTTTTCAGATGCTTGTTGCTCCACACTCTTTTGTGCAGTCGGCCAAATGCACGGTTTGCCTTTGCCAGCCTGTTGTCAATCTCCTTGTCGATCTTGGCATCTGAGGAGATGATGCACCCTAGGTAGCTGAACTGCTGGACTGTCTTCAGAACTGATTCACCCATATGCAAAGTAGTTTCTGTCTTAAAAAGCTGTAGAGATTTGGACCTAGAGTTTTTGAGAGCCATGAATATTATCTTAGAATTGTAGGGTAGAAGGCATACGAAGGTCATATGACACATTCTATTTCATCTTAATAGGTTCTCTGAGGTGGCCTGAGGGGGTCTTCAACATAAATACTGGGGCTGATTCTTCAATCCTAGATCAGGACTTCATAGACTTCAAGGTCAACTGGTATAGTCAGATTACTATTTTCTGAGGACACAGATTCCAGCCCTCCTGGAGAGCCAGTTTGGTGTAGTGGTTAAGCGTGTGGACTCTTATCTGGGAGAACCAGGTTTGATTCCCTACTCCTCCACTTGCACCTGCTGGAATGGCCTCAGGTCAGCCATAGCTCTGGCAGAGGTTGTCCTTGAAAGGGCAGCTGCTGTGAGAGCCCTCTCCAGCCCCACCTACCTCACAGGGTGTCTGTTGTGGGGGAGGAAGATAAAGGAGATTGTGAGCCGCTCTGAGACTCTTCGGAGTGGAGGGTGGGATATAAATCCAATATCTTCTTCTTCTTCCTTTCTCTTCATTGGGGTGCTGGGACAGTTATGTTGGTTTAGCCCCCAACAGGTTTCCAGAATTCTTGGGGGGGGGGGAGTTCCAGTAATCTAAAGTTATTCTACTGACGGCTACCTGATGTGAGGAACAAAGGCCTATAGCCACTGATTCATTTACTGCAAGTATGTCTTCTCCTGTCATGTTATCCATACAGATCTTGCTAGCCCTGCACCCCCTCTTCCTTCATAATGGACTATAGTTCTCTGGCTCTGATGCCAGACCCCTGTGAACTTACAGTTATAATAGAGATAAGGAGTGTGAATTTCACACGTGAATGTAGAATTGTTTATAGAACCTTTGATGTGCCATTTTAAAGCTTTATTCTGTTGTTACTAAGTATCAGTTCCAATACCTAGCTCAACTGAGCCACATGGATTATCAATAAACCAAACTTTGTTTCAAAACCCAAGGACTGGTTATTTTGAAATCTCACACTTGACAATTGCCCACTTAATTTTCTTTATTTTAACAATGGTTTGTCCTAGTAAAACCATCATCACCCATTAATCTTTTGTCAAACTCCTGAGAGTCATCTCCAGGGTGGTGTCAGGTACCACAGGTACCTTAGGACACAAATTTGGCTATAAGAAGGCCAGTTTTTGGCCAGTTCAGTGTCTCTCAGATGGTACCCCTACCCTTGCTGTCTGACCCACCCCCAATTACCTGATCAGTATTGGGCCCATTACTGCGAGATATGCTGGTCATTTCTTGCTCCCCCTTCCCTTATCATCTTCGCTATTGGACCATTCCTTCTGGAATCTTCGAGACGTATTGCCCTGTCTGTGTTTTTCCTTTATATGTTTCCCTGTCCAATCCCCCCCCCTTTTTTACTAGTTCTGTGTGATTGCTTTGTGATTTATTTTTTTCTATGCCTGAACAATTTTCTTAATAAAAACTCATTCTAGTTTATAAAAATCCCCTCGTTATTTGAGAGGGTTCCGGGGTAGACTGACTCCTGTTTACACAGGTTATTGACCTGGCTCACTTGCCATCTTTGCCCACCTAAATTAATTCCCCCATATCTCATTCAAGGGCAATTTGGCTAACAATTTTCCTGTTTTTAGAAGACCTGAGACAGATGAAGCAGTAAGAGAGACTATTAGAAGAAAGATGATTTATGACTTGTTCTTAACCAGTCTTGTTAATCTTTCAAAGATAATGCTATAGGACTCTTTCACAAAAGAGCCATCAAAGTCAATGTTTATATATTGTTTTTAAGCATTTCTGGGCATGTCTTTGAACTGGTATTGGGAAATTTTATTTTCCATATTATATGTATTTATTCATTTAAAGACTGCTTCGCCAGTACAATTAGTCAAAAGTACTGCACAATTAAAACTTTGCATTGGGAATAACCTGTTTTATTATATTTCTTCAACTGTTGCTAAAAGGCTGGAACCTTGGGAAAAGGTGGGAGATAAATGGAAATAAACACAATGTTCATTGACTAAAAGGGTTACAACAGATTCCAGGCTGCATGGCATTGCAATTGAAGCAGGCAGACAAAATGTTCTAAATGAATAAATAATGAATGCCCCCCCCCCTAGATCTGTGTGGGCTTAATTATCATATGGTTTTATTGTAGCAGATCCACATCACCTTTTTGGTACATGGAATGTATGAAGTAATAATGATGATAGTACCTATGAGCATGAGTAGAGTACATTATCCCCATCCTGAGTATCCATAAACAATTTCTGGTATTAGGAAATGATGCTTCCAAGTTAGCTATGTAACTTCTAGCCAGGCCTGAGTTCCGTAATCTCTGTAGAAACAAACAACTGAGAAACAAATACTTGTATATACTGTTCTTTTGCTGTGTGGATGAACAATATGCTATTGGCTATCCCATAAAGTGCAGAGTATTAAATAGAACCTCCATAGGGTCCAAAGCCCTGAGTCACTGTAGCAGATATCAATTCTGACAGCTGTCATAGCCACACACCTTCTAAACCTCTTTCCGTGGCCCCACTTGCTTACTTAGGAGAAAAATGGAAGTGACAATACCAGCTTTCTAATTTGCCTGTGAAGGAGGATCAAAGTTAGGACTGAGAGAAGCATTGAGGGCCACTCTCAGAGGGTGGCTGTAGCAGCTGTCAGAACCAATAGCTGCTACAATCACATGGAGGCTTCCATCAACATGGAAATTCTAATCAAGACTTCTGTGCAAACAGGACCCAAGATTCAAGGCACGCAGTAGCTTTATAATAGGATAAGTATGATAAAGGATTCCTTTGCCATGAACTGGCATGGGTTAAACGTTCCATTTTCCATTGACATTAAGGGCATGCTTCTACTTAATTTCTTAAACCTCTGAAGAATGACCCCTAATCTTCTTGGGTTGCCGATAACTTGAAGGTCGAAACCTGCAATTGCAATGTCAGCCTAGAGAATCAGACTTCTGGATGGGATCCACTTTTTATTTTCCGTAGTGCTGCTGTGGCAAGAATCCCCAATCGGGAGGTCGTGCTTTGTGTGCATTATTTATGATTGTCTGCTACAAACGCAGCAAATATTGGTCCCCCTTAGAGCTTATTTTTCTTTGCTCTTAGATGTTTTCTTGGGTGGAACAGTTGTTTGTATTGTACAGCCTTCATTTCTGTCTCATCCTGCAGCTAGCCATTGATGATCCTTGTGCAAGATATGGAAAGAACAGAATGTAACACAGTTGCAAAGGTTGATGAGTCCTACTTTCCTAATTTTGGAGGAAGACAAGAGGGGCATTTGCAAAGCTCCCCAGAAGTGTGAACCAGATGTAGCTGGGGTATTTGGGGATGGTAAACAGGATTTTATATAACTCTATAAAAATACCCTGTATAGCTCTGGCTGCCCCATGTTGAAGAGGCTGTACATGCATTTTCATTGCATTACTTTTCTTCCTATCTAGGATTCAAAGCTACATAGAATGTTGTCTCCCTCCTGTTTTCTCACTGTGAGGTTGGCTAGGCTGAGAGTTTGTGACAAGCCCAAGGTCACCCAGTGGGCTTCTGTGATAGAACTGGGAATTCATGCCCTAATCTCCCAGGATCCTAGTCTGCCACTCTATCTATACACCACACTGGCATTCAAGTACTGTTTGTGCAGCTGCAGCTATGCTGCCCCTTTTGGACTGGGCTGCCCATGTAAAAAGAATGGGCAGGGTGATTCTATAAGACTATTTGCAGTCTTGAAACCCTTTACCTGCAGTCATCACATCTGTCAGTTTTATGTTATTTATGTCTCTGATCTATTGCGGCCCATCCAGGAATGTGAACTCTGTGCTCAGTTTTTCTAGAAGCCATGGATTCCCCCCCCCCCCTTACCTTAATCCCTCTGAGGCTGTATTTTTCACTCTCTACAATGCCCTTGTTATTTAAGACAGCACGCTTGCTTTCCTCAGTCATTTAACATCACTAAAGCTCCCCACGAATTCTCTGATCTCCAGCATGGGTTCCTTTTAAATGTCATCAGCTTGTCCCTTATTATCTTGGTGGCAGCTGGAAAGCCCAGCAGCCACCACAGTCCCTGCCGCTTCCTGATCGCCTCCCATATTGACAGTGGCAGGAGGAGCTGGACTTATTTCTACAAACAGGCCTACTGAAGTATTTCTCTTTTGTGTAATTGGGAAGCCTGTAACTCCTAGAAACTAGAGATGCTGCTGAAATTCACCTCAGTCAATTTTCTCCTGGGATTTTTGGAGCTCATAATGAGCTGGCCTTGTTTCAGGACTGAGAGTGATGTGCTGGCAACCTCACAGTCCATTTATATTTCCATATATTCTAAAGAGCTCAGGAGTGGAAAAAGTTCAGAAGATACGTAGAAAAAGAGTGGAAAATAAAAGGACATTGGACAATTTTTGATAATGACTAAGTACAAGAGGGAGGAGGATATTAATTTTGGTTTTTATTAATTAAGGGTACCTTTAATATTAATATTTTAAGTATATAACACTGGCGGGGGTCAAGTAATGAGGGAAGGGGTGGGTAGAAAGTAATATATGGGATAGATAAAAAAGTAGTTATTAATGATGTAAGAAATTGAAATTTATTACCATATGTTGCTAATAAAATTGTTTGAAACATATATTCTAAAGAGCTCTGGTCATGTGCTCTCTCTCTCTCTCTCTCTCTCTCTCTCTCTCTCTCTCTCTCATATAAGCACATATAAACTGATTCCTCCAAGGAGCTCTGTTCAGCACACGATTTCCCCCGTCATCCTCACAACAACCCTGTCATGTGTGTGAGTGAGTGAGTGTGACTGGCCCAGGTTCACCCAGCAAGCTTCCATGGCAGAGTGAGGATCTGAAACTAGGCTTCCTAAATTCTAGCCTGATGCTCCAACCACTGAAATCACACTGATGTGCATGTACACATTAATATTACTGACATGCATGTACACATTACTGTACACATTATTAAAACACTGCAAAATATCAATACAGAAACTCTTTGCCATGTGAATCAGCTTTGATAGGATGGCATGTATAATTATAACAGGATTCTTTGTGTGCTCAACAAGCAACGCTCAACTACAATCTTGACGCAATCATGTGTCAAGGACTGCCCCCTCTTTGCAGCATTTTACCATCAAAACTGAGTATGTCATAATCTTAGAAATCCTCCTAGCTGAATCAGTATTCAAGATGAGTGAAGCACAGGGCAGAGCATCTGCTGAAACAGAACAGGGAACATCCTTACTATGGTGGGGTGCACAGGCTTCTCCTGCCTCTGCCAGATATCTTGCATATTCTTGTCCCCATGTCAGATTCACCTGGTTTTGAAAGATTATTAAGAATTGGGAGGAAAAGCATGGAATTAAGCACCAATTTAAGTTGTTGCTTTGGGACTGGCTCTGAGTGGAAATAGAACAGTAGCTCCCTTAATGGCTGGTCCATGCCAACTCAGGTTTTTTCCTGGATTCTACTGCTGAGCTATAGCCGACTCACAAAGCTCCTCACCCCTTCTGCTGATTGACAGGGACTGCAAGCCCACAGAATCTGAAAGCAGATGCAGCTCTTGAAGATTCTCTAGAGACCAAGTTCTGTCTGTGTCATTTCCTGAACAGTTTCCTGTTCTGAGTGGAGCACTTAGCATAGCTTGCATATTGCATCTCTACAACTTCCTATGGAGCAAATCAATGATCAGTCTGAATCAGAAGAGAGCTTCTCTCCCTCTTGCCTGTGTGCCTCTTGAATACCCTCCAAAGTGGATGATTTGAGGGACCTGTTGCCTGAAAAATCCTCCCAGGAGGCTGAACTGAAACTGATAATAGCTTTGGCTGCCTCAAAGCTGCCTGTTATGTGGTGCCCTTCAGGTGAACTTTTCCCTGGGTTATCTGCTTACTGCAGTTTGGGCGATGATGATAAACAAGGACATTAGCATTTCTGGTTGGCATTTTTAGGAAAGCAGAGTTTACTTGCACAAACTCTCTGAGGAAATATGACTTGGTGTCAGCTGAGGAGAGGTACAGCTTGATGATTCTTAGCTGAGTGGTAATGTAGGCTGTTTTATTTCAGCCATCTATCAAGTGAAAGCCCTCACAACAAATAATACAAGTATCATCCGTGCCAGGCCTCAGTTTCAGCAAGAGCTCACAGGACTGCAGCTCCTGAATCTTTCTGAGGGTTTCCCTTCTTCCTTCCCACATAAGAACATAAAAGAAGTCATGTTGGATCAGGCCAATGATGCATCGAGTCCAACACTCTGTGTCAGACAGTGGCCAAAAAACTCAAGTGCCATCAAGAGGTACACTAGTGCAAGCACAAGAATACAGAGCATCACTGCCCCAGACAGAGAGTTCCAACAAAATCTATGGCTAATTGCCAATGATGGACCTCTGCTCCATATGCGTATCCATTCCCCTCTCAAAGCTGTCTATGCTTGTAGCTGCCACCACCTCCTGTGGCAGTGAATTCCACATGTTAATCACCATTTGGGTGATTAACCCGACTGCTCAGCAATTTCATTGAATGCTTACGAGTTCTTGTATTGTGGGAAAGGGAGAAAAGTACTTCTTTCTCTACCTTCTCTATACCATGCACAATCTTGTAAACTTCTTATCATATCACCTGCAGTTGACGTTTCTCCAAGTTAAAAGAGCCCCAAGCGTTTCAACCTTTCTTCATAGGGAAAGTGTTCCAACCCTTTAATCATTCTAGTTGCCCTTTTCTGCACTTTTTCCAATGCTATAATATCTTTTTTGAGGTGCGGTGACCAGAATTATACACAGTACTCCAAAAGAGGCTGCACCATTGATTTATACAGGGGCATTATGATACTGGCTGATTTGTTTTCCATTCCCTTCCTAATAATTCCCAGCATGGTGTTGGCCTTTTTTATTGCAATCACAAACTTTCTTGACATTTTCAGTGAGTTATCTACCATGACCCCAAGATCAATCTCTTGGTCAGTCTCTGCCAGTTCACATCCCATCAACTTGTATTTGTAGCTAGGATTTTTGGCCCCAGTGTGCATTACTTTGCACTTGGCCACACTGAACCTCATTTGCCACGTTGACGCCCACTCACCCAGCCTTGACAGATCCGTTTGGAGTGCCTCACAATCCTCTCTGGTTTTCACCACCCTGAACAATTTAGTGTCATGTGCAAACTTAGCCACTTCACAGCTTACTCCCAACTCCAAATCATTAATGAACAAGTTAAATAGAATGGGACCCAGTACTGAGCTCTGCGGCACCCCACTGCTTACCGTCTTCCACTGTGAAAATTGCCCATTTATACTCACTCTCTGCTTCCTATTAATTAGCCAATTTTTGATCCACAAGAGGACCTGTCCCTTTACTCCATGACTCTCAAGCTTACTAAGGAGCCTTTGATGAGGAACTTTATCAAAAGCTTTCTGGAAGTCAAGGTAAACAACATCTATTGGGTCCCCTTTGTCCACATGTTTGTTCACCCCCTCAAAGAACTGTAACAGGTTAGTGAGGCAAGATCTTCCCTTACAGAACACATGCTGAGTCTTCCTCAATAACTTGTGTTCATCAATGTGCCTACTCATTCTGTCCTTGAGGTTTCTACCAACTTTCCCAGTATTGAAGTCAGACTGACTGGCCTGTATTTTCCCAGATCTCCTCTGGAACCCTTTTTAAAGATGGGGGTGACATTTGCTACCTTCCAGTCCTCAGGAATGGAGGCAGATTTCAATGAAAGATTACATATTTTTGTCAAGAGATCCACAAGTTCACCTTTGAGTTCTTTCAGAACTCTTGGATCCATGCCATCCGGACCTGGTGAATCAGTTGTAGGACCTCCTCTGTCGTCACCTCAATCTGACTCAGGTCCTTCAACATCCCTTCCAAAATTAGCGGTTCTGTAGTAGGCAAATACTTCTTATCTTCCGCAGTGACAATGGAGGCAAAAAATGCATTCAGCTTCTCAGCCATTTCCCTAGCCTCCTTCAGTAATTCTTTTACCCCATGGTCATCCAAGGGCCCCACTGCCTCTCTGGGTGGTTTTCTGCCTCTAATATATTTGAAGAATTTTTTTTTATTGTTGGTCTTTGTTTTTTGCAATATGCTCCTCTTAGTCCCTTTTTGCCTGCCTGATCACAGTCTTGCATTTGATTTGCCACAGCTTGTGTTCCCTTTTATTAACCTCACTTGGACTAGATTTCCATTGCTTAAAGGAATCCTTCTTACCTTTTACAGCTTCCATTACTTTGTTAACTATGCAGGCTTTTTCTACCTTGTCCATTGTCTAATGGACACTAACTTTGTCCATTGAATAGTAGCTGCAGCTGCATAACAATCCCTGGATTAGGAGAGTGAGCAGCCAGCCAACCACCAGGAGCTTTGCCACACCCCCAGCAGCCCTCATTAACCCCTGGAGAAGCCCACATCACCCTTTATCCACTTATGTGATTTTGGGTGGTGGGTGGCTTACTGGCCTTTTGACTGGGGGTAGAGAGCTCCAGGCGAGCAAGGCCTGTTTAGGCTGGCTGGATATCTAGCCAGCCCAAGCAGGCCTTGCTTGCCCAGGGCTCTCCTTTCTTGCATCGGGTTGCTTTTGGTAACCATCTGGTCCAGGTGCCTTTCCAGATTTCATTACATTAATTGCTGCTTCAATTTCTATTTTTTCAATTGGATCATTCAAAATTTTTTCCACATATTCAGTTAAGGGTGTTATTTTGATCTTCTGCAAATACGTTTCAATCCTTTCTTTCTTTACTTTAACACCCTTAAATAAATTAGCATAATACTTAAAAATTTCTCTCTTTATTCCTTGTTGGTCCACCATCTCTTTTCCATCAACCACAATTTTGTTAATAATTTTACTTTATCTCTTTTTCTTCAGTTGCCAAGCCAAGTACTTTCCAGGTTTGTTTGCTCCCTCAAAAGATTTCTGTTGTAATTTTTTCAAATTCCATTCCATTTCCTTATTTAACAAATGTCTCATTTGTGTTTGCAATATTGTAATCTCCCTTATCATTTTCTTTTTCCCTGGCCTTTTTCTTAATTCACCTTCTTTTTTCTTGATTTCATTCTGAATGTCCAAATCTGTTTATCTTTTGCACTCTTATCTTTATTATTCAGTGTTATTAATATTCCTCTCATTACTGCCTTATAGGCATCCCATACTGTCTGAAATTCTACATCTTCTCTATCATTAACTTGGAAATAAGCTTTAGTTTCATTTTCTAAAGATGTCACTATTTCTTTGTTTTGTAGTAAATATTCATTTATTCTCCATCTTCTCGACTTCTTAGACAATTTTGTAATCCACATTATTGGGTTATGGTCAGCTCCTATTTTGGGTAAAATCTCTATCTTCTTCATTATAAGTTCCAAATCTTTGGTACTCCATAACATGTCAATTCTGGAAAAAAAATTATGTTTGACTGAAAAAAAGGTATAGTCCCGTACTTCAGGATTGAACTTCCTCCATATATCCTCCAAACTCTCTTGTTTAACCAGCTCAAAAAAAGATTTTGGCAATTTCCCTTCTTTGTCAATTTTTTTCCTCCCAGATCTATCTATTGTGTTCTGAATTGTTCCATTAAAATCCCCCATCAACAAAATTTGCTCATAAGTCACTTCATCAAGATGTTGCGTAATATTTTTAAAGAAATTGTCCTTTGCACCATTTGGAGCATAAAGTCCCAACAACAAAGTTTTTTTTAGCATTCAATAAAATTTCCACTGCTGTGTACCTTTCATCTTTTATCTTTAAAAACCAATTTCGGGTCTAATTCTTTTTTAATATAAAAATTACTCCTCTCTTCTGTTCAGCCAATGTATAAAATTCTTGTCCCAATTGCTTATTCCATAAAAATTTATAATCCTTTTGTCTAATGTGCACTTCTTGTAAACACTATATTACAATTTTGTTTTTTTATCCAATGAAATGTTGCTCTTTTTTGTGGTGAGTTTAGTCCATTTACATTTCAAGATATTAATTTGTAATCCATCATGGTGCAAATTCTTTATTTTCTCCATAAAATCTACGCAGTTCCTGTGTGTTTGTAATTGTAATCCTTTTTCCTTGAAATTCAAAGCTCAAATCTTCAGGTATTATCCATCTGTATCTCATTCTGTTGTCACGTAATTTTTCTTTCAGTTTTTTATACGCATTCCTGTCAGTTAACACTTGTCTTGGCAGCTCTTTCATAATTCTTATCCTACTACCTCCCACTATCAATGTCTTTTCAAAAATTTTGTTCATGATTTTTCCCACCATTTATTTTGTCATAAATCTTATGACCACATCTCTTGGCAGATTGTTCTTTTTTACATAGAGTGAATTCACTCTGTACATATAGTCATACATATTTCTATTCCCTCCAGGATCTTCCTCCAAAAATTCTGCAATTATTTTTATTATGTATTCTTTCAAATCGGATTCTTCATCTTCTGGTACACCTCTCAGACAAATCTGTGTCTCCATCAACTTGCAGTCATGTATTATCACCTTTTTTTGTAATTTTAATAAGGTGGAATCATGTGTTTTCACTCTCTCTTCCACCTCTTGTACTTTTTTTTGTTATTACTACAGTCTCATTTCTGAGATTCTCTACCTCTTTTTTAAATTCTTTTTTTGAATCCTCAATATCTTTTCTTATTTCTTTTTTAGAAACAATTATCATTTCTTTCACCCCCTTCATTATCCTGGCTTCCATTGCATCTAATTGAGCTTGCATTTTCTCCATCGAAGCAGACTTAGTACTAATTTGCTTCGAGTCTGACATGTAAAAAAGATCAAAATTTTTTATCTCACCAAATTAAATTTGGACCATCAGATTTAATAGAGAAGCTTGCCCTTTCCAATGAACCCAATTTCGCCGTCCTCTGAGCCTCCCAGGCTCAGATATTAATGTTTAAAATTTTTATTTTTCCCAAAAGGGTGGTCGCGACTTTTGTTTCACTTTAATTTTTTCTTCTTCTTTTACCTTTAACCAATTTAAATCTACTTCACCACTATCCATAAGAACATAAGAACATAAGAGAAGCCATGTTGGATCAGGCCAATGGCCCATCAAGTCCAACACTCTGTGTCACACAGTGGCAAAAAATGTTATATACACACATACACTGTGGCTAATAGCCACTGATGGACCTGTGCTCCATATTTTTATCTAAACCCCTCTTGAAGGTGGCTATACTTGTGGCCGCCACCACCTCCTGTGGCAGTGAATTCCACATGTTAATCACCCTTTGGGTGAAGAAGTACTTCCTTTTATCCGTCTTAACCTGTCTGCTCAGCAATTTCATCGAATGCCCACGAGTTCTTGTATTGTGAGAAAGGGAGAAAAGTACTTCTTTCTCTACTTTCTCCATTCCATGCATTATCTTGTAAACCTCTATCATGTCACCAATAGTCCTTATTTTATAATCCAATAGTCCTTATTTTATAATTGCCAACTCAATTAACTCCACCAATTTTTATTGTCCCAGTCACTTTAAATACGTTGTTAAAACTTTATCCTCCCAGCAATGGCTGCCGATGTTTCTCTCTGATCTTATAATCCTAGAGTAGGCTGTTTACTTCTCCAACTTCCTTCTTCTTCCTCTGGTACTTCCTGCTTTTCCTGCCACCAAATCTCGTTTCACTGGTAGAGAAATCTCACGATGTCTGACGTACTTCCTGTGTTGACTATGAGTGCTGCAGATCTATGATGATGGGGCTACCTCCGTAACCGCACATAGACTAAGCAATAAATTCCTTTCTCCTTTTAGCACTGTCTTTTAAATTTACAAAGTTCAAATTTAGCCCCTTTTCTTCTCCTCCTTTCAGGTTTCCATTATTTCCAACTTCCACCTTTTAATTTTGTTTTTTTTAGCTTTAAATAGTCCCGGAGTGAAAAGATAGCAATCAGTACCTCTTTTTTTGTAGTTTATCCAGATCAACACCAGTCTTTTGCAAATTAGATGTTTAAAGTTGTAAAAGAAGATTTGGATCCTGTCGAGCTTATGTCAAATAAATGACTCTGGAAACTTCTGTAGGTGATGAATATGCAACTTCTCTCCGGAGATCCCTCAAAGGAGCCCCCCCCCCCGGGACTTCTTTTCAGCCAAGGTAAGTCTCCTCAAAGTATCTGTGCATATCTTGGACAATTCTCTAGCTGAGAAAAGTAGGCTGTAGACATTAATTTGCCTTTTACTACCCTGAAAAGAAGTGCCAGCCTGCCCCCGTTAAGGAAAGCTGCTCAGCTCACCATTTTCTGACCCCGGAAGTCCCCTGAGAATCTTAAGAGTCTAGGGTTCTAGCCAGGCATAAAATTTCATCCAATATTTTCTTGCTTCTTCCTTAGATTTCCCAGCCAACAGCTGGGGCAAAAAATCCAGCTCTGCTGTTTCCAGAATTTTCCCCACCAAGTCCATTCTCATGGGAATTCCCTGAGATTTCCCTCTCTGTGCCAAGAGAATCCTGGCTGCTGTATTGAAATGTGCCAACAAATGTCTCATTTCTTTGGAATGGTCCTCAGGAAAAATGGTCCTCAATAAAAACAATTCTGGTTTGAATTGAATCTGTGTCTTCATAATCTTTTGTAGTAGTTCGTGAACCATTTTCCAATAATCCTTCACCATCTCACATGTCCACCACATATGATAAAAAGAACCAACGTTTAGTACATTTCCAACATTTGTTAGACATATTAGTATAGATCTTACACAATTTCTGTGGAGTCAAGTACCATCTATAAAACATTTTGTACAAGTTTTTTTTAAAAATTTAACATTGAACTTCCACAATCTCTCCCACTCTTCTAATGTAATGTTATGACCATACAATCATTTACAACTTTGTCTTGCGTCTTCATCTGTAGTAGATATGTATATAGTTTAGAGATTTTAGAGTTTAGAGATTAGTTTTTCTTGAAGGCCTAGGAAGATTTTGTCAAATGGGCATTGTTCTGTGTTGAAGCCTGTCATCTTGTCTTTGGCATACCTAGATTCAACTTGCATTCTCAACCACCAGTTCATTTTAATGTCCATATTTTCCAACTGCTCTCTAGTTTTCAGCTGATTATCTTTTCCCAACAAGTCATCATATCTATAACTCTGATTAGGTTTTAAAAGATTTGGATGAGTAAGTGCTTCCACTGGGGAGACCCATCTTGGAAATTTTTGGTAAATTCTCATTTTTAACCATGACCACGTATGATACAAAGATTTTTGAAACCAATGGTTCTTAAAGTAAGAATGTCCTTCAAGTGTTTGATACCATAGATACGCATGCCACCCCATAGCATGTCCCTCTAACAACAGTTATCATTCAGTAATATCCAGTCTCTTACCCATAAAAGCACAGAAGCTTTGTAATACAATTGCCAGTCTGGGAAGCCCATACCTGCTCTTAATTTGGAGTCTTGCAATGTCTTTAGTTTGATTCTAGGTTTTTTGCCTTGCCAAACATATTTGGAGACCATCTTATTCAATTCTTGAAAAAACCCACTATTTAGAAATACTGGAAAAGTTTGGTATAAAAATAGTAACCTCGGGAGGATATTTATCTTTATTGAGGCTATTCTTCCTACTAAAGATAAGTTCAAATCATGCCATTTTTCCAAATCTTTTTAAATTTCTTTGAGTAGTTCATCATAATTGTCTATTTTTAAATGCTGCACTTGAGATAAGTACACCTAGATATTTGATTCTTTTCTCATACAAAACCCCTGATTTTTGCTGAAGAGATTGGATTTGTTCCATCGTCATATTCTTTGTCAAAAATTTGGTTTTGTGGTAATTGATCTTCAGTCCTGCCCAGTACCCAAATTGTGCAATCTTGTTTATAAGACAGTCTATTGAATCTATTGGTTGCTCTAATATAAAAACTAGGTCATCTGCAAAAGCTCTCCATTTGTATTGTTCACCTTTTATCACTAGACAAGGCTGTCCATTGTCACCACTACTTTTTATTCTATCATTACAGGGCTACGGTCTGAGATAACTCTTGTTTGAATTTCTGTCTCAACTAAATCTTTAACCAGATTTGTAGAAAGCCAGCACATGTCAATTCTTTACCACATTTGGTGACTAGGGGAATAGTAGGTAAAGTCTTTAGAATTTGGGTATCTTGTTTTCCATACGTCAACCAAGTAAAAGTAAGTAAAAAGAAGTAAAAACATCAAGGAATTATAATCCACCTTAGAAATTGGCGCAAATATTCTTTCAACCAAGAATCCTGTTATATTTTATGGATCAATATACAATGCCCACTAGAATTTAAAAGTCAAATTGGAGCTCATATAAATTTATTCAGAGCACTTCAGTTTAAGCTTCAAATTGCTTCTTAAACCAGCTGCCCTTCACATCCGTATATGCTTACAAACAACTTTCCCAAAGTCAGATCTTTTTCCCCAGAAGGGAGTTTAAAACAAATCAATTAAGTTCAGCCATCAAGTCTCTTCCATGTTTAAGGACTGGTGTGATTCTCCTCATGCAGGTATTATAGGTATCACCAAGATAGGCAGAAACTTTTAGAAGCCTTGAAGGAGGAGAGAGAGTTCCCCCCTCCCCGTCTCAATCTTTTGCCTCCACTTGAATTCCACTTCAGCCCCAGTTCTCCATTTTCCTCCTTGTCAAGAAGAATGCCTTAGAAATCAGCAAAAAGAAGAAAGAACACTTACAGTCATAATGGTAGAGATGCAGCTTGTCTTGCTACTGCAGAGTTGCTTAGATCAGAAAGGGGAAAGGAAGAAGCTGGCAGTTGACCCTTGAGCCATTTAAAAATGGCGATCAGAACAGCGAGGCTTGAAGTGAGTGGGATCGGAAGGCAACCGCCTCCGCTGTCTTCCCTGTTCAACCGCTCGAGCTCCCTGCCTTCTAGGACCCTTCCTGGGTCCCAGAGTTGAGTCACCCTTCGTGGGGGACCCTCAAACAGTCCAATTTAGAAGCGGCTCTGGACACGCCAGTCCGAGCCACTCCTAAGAACGCGTCGCTAAAACCGGAAGTCTGGCAACCGCACTCCTGTCATTCAGAAGACAATGCCAAAAGCAGCTGTAATAGAAGCCATGTTCCTGAGATGCCCCTAAAAGACAACACTCGTTCCTGCAGACCGCCATGCAGAGGAGATGTCCACATTATGTACTACATTTCAGAGACTGAGCATGCTTTGGAGATGTAAATGAAGCCAATGGTCAACAATAGAACTGCTGCAACATCTTTGCACCTAACAAAGATTCTTCCTGCCACCATCAAGGAAAGCATCTTACACAATAGAACATCAATGAAGATGATCGTCTGTCAACTACTTCATCTCCATTGTGTTAGCCAAGATGTCACAATCGGTAATGATTGACAACTCAGATTTCTTTGTTTTAAAGATGGTTTGCACTAGATAAAACCATAATCACCCATTAATCGTTTTGTTCAAACACCTGGGAGCCATCTCCAGGCTGATATCATATACCACATGACAATGTCTCAGGACACATTCCTATCCTGTAGATTTTTTATTTAGTTGATATGAATAGAAAGTCCTCATAGACAGCTGCAGTAAGATATGGGCTGCTGTTCTGCACACCACACACTTTATATCTTATTGATTTCAGTGGGGTTTCATAGGTTTCCACAACATTTACTGCCATGAAATGTGAACTGGATTGCAACCATCCACTTGTTTCCATAGATGGAAGGAGTTCCCCTTGCGGAGCACAACTTCCTTGCCTCTCACTACCATGGCAGTCCCAAATGCCTCCTGAAATTTTGTTTCTGAGGAAAAGGGGGGTCCCTGGAGCAGCATTTGGGGGGCAGTTTGGGTTGTCATGGGAGAGGGGAGGCAAGAAAATCATGCCACTGGATCCAAGCCTTAAAGTATAATCCTAATTTATTTAGAAGGAAATCCTAACCATTAAAATTGAACTAACTTCCAAATGAGCGTATATATTATTGCAGCCTTAATCTTAAAATATCTCTGGACAACATGCAACAAACACTGAATCTAACAGCTTCCCTGCTCAAAAATGCTAAGAAATTTGATTACAAATGAGAGGTTTTTGTATACATTTTAATTTTTTTAAAAAAAATACTCCAGTCCGTGATGTCACGCATTAACTGAACCCAAGAAGAGCAGCCACAGATTCCTTGCCAACAGCAGTCACTGATGCCTTGCCCATGTAGAGTGTGAATGCAACAAATATGTGATTGCAGCTATGTGCATCATACAACGACACTTGTCAGGAATCCCTGATAGGTGGTAATTCACCTTTAAGAGTACACCTATTCACAACTGCCATAGCACAGGATAAAACACACCCATAACTTGGTGACCTGTTATAAACCACTAACCTTCCTCTTTCCTTGGATTCAAATAATGCAATAGCTGCTTTAGTTAGTAGGAAAGCAAAAGAGACTGAGATAGAAGTATTTATACTGCAAATCAATGCAGTCATTTCAGGATTCGTGTTATCACAATCACTGAGAGTAAACAGAGGCTGGTCCCAGGTAAATTCTGTTTTGTAGAAAGCACTTAAAGGGCCTAGAGAAAACACTATGAAGATGACCAGAAGAGATACTGGTTATTATTTAGGCTCCTTCTGATTAGGGTGTGCACTTGTATATGGAAAGAAGGGAGGTCTTTTATGCTTTTCTTATTAGATTACAACTTGCTTTTGAAATGTCTTCTATCTATTATTAGACATCCATCAGTGCTTCAAAACTTTGTGTTGTTAAAACTGCAAATCAGACAGCAAGGAAAAGTCTGCAGCTCCTTTGTGTGCCTTTGGCATTCATGAAATTCAAATGGAACTCAAAGACCCCTTCACACATTTCCTAGGCTGGCACAAGTCCTCCTGTGATGGAACAGTTGTCTGGGGCTATCTTGGTGTTTGTGTGGGGAATGCTTTCGATGGATGGAAATGCCTCATATCAAAGCTTCTTTATTTACACTGAATGATTCCCCTGGTCAGTTTTGCTCTACCAGTAACTTTCCAGGGTCTCTGGCTAAGAAAAGTCCTTCAGAGCTCTTTTGAACTGGAAATACGAGAGTGTGAAACCTAGAACTTTCTGCATGCAAAGCAGGGATTCTATCAGTGACTTATGCACCCTCCACAATCATTTGGTAGCATTTTTGTACCCCATCTTTTTGTTTTGGGGGGGCGGGAAGTAGCAGACAAGTGGCATGTGGTGCAAGAGTTAAGCTCTACTTAACCATCCCCCATAGCTTCCCCATTTCACATCAGAAATGTTCAGTTCAGCTGGAGTCATCCTTGCACGGAAACAAAACATCCAATGGATTACTTGTATACATCTGAGAAGGTGAAATGAAAAAAAGACAACTCGACATGCTCCCTGCTTCTGCATAGACAGCTTCAAGAGGGGATTGGATAAACATATGGAGCAGAGGTCCATCAGTGGTTATTAGCCACAGTGTATTATTGGAACTCTCTGTCTGGGGCAGTGATGCTGTGTATTCTTAGTGCTTGGTGCTTAGGGGGACAATAGTGGGAGGGCTTCTAGTGTCCTGGCCCTACTGATGGACCTCCTAGTGGCACCTGTTTTTGATCACTGTGCGACACAAAATGTTGGACTGGATGGGCCATTGGCCTGGTCCAACATGACTTCTCTTATGTTCTTGTGTTCTCTGAGTGTAATCTTTTTCAATATCACTGCCACTTCATTGGGGGTTTCCAGGTAGGAATTTTCCAAGTTATTGGTTTATGTTATTTTGAATTGATTGTTAGATGGTTACTCAGGAATATTTAGACAAATACTTATGGTCCACCCATGAAATGTTTGTTAGTTTTTGTAATCCCAATAGCTGTCTCAGATTATACAGGCCCCCAAAGTGGACAATGGATCCACTATAGGTCATTGAAACAATAAGGCTTAGTCTACAGGTGCAAATATGGGGTAAAATGCAAGTGATCTGAGCTTAAAAAATAGGTTGCTTTAATGGCACAACCATGGGACTGAGGGAAGAGGGAGCTTGCCAACAGAGCAAACAAAAAGTGCCCATATATTGTTACACAGAGTAAAATTATCTAACAAGGCATGACTGAAGTATGACCCTGTAGCACAAGCAGCTTGGTCCTTTGGTTCTTAGCGTGAGGATCATACTCTAGAGCTCAGGGGAAAATTACCAGACATTCAGACCCCACTCCCAGCTTCTGTTTGTTTCTGTTGTATTTTTTTCTCTGCATTGTAGATTGCTTTGTGTCCCCACTGGGAACAAAAGTAGGATATAGGTTTTTAAAATTATTATTACTGCACAGCTGCAAGCTGGATATGGAATAGAAACAAGAAATGGATAAAGCAAGGTGGCTCAACTCATGTGAAAATGAGAAATTCACTCCAGATAAGTCTGTCTTGTAATTGTAGTCATGTCAAAACTCTCCATTATTTCTCCAAATCTCTCTTGTTGTAGGGGATGTCTATATAGCCCAGCCATTGAATTATCTGTTGGAGTGGCTGTATAATTAGTACAATCAGTAGGGCTGCCAACTCTGGGTTGGGATATTCCTGGAGATTTGAGGCCAGAGCCTGGGGAGGATGGAGTTTGGGGAAGGGAGGGAGCTCAGCAAGGATTCCAGGAGAACTCCAGGCCCAAGCTGGAGGTTGGCAACTTTTACAACTATATTTATTGCAGTTTTAAAATGTGTAGGGGAAATCCCTTGCCCTCCCTGTTTGTGTGCTGGATAGGATTGCCAGGTCTGACTCAGGAAAAATCTGGGGACTTTGGGGGTGGAGCCAGGAGCAGGATTGTGACAAGCATAATTGAACTCCAAGAGGAGTTCTGGCCATCACATTCCTTTTAAATTAAATTTAATGGAGGATGGGGGCACCTTTTTTAGGGGGGCTCATAAAATTGGATCCCCTAGTCCAATCTTTTTGAAAAATTTTTAGGAGACGCACCAGATGCTATGCTGAAAATTTGGGTTCCTCTACCTCAAAAAAAGTCCCCCCCCAACACCAGATACCCACAGATTGATTCTACATTACACCCCTTGGCAACCAGTCTCCATAGGATATAATGGAGTGCTCAGTGGACATTTCTCTCCCCCCCACTTTCTGATAACACTGAAGTAGAGGAAGGGCCTCCAAACCAGCAGATCCCTTGCTCCCAGCTGGAGACTGACAATCGTAGCTGGGAAGGAAGGGCTTGGTCTGCTTTTGTCTCAAAGTGGTCATTTTAGGGAGGGAATGTGTTTGGGGGCATGCACCTTCAGGGACCAATTTCTCCCTCCCTCACTGCAGATGCTTTGAAGCTGAAGGGAAGGTTCAGTCTCTTTGTTCTCCTGATGCCATTGTTGGTAGCTAAGGGGAGGGGAGAGGAAGGAATTCTGGCCTCAGAACTCATATTCTCCCTCACTGTCATTTTGAAGGCAGCTTCCCTTTGTTTCCAAGGAACCTGCTGCGGCCTATCTCTGCTCAGAGTCTGTGTTTTATGGAATATTACTTAGTGGCAGGGTTTGGGAGAGAGCATGGGCTGTCCCCCCTCAGGTGCAGAATCTTCCCTTCAAGTGCAGCATATTTTGGAAGTCATCCTGACTTGAGAAATCTAGACTGATCTTCTTCCTCTTGCCACTTGAAGGTCTAGCTTGTCCACACCCTGGCCTGCTTTACCAACAAAGGGAGTGAAACACTTAAAGAAATGTCTGGGGGGCTATTATACCAGTTTAATATGCTGGTGGAAAGGTGGGTTATTGTAAAGTAAATGAATACAATCAGGGCTTCTTTTTGTAGTGAGAACTCATTTGCATATTACGCCACACACCCCAATGTAGCCAATCCTCCTGGAGTTTACAGTAAGTCCTGTATTAAAAGCCCCATAAGCTCCAGGAGCATTGGCTACATCAAGAGTGTGTGGCCTAATATGCAAATGAGTTCCTGCTAAAAAAAAAAGCCCTGAATACAATGTATGGTTTTCAACAATATGGAACAATGTGCACATTAGGGTTAGGGGTGGAATCTATGGAGGGTGGGGTTTGGGAATGGTGAAGGACCATAGCAGCCTATAATGCCATTGAGTCCATCCTCCCAAGCAGACATTTTCTCCATGAGATCGATTTAGGATCACCAAGTCCAATTCAAGAAGTATCTGGGGACTTTGGGGGTGGAGCCAGGAGACTTTGGAGGTGGAGCCAGGGGCCAGGAGACATTGGAGGTGGGGTCATGAGCAAGGTTGGAACAAGTACCATTGAACTCTAAAGGGAGTTCTGGCCATCACATTGAAAGAGACTGCACACCTTTTCAATGCCTTCCCTCCATTAGAAATAATGAAAGATAGGGGCACCTTTTGGGGAGCTCATAGACTTGGCCCACCTGGTTCAATCCTTTTGAAACTTGGAGGGTGTTTTGAGGAAAAGCATCAGATGCTATGTTGCAAATTTGGTGCCTCTACCTCAAAGAACATCCCCCCCCCAAGAGCCCCAGATACCCGCAGATCAATTCCCCACTATTCCCTTTGGGAATCGTTCTTCATAGGGAATAATAGAGTGCCTAGTAGACATTCCCCCCCCCTCTTTCTAAAGCAGGGGGAGGGCCTCCAAACTGGGGAATCCCCTGCCCCCCCCCTCTCTCACATGCTTATTGGGTCTGGTTCCTCCACTTTACTTGCTCTGAAAACGAAAGCAAAAGAAACGGGGGGCCTGTGCTCTGATGAAACTGCTGCTGACCCTTCCCTATGAAGTGCTTCCTGTTTCCTGCTCAACTTTAAAGGCACACAATTTAAAAACGGACCTGTTTGTAGATTTCTAAACCTGCTGGAGCTGTAGAGGTACATGGTGACTGTGGGGGCTGGGGGAAGCCTGTAAAACTGGGGGAACCCCGCTGGGACCTGGGGATTGGGAAGCCTAAATCTATTCTCTGAATTCTGGAATTAAATGTAATTCTGGGAGATCTTAGGCCGCACCTGGATTTTGGCAACCGTAGTGCATATATGGAAGTGAGGAAGAATGCTGGAACAGGGATGTCTGGTTTGTGAATGGGAAAGTTAGAAGTACCTATGGGTAAAACAAGTGGCATAAGAAAAGATGCAATATGAGCTCCTTTAAGCCTGAGCAGGCATTCTGAACTCTTTTTAAGCAGGATGACAAATTGACATCTTGACGGCCATAAAAAGAAAGGTGCAGTCATTATTCGTAGCCAAATAAAAATGTTATGCTCCCCTGTTTAATGCAGCCTGGCACAAAAAGAGAGAGAATAAAATAGATATTTGCTTATTCACACAAATAAATTGTGTAGAAAACATGATTTTTTTTAAAGACTTGTCCTCCTTCTTTCCACAAATCCCTGTTCATTTTGCTGGAATATTATGATTGATTTTCCAGAAGACAAAGGAGACTGCAATTCAAGGAGTACAAACTTAGTTTTTCCTTGGAGGGCCACAGGAGAAGCCTGGATGCCACCCTAGGATTTTCAGTAGATTCTTCCTTATTTTATTTATCTATCTTGTATATATTTTCTTTATCCCTTTTTTTCTCTAAGGCACTCACAGTGGGATATGTAACTCTCAATTCCTCTGTGAAGTTGGATGTGGGGTGTGGGGGGGAGAGAGGCCCAAGGTCACCAGATGGATTCAGGGCAGAATGGGGGGCTTTTTTGAGTTGTTCCGGCTACTACTACCACACATGTCTGGAGTCTGTGAAGGACTCAAACAGGTAGCTCAGCTCTCAATTTGAAACAAACCAGCGGGCAAGTGACAGAAATCTGGTCATATTCATTCATTTACATCATTTATAACCCACCTTTCTCCCAAAGGGGACCCAAATTTCCATTTTCTTCTCACAACAACCCTGTGAGGTAGGTTAGGCTGACAGTGCATGACTGGCCCATGGTCACCTAGCAAGCTCCTGTGGCGGACAGGGGACACAAACCTGGGACTCTCAGATCCTGCTGCAACACTCTTAGCCACCATCCCACATTGGCTCTTTTCATTTGAAATCAGCCTGATGGAAACTCTATTTCTCCCCAAGGCCCAGAAATAATTTTTTTATCCATTATGCTTGAATGTGAGATCACATTTTGTATATAAACAAACTGAAAATGTGGTAGAGGGGGACATTCTGGTGGTGAATGTGGCCTCTTAGCTACCCAACAGGTTCAATCCCTCTGCTTCTGCAGGCAAGGTATCTAAAGACACATCAAATTCCTTGGGCTCAATGACAGTGCACTTCAGAATTATTCATAAACCAGCTTCTGTTTGCTCACCGAGGGTATTTGCTGTTTGAGACAGCCTAAGCCTCCAGTAGCCCTGCAATCCGCCTCAGAGTAGAATCACATAGCATGACAGATTATAGGCAACAGGTTCTTGTGTGCCTCTGAATGCGAGGCTCTGTGGCTAAATACACTCAGTGATCTTCCCTACACCTTGTCCTGGCAACCAAACACTAGGGTCTTTATACCAGCTAAAGAAATGCACATTCAGATGACAGGAAGGATGTACCTGGATGCACAGCTTGATAATATCCCATATAGAGATCCACTTTAGAAAGTTTGTCTGGCAGCATAAAGACATATTGTGTTGGTCCAAGCCTAGAAGCAAGCTACATGTCATATCAGGAGATTGGTGACCAGATTTATAGTTTAGCTCCAAAAACTGCTATAACCCCAACCCATCCTCCCCTTGTCTTTTGCCAATACATTTCAGCACCATAGGTAATTTGTAGGATTGCCAGCTCTGGGTTGGGATTACACCTGGAGATTTTGGGTGTGGAGGTTGAAGAGGGTGGGGTTTGGGGAGGGGGTCTTCAATGGAACATAATGCCATAGAGGCTGCCTGCCAAAGTAGCCATTTCCTCCATGAGAAATGATTTCTGTCACCTAGAGATCTGTTGTAATCCCAGGAGACCTCAAGGTGCACACACAAAAGCTTATACATGGAATAAAAAAATTGTTAGTCTTAAAGATGCCAGTGGACTCAAACCTCGTTCTTCTGCTTCAGACCAACATGGCTGCCCACCAGAATATATGCACAATAAAGATTACCTTGAATTCCAGACATTAATCATAGAATTAAAAACTAGGAAGGGCCTAAAGACCATTCAGTCCAACCCCCTACATCAGCCAACCATTAACTACAGCTTTAGTCAGTGCTCTCCTGCACTGAGGCAGTGTGATGTAGTGGTTAGAGTTCTGGACTAGGATCTGAGAAACCCAAATTCCTGTCCTCAATCTGCCATGGAAGCTTGTTGGAAAACCTTGGGATAGTCTTTCTCTCCAGCTAATATGCCTCACTGGGTTGTTGTGAGGACAAAATGGAATAGTAGATTTTTATACCCCACTTTTATCTACCTTAAAGAATCTCAAAACAGCTTACAATCAGCATTCCCTTCCTCTTCCCACAACAGTCATCTTGTGAGAGAGCAAGCGCAGAGAGAGTTCTGAGAGAGCTGTGACTGGCACAACTTATTATTATTAAATAACTCAGAGTTCCAATTTGGTGTAGTGGTTAAGTGTGTGGATTCTTATCTGGGCGAACCGGGTTTGATTCCCACAACTCCCCCACATGTACCTTGCTGGAATGGCCTTGGGTCAGCCATAGTTCTTGTAGTTGTCTTTGAAATGGCAGCTGCTTGTAAGAGCTCTCTCAGCCCCACCTACCTCACAGGGTGTCTGTTGTGGGGGAGGAAGATAAAGGAGATTGTGAGCCACTCTGAGATTCTGAGTGGAGAGCGGAATATAAATCCAATGTCTTTGTCTTCTTTTTCATGTGGAGGAGTGAGGAATTAAGCCCAGTTCTCCAGATCAGAGCCCACTACACTATGCTGTAGAATGACACAGGCTGCCTTGGGCCCCGATTGTGGGAGACAGATGGGGTATAAGTGAAGTAAATAAATTAAAACTAAACACAATAATTCTGTCTTACATTTTGCAGAATGCTAGGTATATGATTAACACATTTGTATGATGAGCAGCTATTTGCATGATCCTGCCAAGGATGCTTTCTCACAGGTGTGGCAAACTACTCACAATTCAGTTCTGGAATTAATTTTAGAAATTGTCCCAACCAAACCAGGACAGGCATAGATTGGGAAACCAAAACAGCCATGGCAAAGGGCATAATAGTGGCCTCTCGCCTCCTTCCCTGATGGAGGGCCAATGGAACCAAGGACTGGTGGTGGTGGGAGAGAGCCACTGATTGGTGGTGGTGGGAGAGAGCTACTGCTTCCACCCAAGGCAGCCAAAAAGCTGCCAGGAGAGAAGAAGATGAAGAAGATATTGGATTTATATCCCGCCCTCCACTCCGAAGAGTCTCAGAGCGGCTCACAATCTCCTTTACCTTCCTCCCCCACAACAGACACCCTGTGAGGTGGGTGGGGCTGGAGAGGGCTCTCACAGCAGCTGCCCTTTCAAGGACAACTCTGCCAGAGCTATGGCTGACCCAAGGCCATGCTAGCAGGTGCAAGTGGAGGAGTGGGGAATCAAACCCGGTTCTCCCAAATAAGAGTCCGCACACTTAACCACTACACCAAACTTGCTCTGGGGGGTCTGCAGTTTCACATATGTTAAACTGAGCTGCATGGGACATTCTCAGCTTGTGTGGCTGCAGGGATGAAATGCTTCCTCCCCCACCTTCCCCTGGAGGCACTTTGACCCTGACAACAAACATGCAGGCATTCTTCCTTGTCTTTGGGCCAGGTGTTTCATAAGCAGCTGCCAGGGCAATGACTGGGATATTCCCCTCCAGCTGGCTCTTGGGGCTGCACTGCTTGAGGGCAGAGGCTCTGACTGGTACTCCTCCTGCTTTGGCTCCATCATGAGCAGCCAGAGGGGTCTGTATTGCAGTTGACACTGGAAAGGGAAGGGAGTCTGGGCAGGCAGCCAGCTCTCTACCTCACCTCCTGGCCCCATCGTGCCCCAATAGACATAAGTGGCAGGGGTGGCTCCTTCAATTATACTGTGTGGGCTGGGGAGAGCTAGTAGCATGGTGGGAGAAATATCAGAACTACGGTGGCACAGAACTGATGGTATTGCAAGGAGGGTGTGTGTGAATGGGGCTTTGTGTGTGGAGGCTCTGAGCAGGGAATGTTCAGGCCCCCCTCCAAGGCAGATATCCGCTGGGTAACTTTATCGACTGGTCTGCCCCAAGAGAGTAGTGGAATTCAGCAAAATGATAAATTAAACAGGGAAGGTGTGCATATCTCTAGCATGGTAGTGGGCAAGATGGCTTATTGTGCCGAATACAATTATGTTTTACTCATTTGGTTCATGTCCTCTTGCTGGTTGCCAGCAGGGAAGCAATCACTTGGTGGACTGCTCAAATTTAAATGTTTCTGTCTGCATTCTTGTCACAAAGTTAAGTGGCTTTACCATTTAAGTGGCACTCCTTTCTCCAATGTTAAAAGATACACAGGGAAAAGGGGGAAAACCAGTTTTAGATGTTATGTTGAGACTTACTGCTTAGGTATCTCAGTGTGCCTACAGTGTTTGCCCACAAACCCAGTTAATCTTAATTAGATGCCACTGACTGCAGGTGCAAAATGCAAACCAGGAAACCTATTAGATGTTCTTCATTGTAAGGATGCCTCCAGCTGTTCAAGTACAAAGAAGGGTCAAACAGCAAGTTAATTCATGTGTTTTACCAATCATTCAATTTAATGATCTGAACGACCGTGACCCTGGGGGATGTTGCTTCTTCGAAATGAGATTTAGTTTTTGGGCTAGTCAAAAGCAACCCGAAGCTGCAATGACTATAAGGCTACCAAGGAGGGACAGAGCTTGGGCACACTGAGGTAATGAAATCATGAGCATGCCTTGGGGTAGTCAAGCAACAAGGTATGTTTGCCTGGTGAGCATTTTCACTGTGAAGCTCTTAGCTTTGAGAGCTGTATGCAGAAATGCGATCAGGAATGACAGTTTGAAAAAGGGAAAGAAATTACTGATGATTCTGTGTTTTAAATAGCTCTTTAGAAAGATTCAGAGCAAATAAAGCAGTAAGCAGCAACAGCTATTAAATTGTTAGAAGGAACAACAACAAGGCCAGGAAAGGAAGAATTTACTGGCAAGGAAATGTTTACAACTTTTTTTTACTGGCAGCCAGTAAATTTGCAGGCAATTGGCAGCTCTGTCTGTGATGGTGTTCTGAGGATGTAGAAAGGATTACAGCCAAAACTAGTCATATTTTTTTCAGATTTGCAAGTCAAATGGCTCCATTGGATAAAATATTCAAACATTATTATTGGGTTGGGGGTGTTTTTTTTTGCCTGTCTCAGTCTTTTGATTACTTTAGGTGTGTCCGTTTCTGCCTTTGGATGAAGTGTGACTTTGCAAATCTCAGTTGATTATGCTGACAGCAAAGCAGACAGTAATAATAATAATATGCCACAGATCTTGATGTTAAAATTAAAAATTGCCTGATCACCAGCTGCAAAGTTCCAAATCAAACACGGCAAAATTACAAACAAATTTAAAATTATGCTCTTTTTCCAATGGGCTAATTCAGAAAGTTGTGAGATTAGTTGAAATCTAAATTCCTGTGACCTGCTCATGTGCTACAGTTATGAGGCTGTGTCTTGTAGCCTTTGCTGTATCTTAACACAGACATGCACAATTTGTGATTGTCTAAGCTGGACAGCCTAATACCAGGAGTACCACCTGCTGAAGAGTCAGCATGGGGTAACTGTTAAGAGTGCCAGATAAGGATCTGGGAAGCCCAAGTTCCACATTCCACTTTGCCATGGAAGCTTGCTCGATGAACTTGGGCAGATCACACACTCTCAGCCTAACCTACCTCACATGGTGGTTCTTGTGAAGACAGAACAAAGGAGAGAATATTTAAGTTCCTTTGGGGAGAAAAACAGACAACAAACAAGCAAATAAAAATATGGGCACCCAAAAGATATCCCCTGGATGTCTCCTCAGATCCAACACAAACATTCTATAAAACAGATCACGTGACTTTACCTGGCCCTGGAATGTTGTCCTCCTGATTCCCCCTATCGCAGCGCCAGCCTCACGGCCTCACTGGATCTCTAAATTTCAGTCTCTTCGGGGTATTTTACTTGTTTAGATGGATGGGACCACAGCAGCTTTGTAGTTTTTCTCACACAATATAGGCTCACGAGAACTTGAACTTAAAACCACAGATTTATTGTTACAAACAGTCTTAAACTGGGGATATGGGAGATATTTACACAGGTTAATATTTTGTTTCAGGCTTCACGATTACTTTTACTTTCTTGAGTCTTTCACCGTTACACAGTCCACATTTAACTCACTCTCCGCCTCTAGCCAAGGTCTGGCCTCTTGGGATAGATGTGTCTAGTCACACCCCTCGACTGAAGACTCTTCTCTCAGCCCTTCTTGGTGTCTCTGACCCACATCCACTCCCTCAACCTCCTCACTAGGTCTTTAGCGTAGTTTCCTGGTGTCTGCGACCGTTCAGGTCTTTAACTGACTCACACACACACACAGCCCTCTCGGCTGGTTAGGTCAAGCTGGCAGTCTCTGGAAGACTTCCCCGTCTCCGTCTCCAGCTTCCACTCAGGATCAGCTATCTTTTCAGCCCTTCTCAGGCCCCAACTGACCCTCTCAGTCTTTCTGTCAGGCTCCAACTCTGACAGACTACTGACTGAGCTCCTGCCTCAGCAGTTTTTTGTCACCAACTAACTTTTTTCCCTCCCTGAGAGCTCAGAGCACTTTGCCCCCACCCTCAGGTCACCTGACGCAGCCCTGTGCGTCTTCAGTTTATGCTTAACCCATTGCTTTCCGTCACATGTCCCTCCCCCTTTTGAGACATTGCGCAAGGCGAAAGGTCTCAGCCTTTTGCTGAGCAATGGGACATGGGCACACTTGCTTGGGTTACACTATAGTATAACACCACACTTTTGTTATAACCCCACCTTCAAAATTATATGCATTCTTCATCAGTTATACAGACTAATATTCTTTAACACTACTATACAAACAGACTCTTCAAACTTTACATTCTTCTTGACAGTGCATCAGCAATCACATTTTGCTTCCCAGGGATATGCTGGATGTCAAAGTTGTAATCTTGGAGCTGTAAACTCCACCTTATGAGTTTGCTGTTCGTATCTTTAACTTGGTTCAACCATTTCAGGGGAGAATGATCTGTACATAATGTAAACTTCCTTCCCCATAGGTATGGTTTCAGTTTACCTATTGCCCACACAATCGCTAAACACTCTTTTTCAATTACTGAGAGGTGTTGCTCTCGGTCCAATAACTTTCTACTAAGATACAGAACTGGATGATACAGTCCTTCCTCTCCTTGCTGACTTAGTGTTGCTCCTACCCCAACATTAGATGCATCAGTAAAGAGGGTAAACTCCTTTGAAAACTCTGGAGTTCTCAACACTGGTTCAGTGGTCAGAACCACTTTCAGATGTTCATACGCTTTTTGACACTCTGCATTCCAGTTTACTGGATCAGGGTTCTTCTTCTTGGTGCACTCACATAGCGGTGCTGCTATCGTGCTAAACTCAGGTATGAACCTTCTGTAGTATCCTACTACGCCCAAAAACGCTCGTATTTGTTTTTTGGTTTGGGGTCTAGGCCACTCATGTATGGCTTGCACCTTTCCCCAATCTGCTTTGATCTTACCTCCTCCTAGCACATGCCCTAAATACTTAACCTCGGCCATGGCTAGTTGACACTTAGATGCCTTGATGGTGAGACCCGCATCTTTCACTCGCTGTAATACAATGGCCACATGCTGCAAATGTTCCTTCCACGTAGCACTGAAAATGGCAATATCATCAATATAGGCAAGTGCAAATTCTTTCAGTCCCACTAGCATCTTGTCAATTACTCTTTGGAATGTGGAGGGAGCATTCCTTAACCCAAATGGTAACACAGTAAACTCAAAGAGTCCCTCCTTGGTTATAAACGCTGTTTTCTGTTGATCTTTTGGATCCATAGCTACCTGCCAATAACCTTTTGTCAAATCTAAGGTGGTAATAAAATTGGCAGCTCCTATTGTCTCGACTAACTCGTCTATGCGAGGCATTGGATACACATCCGGTACTGTTATTTTATTCAATCTCCTGTAGTCTACACAAAACCTCATGGTTTTGTCCGGTTTGGGGACTAGGACTACAGCTGAGGCCCACGGACTTTCTGAAGGTACAATTAAACCCAGTTGTAACATCTCTTCTACCTCCTGCTGTACATACTTGGCATTTGGGCCAGTCACTCTGTATGGTTGGAGTGCTACAGGCCTCGAATCCCCTGTGTCAATCTTATGACACGCTAAGTTCGTCTTCCCTGGTACATCTGAAAAGATTGTCTTGTACCCTCCCAATATTGTTTGTAATTGGGCTCTCTGTTCTCCATTAAGAGAAGGGGCGAACTGAACCTCCTTAATGGTTTCTTCCTGGGATATTTTCCCCCAACCCGACAATTCAGTTCCCTCCCTGACTCCCTTCTTTGCAACTAAAACCAAATTTCCCCTGTCAAAATAAGGTTTTAACATATTTACATGGAACACTTTACATTGTTCCCCATCTTCACTTAAGTTCACTACATAGTTCACGTTGGAGACCTTATGGGCGATGGTATAAGGTCCCTCCCAGGCCACATCTAACTTGTTCTTCTTCCTGGGCTTCAACACCAGTACTCTGTCTCCTGGCTTGAACTCTCTGTCTCTGGACTTGGAGTCGTACCACTGCTTCTGCCGTCGTTGCGATCTTCTCATGTTGTCTGCAGCAGCCGTCCTCACCTCCTGCAGATGCTGTTGTAGTTCTTGTAGGTAAGAGATGACATCTGTCTCCTGGATGTCCTCGTTTCCGGACCACGCCTCTTTCAGAACATCAAGGGGTCCTCTGGCTTGTCTTCCATACAACAGTTCAAATGGGCTGAACCCGGAACTTTCTTGGGGTACCTCCCTGTACCCGAAGAGCAGGTGTTGTAACCTCTGGTCCCAATCGTTGGGATGCTTGTATGCATAAGTCTTTAGCATATGGTTCAGGGTGCCATTAAACCTTTCATTGAGTCCATTTGCTTGTGGGTGGTATGCTGTTGTGGTCACATGCCGGATTCCACAAGCTTTTAACAACTCTTGCATCACATTTGACATAAATGTGGTGCCTAAATCAGTCACCATCTCTTTTGGAAAACCCAATCTTGAAAACACAGTCAATAGGGCTTCCGCCACTGTCTTTGCCTCAATGTCCTTAAGTGGAACCGCTTCTGGAAACTTGGTGGCATAATCTACGATGGTCAGGATGTACTTGTTTCCCCTTCTGGTCACTCTGGAGATAGGACCCACAATATCTACTCCTATCTTCCCAAAAGCTTCCGTGACTATAGGGACTGGTTGTAATAGACCCTTAGTTTTGTCTAGAGCTTTCCCCACCATTTGGCAGGCCTGACACGATTTGCAAAAAGCCCTTATGTCCTTGCCCATATTTGGCCAAAAGAACCGTTCTTGCACTCGGTCCCTTGTCTTATTGATGCCAAGGTGAGAGGCCATGGGTGATGCATGAGCCAAATCCAACACTTGCATCCTATACTTTCTTGGCAGGACTAATTGCTTCTTTCTTTCCCATACTATGTTATGTTTTCTTTTTAAGGCCACCCGGTATAGTTTCTGGTCTATCACTTTAAATTGGCATGGGTGTTCAATTGTGATCTCAGTGTCACTCACCCCAGTTCTCTGCCATAGTTCCTTCAGGCTGTCATCTTGTTGCTGCTCTCTGAGGAATTCTGCAGCAGGGATGGTCTGCAACATTGTTTCCTCTTCTTCTGCTGGTTGCTGTACACACACCTCAGTAGTTGCTTCTTCTGGCCTGCTTCTTGTAACAATGTTGACAGGATTAGCTTGCTGTCTCTTTAACTCATCAGCTAAATCATTGCCCAATAGAAGCGATGTTCCTATGTCACTCAGGACTCCCACAATCCAATCACCTTGGAACTCTCTATACTTGATAGGAACTTCTGCCAGGGCCACTTCAAATGTAGGTCCTTTAATGCCTTTTATGGTGTAAGATTTCCCAGGCAAATACTGATGACTTTTTACTAATTCTGGCTGTACTAGGGAAACCTGAGCCCCTGTGTCCCTATAAGCCTTGACTTCCTCGTCATTTACTGTCACAGTCTCAGTATATTCCTCACTCAAGCTTTCCTGCACTTTCCACACTTTCAGAACACTATTGGGTCTTTCTGGTGGTGTGTTCTCTGGAAGTGAGGGGTTTGTTTCTACTTCTTTCTGTTGACTTTGCACTATTTTAACTGTCTTAGCTGGTGGGGTCTTTTTCCCTTGTTCTGGGCAAAATTTGGCATAGTGCCCAATTCCTCCACATTGGAAGCAAGCAGCCTGGGTCTTCCTGTATGGAGGTGGACTGTACCGCTTTGCAGGGTTGTTGTTACCCGCCCCAGACTTCTCTGAAGAGTTCCAGACTCGGGGTTTTTTATTTGGAGCAGTCCACATTGATCTCCCTAGATCTGATTCAATCTCATCTAGAATTATAGCTGCTTCTTCTACTGTCTTCAACTTGTACATTTTTTCCTCATGTTCTCTCTCTGCTTCCCTTTCTCTGTGTTCTCTCTCTGATTCCAGCCTAGCCATTTCCACTCCTCTCTCTGATTCCAGCCTAGCCATTTCCACTCCTCTTTCTCTTTCTGCTTCCCTTTCTCTGTGCTCTCTCTCCTCTCTTTCTCTCTCTGATTCCAGCTTAGCCATCTGCAATTCTTTCTCTCTTTCTGATTGAATTTTGGCCATCTGAATTTGTTTTTCTGCTTCTATTCTGGCCAATTCCAACTGTATTTTCATAGCCTCAATGCTCTGACCAGGATTCCCCTCAGAAATCTCTTCTTGTGTCTGCCCATCCCCCGTGGCTGTGGTAGTTCTCTTAGGAGGAGCCATTTCTGACAGGAATTTTTCACAGAACTGACTTAATTCCTTCACTGCAGTGTCCCTCTACTTTCTGTGTGTCTTAGTGACACTTATTTTGGGGTTTTTCTTCGAAATCCCACCGCTGCCACCAATTATCGCAGCGCCAGCCTCACGGCCTCACTGGATCTCTAAATTTCAGTCTCTTCGGGGTATTTTACTTGTTTAGATGGATGGGACCACAGCAGCTTTGTAGTTTTTCTCACACAATATAGGCTCACGAGAACTTGAACTTAAAACCACAGATTTATTGTTACAAACAGTCTTAAACTGGGGATATGGGAGATATTTACACAGGTTAATATTTTGTTTCAGGCTTCACGATTACTTTTACTTTCTTGAGTCTTTCACCGTTACACAGTCCACATTTAACTCACTCTCCGCCTCTAGCCAAGGTCTGGCCTCTTGGGATAGATGTGTCTAGTCACACCCCTCGACTGAAGACTCTTCTCTCAGCCCTTCTTGGTGTCTCTGACCCACATCCACTCCCTCAACCTCCTCACTAGGTCTTTAGCGTAGTTTCCTGGTGTCTGCGACCGTTCAGGTCTTTAACTGACTCACACACACACACAGCCCTCTCGGCTGGTTAGGTCAAGCTGGCAGTCTCTGGAAGACTTCCCCGTCTCCGTCTCCAGCTTCCACTCAGGATCAGCTATCTTTTCAGCCCTTCTCAGGCCCCAACTGACCCTCTCAGTCTTTCTGTCAGGCTCCAACTCTGACAGACTACTGACTGAGCTCCTGCCTCAGCAGTTTTTTGTCACCAACTAACTTTTTTCCCTCCCTGAGAGCTCAGAGCACTTTGCCCCCACCCTCAGGTCACCTGACGCAGCCCTGTGCGTCTTCAGTTTATGCTTAACCCATTGCTTTCCGTCACACCCCCTCTTGGCAACCCTGCTAAGGAGCCATGTATTGTGGTCTATCAGGTGCATGACAACTTCATTCTCTTGCCCATTTTCCTGCAGTACAAGCAGGTAGTAATCTGGAGACTTGTGGCACTTTTGGTGAGCTGCCATATTGGACACCTGTGTAGGTCTTGGGGGATCACCACTGGCTTCTCTTAGTGTGGAAGCAGTAGTACACATGTGAGACGCAGATAATGCACTGCTGGATCTTAGAGCCAGATCATTCCTATAGTCAAGGAAACACTCCCCAGCTGCTGGCTCTGGAAGCGAAGGCAACATAGTCTTACAGCTAGACATTGATTGCAGGGCTGATTTGAGAAAACTGGTCTTTAAGGTTTTGCCTCCAACCTCCCTTTCAGAATTTCTATCCAGCCCTTGGAGTGTGAAAAATGATCTCTGATTTTGTGAAAAATGTCCCATTCTCATTGCCATACAAGGTCAGAGATTGCATCTGCCAGTAGCACAGATCACCTTCTTTTTTACGTTCTGTCTAAAGATAACCTGCACCCCTCTAAACTTTTTAAAATTTTTAAAAAATGAACTTTTCTAACTGCAGCACTTGCATCAACTTTTGCACATCAGTGGAACTTAAAAGAGGTCTCCTCGGTGGATCCCTCAAAACAGTGGGATTCCTTTTCTGTCTAAGTGCTATCTTCTCTACTGGCTTTTAGCTCACAGGGGTTAGGTGGTGGAATGCCTGTCATTATTTAGAGGATGGAAGTAAAAGGAAGAGGACTGTGGGTGGAGCTGTAACACAGCCCTAGGTGTGCTGTACAACTCTAACTTGCCTAATTCTTGGTCCCAGTAGCATGATTGGAGAGGATCCTGAAGTGTCCTGAACAGCCCTTCCCCAGCTTCATGCTTGGCGCATGATTATTTATTTATTTTTGGTAAATTTATATTCTGCCCTTTCTCAGATGGGCTCAGGGCAGATTACATCCAGGTAAAATCATTCAAATACAATAAAATGCAAAAAATAAAGGTTGAACTTTTTGAGATGGGGGAGCAGGATGATCACTAATAAATGGGAAAACGTGACATGGCAGAAAGCACTGTCAAGTCACAGCTGACTTCTGGCAACTCCGCAGAGTTTTCAAGGCAAGAGATGCTTAGAGGTTGCCATTGCCTTTGCATCGTGACCCTGCTCTTCCTTGGTGGTCTCCCATCCAAATACTACCAAGGGCCAGCCTTGCTTGTTTCCTGAGATGTGACCATTTTTAAAACAGGGTTCAGAGGCTGCCCTTCCCTGCTAGCCATCGTTTGTCAGTTTAAACTGGCTGTCTATTGGGCTGCTTTTCCTGGAAAAGAAATCCTGGGAGACTGCTACAGGCGTCCCAATGTAATGGTTTGGCCCTCAAGAAGACCTTATTCTCCTTTGCATCTGGTCACCCAGCTTAAAGGAGCAGGGTAGAAGAATGCCTGTCAGATAAGCTTGCTAAGATCAAAAAGCAACAAACGGTAATATGTCAAGTAAGTAAGTAAAGTAAAATTTTATTTGTATCCCGCCCTCCCCCGCCAAAGCAGGCTCAGGGCGGCTAACAACAAGAGAAATAACAATACATTAATAAAAACATTACATTAATAAGCGTTAAGTTAACCTTAAAACCACTTAATACATTAAACAATTACTAATCTGATAACATTAAGTTAAATCTAACAGTTGATATTGGCGGCGGATGTTTCTTTGTTATGCACTTGTAGTTCAGCTGTTCATGAACGCCAGTTTAAAGAGGGCGGTCTTGCAGGCCCTGCGGAACTGATCAAGGTTCCACAGGGCCCGCACCTCCTCTGGGAGCTGGTTCCAAAGATATGGGGCCGCGGAAGAAAAGGCCCGTGTGCAGGTATTCTGGAGTTTAATTTCTTTTGGCCCAGGGGTAGTCAATCTGTTTTTCCCATCGACCTCAGTGCCCTCTGGGGCTCGTACGGGGAGAGATGGTCCCTCAGGTAGGTCGGTCCTCGGCCATATAGGGCTTTAAAGGTAATAACTAGCACTTTGTACTGGACCCGGTATACAATCGGTAGCCAGTGCAGTTCGCATAGTCCCGGCTGTATATGTTCCCATCTTGGGAGACCAAGCAACAGCCTGGCCACCGCGTTCTGCACTAGCTGTAGCTTCCGGGTCCGGCACAAAGGCAGCCCCATGTAGAGGGCATTACAGTAGTCCAATCTTGAGGTGACCGTCGCATGGATCACCGTTGCTAGGTCCCGGCGCTCTAGGAAAGGGGCCAGCTGCCTCGCCCGCCTCAGATGGAAAAATGCTGACTTGGCAGTGGCTGTTATCTGGGCCTCCATTGATAGTGAAGGCTCCAGTAGAACACCCAAACTCTTTACCCGCTGCGCCGCCTTTAGCGGCGCACTGTCAAAGGTCAGGAGAGATATTTCCCTCCCCAGGGTGCCACGGCCCACAGAGAGAACCTCTGTCTTCGCTGGGTTCAACTTCAGCCAACAATCTAAGCACTGTGCAAACACTGAAAGTTAAATTAAGCCATGTCTTCGGCCACTGAGATCTTAATGAATTAATTAAGCACCAGCAATTTAGCTGAGGAAAACAGAATTCCTTGCGAGCCCTTTTAAGAACAAGCCGCTGAGAAGGATGCGGGCCGCGTCCGGGAGGTGGCGCCTGCGAGCCGCACGGCGCCACCGCCTGCCTTGCTGCCTCCCTTTGGGCTCGCACGTGGCCGCCGCCTCCTGGGTGAAAAGCCGCCAGCCGTGTCGGGCTGGGCTCACTCGGCTTTGCAAAGTGGACAGCGCCGTGTCTGCCGCGGGCGCCGGAACCCCAATGCGCGCCCTTTGTCGTTCGCGGGAGCAGCCGCAGCAGCGTGGCCTCAGGCTACCGCCGGAAGGAACCCTTTGCACTGGCTGAAGAGGCGAGGCGCGCGGGTGGAGCCCAGCTCAAGAGTCAGCGCAGCGGCGCACAGTGAGAAGGATCCTCTGCCGGGACGAAGAGAGGATGGCAGCGAGGGATAAGCCCAGTTAAGGAAAGGCGTGGAGGAGCAGAGGGGGACCTTACGCGTTGCTGAGGGGCTCTTTCGGGGTGCGCGGAGAGGCGGCTGCGGCGTCGGATTGCAGCAGCCCCGGCCAACTGCACACTCCGCTGAAGGAGCCCAGCCCACTTCTGCAGGAGCCGATCGCGCGGAGAGGGGCATCAGCCTGACGGGGCGAAGGGGGCGGTTGTCTCGTGCTACTTGCACGCGCTACCCTTCAAGCCCCGCGTCTTCCTCCGCGAGGGAACTGTGGCTCTCGTAGGCGTGGGAATACCCAGCCCCCCCCCCCCTTGGAGGACCTGCCCAATACCCGGAGGGGGCGCCTGTCTCCTCCTTGCGCGGCGGCGGCGGCGGTATTGGCGCCCCAGAAAGCTTTGACTGGTTTGACTTCCCTGTGACGGGCGCGTCTTGGTGTCTGTGCTGTGAGAGCTGCCCCACCTCAAAGGCTGCGCAGGGTGGAATCGCACCGCTCCCGGCGTTGCCCTGCTGCTGTCTGAGCAAGGCGCAGCGTTGTCTCCTGTAGCTAGAAGACGAAGACCTCGCCTAGGAGCCGCTTCATTGTAGTGCCTCTCCACCCCTAGGAAAGCCTAGGAACAGGTCGCGGGTGCCAGTTCAGAGCCCCGCCTGGCTCTTGCTAAGCCCGGGAGCTGAAAGTTCCCGAGTAGGAAAGGGCAAAGGCGTCTTGGGGAGCCAAAGGCAAGAGGAGTCCTCGCGCAACTTTCAAGAGCAACCCCAATTTGTTCCGGTCTTTGGAAGAACCCGCTTGCCGTCTGGCGAGCGTCTGAAGGCGGAAGGAAACGCCTACCGTAGGGACTTAATTTCTTTGCAAGAGAAGGAGTTAGGGGAGGCGCGCGCCCCGCCTTCACGTGGCGGGCTCGGAGGTGTGCTGTGTGGGGCGCCTCCCCACAGGATTCGTCGGGCAGGCTGCGCTTCGCGTGGCGTCACTCAAGATAAGGAGGGCGCGAAGACCTCGCCTGTCCCTTGGGAGGATTTCCTGTGGCGCTCGGTGCAGCCTGCCCGGCAAAGGGTCTGAGGCTGCGGACTGCCTAGAGGGGAAGGCGGGGCTCGGATCGCCTCCCCACCTTCCGCTTTGCCAGAGGTCCGGCTCGCGGAGTGTGGCGCCGGCATATCCAGAAACACGCGGTGGCGGAGAACTTGAAGGCGGCTGCACCGGGAGCTGGAAGGTGCCCTCCCTTCTGACTTGCTCTCCGCCGCTTTCTCACGTAACGCGCCCCCCGCCCAAAATGTCTCTCTCTGCCAAGGGAGTTTCTCTCTCTCTTTAAACAAACTCGAAGCACAGAATAAGAGTACTTCCCCCTCTTTTTTAATTGAACCTTTTGCATCCCCTACACTGCCAAGATCTACTTGCTAAACTCCGAGGTCACTCCGGTTGCTTTGCAGAGGTCAGAGCAGGGGAGGTTGTGTTGCTGGAGGGGAAAAGGATTCTTGGCCCGAATTGGAATCGGGGCGTCAAGATCGCCAAGGTCCGTCCTTCGCCCCGAGACCAGAGAGGATCCTCCAGACTCGCTCCGCTTTCCTGGGAGACCCCGAGGAGTGCCTTCTGCCGCCAGCATGTCTAAAGTGGCGGCGGCGACTGGAGCTGCAGCCGCGGCGGCCGGAGCCGAAAGTTGCGGGGCGGCGCCGGCCGAAGACCTCTCCAAAGTGTCGGACGAGGAGCTGCTGAAGTGGACCAAAGAAGAGCTCATCCGCAGCTTGCGCAAAGCCGAGGCCGAGAAGATGAGCGCCATGCTGGACCACAGCAACCTCATCCGCGAGGTCAACCGGCGCCTACAGCTGCACCTGGGCGAGATCCGGGGGCTGAAGGTAAGCCGACGACGCGCGCCCCCTTGGAGCCGGGGAGGGGAGGGAGGGAGGGGGAAGTGTCCTCTTTGCAGCTAGCCTGAAGTTTTGCACTCTCTCAAACCTGGTCAAAGGGATCTTGGTACCTGGAGTGGAAAATCCAAATGGGACACCTCCTTCTCGCTAACTAACAGGGAGCTCAATCCAACCCCCTCTTATCCCCCCAGTTGAAGCTGGATTGAAATGATGAATGATACCAGAGCTCAACCCTCCGTTCACTATTGCTGCAGAACTCCCAGTTGGTTGTCCATTGTTGGTACAATGGCTCTCCACATCTGCCATCTTTACTGATGCCTCAAAAACTGCTGGCCAGGGCAGTTGCTTGCCTCAGGATAGTGCCATCTTTGCTTAATTGCCATGAAAGCAGGACTGGGCCTTCCTTGCTGTTAGGGCTCAGCTTTAGGATTTGTTCAGTAATGGAAGCCCTCTGAGGATGTGCAGAGTTTATTTCCATCACTACTAAGCATCACTTCACCGCCTGATTGCAGCATTCCAGGAAGTGTATTCCTTTGCACAAGTAGTGAAGAATCCATGTATGTTCAACATTGCAACACTGGCTTGTGGGGCTTGCTCATGTGTTTCACTGCTCTTGTGTTGAAGTACACCACCCAGAAAGCCTCAGCCTGTTCTGGGTTTCCAGTGCATACTCGTGGCAAAATGCATACATCTGCAGCTGGTACATCACAGATTGATGCGTTTGTACATATATGCTTTCAGTCTTTTGCGCATCTCCATTTAAAGGGTCTTGAGTAGCAGGGCTTGGATAGAGGACCTTGGCATAATCAGGAGCATCCTGGGGAAATTCTGTAAATGGGGATTCCAGTTCTGTTCTGCAACCATGATCCCTTGGGGAGGGACTGTAGGTCAGTGGCAGAGTATCTGCTTTGCATGCAGAAGGTTCAGTCTCTGGTTGAAAGGGTCAGGGGATGTGAAAGACCTCTGCTTCAGAGTAACTGACAGGGTAAATAGCATGGATCTTGATGGACCAGTAGGCTGAGTCAGTGTAAGGTTCTCCTGAGGCTGTGGAGAGCAGTTGCTGGTGAAAGTTGACAAAACTTGGTTGACTGGAATTTGATCTGTTTTACACTCAGGCTTGTTTCATTTATCTTTGCCTTTGCCCCCAAACTAAAATGAACCCTGAGTGATTTGATGACCTTTTTATCTTCCTTTCCTTCCAGTGAGAGACAAGCAAAAGCAAACTTAGGGGTCTTGCCTTCTGGGTGGGAGGAATCCTACAAGGAGTCCTAGTATTGCATTGCATTGAACACTTATGTGGTGTGAAACTCAGGTCAGCATCTGCTCTCCATCCCCGTGAGAGCCCTGCAAGTGATCACCTGTTAATTGGTTAAAAACCAGTGTGGCATAGTGGTTAGAGTGTGAGACTAGGCTCTGGGAAGATGCAAATATGAAGCCCTGCTCTACTATGAAAACTTGTTAGGTGACCTTTGACCAGGCACACACTCAGCTATCCTACCTCACAAGGCTGTTGTGAGGCTAAAATGGAAGATAATAATGTAAGACTTTGATTCCTTGTTTGGGAGAAAGGTGGGATGTAAATGAAGTAAATAATGTGAGTTGTGGGACTTTGTGAGCACCTTGGCAGAATTGGGGCCATAGCATTGAGTCTTACGTCACTTATTTTGTTTCACTTCAGAGAACAGTATTGGGGAATAATACTAATATTGGGGAACAAACCACATATGGAGGAACAATGTTGGAATGTTTAGTATCCACTGATTTTGTAGGAAGTGTTGCCTGCAAACAGGAGGCTGGGCTTTTCCATCTGCTCACAGAGCTTTCCTGCAAAATCCCAGTGGATTTTACAGTGCTGCATAATTTTTTTTTTTTAAAGAAAACCATGAATACAGGAAAGATGCTCTGTCAGAACAGGTACCTGGCAAATTGAGAAGAGAAAGAACAGATGGGGAGAATGAAGAATCAGCAGGAAGGGGGGGTGTTTGTGAGAAAACTGAGGGATGATGTGAAGACTTAGAGCCAAAACAGGGACTTTCCTGATAAATGGGAATGTTATTATATAATTAACATATATCCCCTTCCTAGTGGGGACACCAAGGGGCTTACATCATCTTCCCTTTTGCTATTTTATGACACTCAAGAGGAGAAAACAACCAAGTTTCTTGGCACTTAAAAAACCTAGAACTGTAGCCTGCTCACAAGTTACAGTGAACACATGCACCATCCATGTACAGTGTACACTTGATTTTTCTTTCTATATGCGTGGAATAATTCTCATATTCCATGCATGTACAGCTGAATGTGTGATTGATCCAAGTACTGGTCTGGATTTTCAGTTGCAAAGTGAACATGCTTTGGCTCTCCCTTACAAACATATGTATATACATGCAGGATGTACATGCGTTCCCTGTAAATTGTGAACGGTATTTGCATTGTAGGTACATAAAATATTATAGGTACATAAAGTGTTCAGGCAGTGCAAGAGAGAGCAACTGAAGTCTCTCATTGCTGTTGAAATGGCTCTAAGGAGAAACTGGCATGGGAATTATCTGCTTTTGATCTGTGATGGATAGCCATGGTGGTGGAAAATGCTGTCAAAGTCACAACCGACTTGCAGCGACCCTGTAGAGTTTTTAAAGCAAGATCCGAATAGAGATGGTTTGCCATTGCCTGCCTTTGCATAGTGACTCTGAACTTCCTTGGTGGTTTCCCTGCTTAGCTTCTAAGGTCCGACAGGATAGGGCTGGTCTGGGCTCTCCAGGTCAGGGCATAGCCATAGAACACTAAACTGAATAATCTTTCAAAGGACAGGGGGGCGTTGATTTATGCAGAGGGCCCATCTCTCCCAGAAGGCTTTGAGACAGAATGGTTTCTTTAGGGTCTTCATGGTCAGTCTAACAGTAAGAGGACAGAGTTTGACCTGCTTAGCATTAGCAGGTGAAATGGCTTGTGTCCTTCAGGTCTCTCTGTGCAGAATGCCCACTTGGATCCCTCCATGGCTTCTGCCTTCCTTTCCTCCTCCTTGGCTGATTGAGGCTTAGTTCTGTTCACAGGAGTGCAGGTGGGGCAGTCAGAAGAGCTGTGGGGGCTCAGCCAGCCTTGGAAATACACTCACAACAAGTTTTGCATTGCACACTTTACATGTGGAGGGCCATTATGGAATAGCAGTTAAATTACCAGACTGGCATCTGGGACACCTGGCCTCAGTTCTTCACTGGATTACCTTGGGCCATTCACTTTGAACAAGCCTTGAAGCTTGTTGTGAGAATAAAGTTGGTGATGGGAGAGCTGTACATGGGACTCTGAGCTTTTTGGAGGGAGTGCAGGTAGCTATCCCCACATCCATCTTTTGTGGACTTCAAGGTTTGTGTGTTGTCTGTTTTTGCAAAGCTTTCCTATCTGGTTGCTTATAGTAAATTCATAACTCTTCACTGGCAGAACATAGCCCATAGCCATCTTACTTATGTAAACTTTAAAAAGCCTTTTCAGGATGTGAATTACTCTTTGTTCTACCTGTTGGGCCTCTATTTGGGTCCTAGCCTGATTTCTTTAATAAACTTTGACAAAGTTTGCAGCTTTTATACTTCTATAATTTCCTGAGGGGTAGCCATGCTAGAACAAGTTTTTGTAGCAAAAAGAAATGGAAGTCCAGTGGCTCCTTAAAGTCTAACAAAGTTTATTCCAGCATACACTTTTGGGGAGTTGGACCTCACTTGCATCAAATGTGTAGGGCCTCCGATTTCCATATTTCCTTCCAATGTGCATCTGATGTGAGCTCTGGCTCCTCAAAACTTGTGCAGGAGTAAACTGTGTTAGTCCATAAGCTGCTACTAAACTTCTTTTTCTCTTTTTAAAATGTGGTTCTCATTGCCAGATCGCCTGCCAGGTGACGCCTTTGCAGCAGACAGCTTACGCTGTTCTTTGCAGTTTCTATTTCTGTTCAAGGTGGTGGGCTGTATGTGGCAAAAAAGTTCCTCCGATTACACTGCAAATGGTTTGCAGATTGATTGATTGCTTGGTGAATTGCAACCCCCCCCCCCCATATATATCCATGCGCTGTGCTCTGATGTCCCTTATACAGAGAGAAAAGGGTTAAAAACCTGCCATCTACTCTTTCTGGGTGCTTATATTTAGTGGTAGCCCTGGCCAGCTATTGATCTGCCTAGAGGAGGAAGGATATAAAACTCTGAAATGATGCACTCAATTGACCTAGTGATAGGAAGGGCGATAACTAAGGCTCCAGCGACATGCCTTTGTGGGGCTCCATAATTTGTTCCTTTATGTTTTTTTCTTTTACAACCCAAAATAGGGCAGTTGGAGAAAGGTTGTTTTCTTTTTTTAAAAAAAAAAACCCTTCTGTCACTTTCCCCCCAAGCTCAAATTTACCCCTCCCAGCTTCTTTTTAACCCTTGGAGGGAAGGTATGAGAAACATATGGGGGGCTTTGTATATTCTCCCTCCCCAACAGGATAGGGAGATTTTGATCAGAAAAAGGACCTGATAAGAAAGGTTTAAATGAACCCTGTGTACTACTGTTCTCCATTCCAGCCCCCAGCCTGGCTGCTCTGGGTTAAAAAGCGAAGATGCTACAGAAGAAGGCTTCATAGACCATCATGTAACCATGCATCATTTGAGCCAGAGCCTTGGGAACACTGTTGTAGAGACAAAGATGGACAGGGGCATTCAGACGGGTTTCTCTTCATTTTGCAATTTACTCCTAGTTTTCTTTTATGGTGGAGGGCTGACAGGGTTTGGCCCTATTTGGGAGAAAAATGAAGGAGCTTGGCCCAAGCTTTTCCTTCTGGCTTTCTGTCTGTCTACCTGAATTCTGGAGCAAGGGAGAGGCAAATAGTGGAAGATTAATTTAACCCCCATGGCTAGAAGGGTAAAACTCAATCTCTTCCTCAATCTATTTTGCGAGGGAGATAAAAAAGCCTTCATAAGGTTTTTATTTTGATTCCTAAGAACAGATCTCATGCTTATCACCTGACCTGTGATTATTTCTCCAAATTTCTGCAAAAAGGATTCACTCTAGGCTTATCAGAACCCTTGACTGGGCAAAGTGTGCACTGGCAGATGTATATCTGCAATCCAGGTCATTCTGTTGCAGCTGGCTAGGAGCTGCAAAAGCAGGACAGCCTACTCTGTCTTCTGAATTGAATTAATTTAATGCATTACAGCCTCCCTTGGGCTGCCTTTCTGCAAGTAAACTTATTTGTATCCAGGTACTTCTTCAAGTGGTCAGGTTGATGGGGAAAATGTTCTTGGTGGCAAGTGTTTGGGCCTCTGAGGAGAAATAAAAAGTTTTTTTTTAAAAAAAAATTGAAGATACTTTTAATTTGGAAGTGGAGCTAACTTGGGATATGATTCAGGATGAACTGTGGACTTTTACCAGTTGACCAGAATTCAGGAGACTGAAATCTTCTTGACTTGGAGTCCAGGGGGGCAGGGCTGATGCTTAGGGGGCTGTACAGAATGCCTGCCCAGTCTCCCCCTTCTAAGCCAATGGACTTGGATGGATTGAGAAAGGGGTAACTGTGTTTAGCATTGCACTGTAAGACTCAGATGCTGTAGAGGCAAGCCAGGCATGAAAAAATGGAAGAATTATTGTATAGGCAGAGGCTGCGGTGCACTTGTTAGTCATGATGGGCTTTCGATGTACACAGAGAGAGACACTGCACATGTATCCACTCTCCTTTGGGCTAGTCCACTCAAAGACAGGTAGCTGGTAGGGCTAGCTTCATCACAATGCTTTCCTCCAATTCAGGATGGTATTTTCCCTTGTGCATAAATTGACAGCTGTCATTAGAGTAGGTGGTAGACCTTGGCAAAGGTCTCTGCTATATCCTAGATTGCAGTCAATTCATACATTTCCTAGAATGTAATGGACATTGTTGAGAAAAGAGCCATCCTTTCTGTGTGAGAGAGGGCCATATATTTTGGCTGGTCTCGGTAAGCAGGTGAAGGGTATGGTTGCCAGCACCTTGTCTCTCCCCTGACAGTGAAAGAACAAGGTTTTATCTCTGATGTCAGATAGAGCCTCCGAGGCTGTCAAAGTACGGTGCATCTCTGGGCATAATCAACAGCTGCCTGTACATATGCATTTTCTGTTGTGGCTCACGCCCTGTGGAATGGCCTGCCTAAGGTCGGGAAATCTCCAACTTGCCTGGCCTTCTGCAAAGTATACAAAATGGAATAATTCAAGAAGGCTTTTCTGCACAGATAGTAGGGTTGCACTGCACAAAAGGGTTTTGCAAACCTGCTTGGATAAATGATTCACTGCCACAGGAGCATAGACATTTTCAAGAGGGGAATGGATAAGCATATGGAGCAGAGGTTCATCAGTGGCTATTAGCCACAGCTTATTGTTGGAACTCTCTGTCTGGGGCAGTGATGCTCTGTATTCTTGGTTCTTGCGGAGGGCACATTGGGGGGCTTCTAGCCCCACTGGTGAACCTCATGATGGCACTTGGTGTTTTTGGCCACTATGTGACACAGAGTGTTGGTCTGGATGGGCCATTGGCCTGATCCAACACGGCTTCTCTTATGTTCTTATTATGGACTGTGGCTTATATGGTTGTGTTTAGCTTATTGTAAGTAGCATCATATTTATGTGACTTCTTTACCACTTAATGTTTCATGTGAATACTTAAGTTATGCTCTTCTTCTTTCTAGAGGTTCCAGACTTCTGAAATCCTAATGCTTTGGGTACTGAATGTCCCATTTTGTTGATTGTACTGGCTTGCTCTGTGTAATCCACCTTGAGTCCCTGTGATAAAGGTGGGCTGTAAAGAAAGTAAATAAAAATAAACTTACGCATATTCTGTGTAAACCTAAATATGGCCATAAAAATAATTTCAGTAATTTATACCAGTGCTCATACTTCGCATCCGCAGTCCCCAGGCATCCAGAATTGGCCTTGTTCTTGTGCAGCATTGTTGATCCTAAATTAGACTTGTAATTCCATGGTAAGAGGGCATGGTAGATGAAAGGTTTGCAAGCCCTGTTATCTTGGCTGCCCTAATGTGTTGCCTGTGGCAGAGGATGTTTATTAGACCACAGTCTTTCCTTGGTAATGTATTTGTTGTTTTCTCTCTTTGCCTGTCTCTTTCAAAGGACATCAATCAGAAACTGCAGGAAGACAACCAGGAGCTGCGAGACCTTTGCTGTTTCTTGGATGATGACCGGCAGAAAGGCAAAAAGGTTTCCCGAGAGTGGCAAAGACTTGGCCGCTACAGTGCCGGTGTCATGCATAAAGAGGTTGCCTTGTATCTGCAGAAGCTGAAGGAGCTGGAAGTGAGGCAGGAAGAGGTTGTGAAGGAGAACTTGGAGCTGAAGGAGCTTTGTGTCCTGCTGGATGAAGAGAAGGGGGGTGTTGCGGGGTGCCGGAACTCAGTGGATAGTCAGGCCAGTCTCTGCCAGCTCAGTGCCACCAATACGTACATCAGGGATGTTGGGGATGGAAGCAGCACCTCCAGCACTGGAAGCACAGATAGTCCTGACCATCATAAGCACCACCTGAACTCAAGTCCAGAGCACCTCCAAAAAACAAGGAGTGAAGGGAGCCCCGAGCATCAGAAGCACATGAGCGCTAGTCCAGACCACCTCCACAAACCCAGGAGATGTGCAAGCCCAGATCCCCAGAAGCATTTGAAAGGACTGAGCCCAGAGCATCACAAAACAATTGGTAAAGTGGCCCCCGAGCAGCAAAAGCACAGCTGTAGCAGTCCGGAGACCCTGCCCAAGCACATGGTGAGTGGTAGCCCTGAACATTTTCAGAAACATAGGCCTGGAAGCAGCCCGGAGCACCAGAAGCACAGCAGCAGCAGCAGCAGCCCAGAGCATCTTCAGAAGCACACTCTGAGTGGAAGCATGGAACATCTCCCCAAAGTGAGGGGCACCAGTCCTGAGCACCTCAAACAGCATTACTTGGGAAGCCCGGAACACAAGCACTTGAGTGGAGGCAGCAGAGAAGGCACTTTAAGGAGGCAAGTCACGGATGACCTGTCCCCCCATCACAGGAGCCTCTACAATGGCATGAATGGTGGGTCCTTCAATGGGTTACCTTTAATAACTATGATGGTTTTAGAGATAGTTGGCAATGCATTGCCATTTTTGTGGTGGTCATTTTCAGGATGATGATGGGTTCACAATGCAACACTTCTCTTCCAAAGTGAAGCAGAAATCACTGCTATGGCTGCAGTTGTTCCCATTGATACTGTAGGAGGATAAGCACAGATGAAGCGGAAGGGGATGCTGTGGACATGGAGTGATGAAATAGGCTGCATGGCAGTTGTGTCTCGTGGGGTTTATGTGGAAGTGGAAACAAGGAGCCTTGGAAAGAGGATATCCCTTGAGGATAAAGTATAAAGCCTGAATGCACACAGGGTGGATAGGGAAGACAGGGGATTGGTGAATGCAAGTGTCTCTTGCACAATTCAGAATAAAATTTACAGGGCAGGATCTGCAGCCAAGGTTAATCTGCAGCTGCTGCCTTCAGGCTGAAGGGTGCATTACAAACTTCTCTTGATTTGATAGATTCATAGTGAAAAAAAACTGCTTAGTGAAGGGACAATGCACGTTTACTGAATTTCTCCCTCTGTGTACAGTTCTCAAAGGTGTAGGGCAGAGGTGGCCAGCGGTAGCTCTCCAGATGTTTTTTGCCTACAACTCCCATCAGTCCCAGCCAGCATGGCCAATGGCTGGGGCTGATGAGAGTTGTAGGCAAAAACATCTGGAGAGCTACCGTTGGCCACCCCTGGAGTAGGGGATTTGGGGGGCCTAGATGCTGCATTTTGGACAGGGTTCAGCTGACTTTCATCCCCTGGAACTAGACAGCAGCTGTGAGAACTTACTTTCCAAGTGCTGTAGGGCCTGATTTGGATCTGGACAATGGCATGGGGGTGGGGTGGGGGGAATGGACTTCAGCTACCCCTATACCAGGGGTGGCCAAACTTGATTAATGTAAGAGCCACATAGAATAAATGTGAGATGTTTGAGAGCTACAAGACAGGAAGGAAGGAAAATAGATGGGGGAAGGAGAGGTGAAAAGAAAGCAATTTTAACTTTAAATGTATTCACCAAGCTCCTGGCTGGCTTGGATAAGTGATTTAAAGAGAGAAATATCTTCTACAACCTGGCCAATGGGGTGATGGGGGCTTTGAGAGCCACACAATATATGTGAAAGAGCCACATGTGGCTCCCAAGCTGCAGTTTGGCCACCTCTGTCCTATGCCATTTTCACAACCTGGAATGGAGCAGGGAAAGAGGCGATACAGGGCCATTTTGAGTCAAGAACCCTGATGTGACTTAATTTGAGCCTAGGAATGTTCTGACTTTTCCCTTACTGGTATGTTTTGTCCTTTTCTTCTTGTCAGTTCTTCTCTAGTGAAATAGGGACATAACAGAATTGGAAGGATGGATTCTTTTTATGCAGGTTCTGTGATTCTGAGCAGCAATCAGTGGCTTCATTGTGGAGGGTATTTTCTTGAGGGGAAGCATCCAGTCAGTCTTTGTGGACTCATAGGGTATGTCTTCTGCACTCACATTGTTTTTGTGGTGTGTATGAAGTCATAAGAGTGGTAGCTTACTGATGTTTTCCTAGCATCTTTAGAAATAGATTCCTTGACTTCTAGCCTCTGGGATACAGTGCACAAGAAACCATTGCTTTTCAAATATGTATTTATTCCGTGTGTGTATGTGTGAAATGCTATCAAGTTGCAGCTGACTAATGGTGACCCCAGCAAGGGGCTTTCAGGACAAGTGAAAAGCAGCAGTGGTTTGGCATTGCCATCTTCTGCAGAGTCTTCTTCGGTGGTCTCCCTTCCAAATACCAACCCTGCTTAGCTTCCTAGACCTGGTGATATCAGGCTCTACCCATGCTGTCTTCCCTTCTCTATTTTATTTCTTACCACCAGCTTAAAAAGGGTATTCTAGACAGTTGCACAATGCAAGGGATTTAAGTCTGAATCCATTTTCCTAGATAGGAGCTAGTATTAATGCATGGCTGATCGATTCTTTACAACAATGGTCATTCAGTGATTTATAGATCTTGCATTACAGCTTAAAAGAGAAAAGGAAAAACAATCTTCCTTTTGAGTTTTATATTTCTGTTGTGTGCATAAAGGCTTGATGCTAGCAGCCCAGCTGGTAGGAAAATGCTTTATAGGATTGGGACCTGGCCTGATCTACACATGCAGCAAAAGGAAGTGATCAAATGAGCTGTGCTACTTCAGGCTGCAAACACCTGTTTTGAATTATCCTAAAGATATGAAAAAAATCCTTTGGGGTGAAAAAAAAATCTGATTCAGCCTTCTCATTGCTGTATTAGTTTTCTACTTGCATTGAGGTTATTTTTTTTTTTTAAATGTGGGAGAGCACTGAAAATACCATCCTTCTCCTGTGACCAGGATAATGAAAAAACAGTGGCTGTTTACAATTGATATTTTGTTCTTGAGATCTTTCCTGTTTTTCAAGAGCTGCAGAGTAGATGAGTTACTTTGGGTTGTGCTCAAGTTCAAGCTCATGGACCAGAAAGGAAGTAAGTGTTCTGGCTGCACTGTGTTCATCCAAGAGAGAGCAAAAGATGGTGACAAAACTGAATCACAGAGTATAGTGTCTCATGTGCAAGCCCTGGAGACCAGGGGTGAACATCTTGATAGTCTGTGGTTCAAGAAAAATCAGATAGATTCTTGATAACTCTGGATTGACTTTGTAAAATCACTGTGACTCTAAATGCTTATAAATTGCCTACTTCTAATCGTATTGCTTTATGATTCAGTACTCTGCAATTTGAAAGAGCAATGAAAGTAATATCTGTGTGTTCTCAGTGAACTCTGTTTTGGGAAATGATATAAGCTTGTGTCAGGGGTGGTTCAGCAGGAATTCTCTGGGATTGGGGGGGATAGTTGTGGCAAAATCAGGGCCTCGGTGTAAACTTACCAAAGCTGATAAGAAAAATCTCCCTATTTCTCTAACTTTAGTAAACTAATTTCCAAATATATCAAGATATTTCTTGTAATAGGAAATATGTGTATAAACTCAGTTTGTTGAGTAGCTTGCTCTTCCTTCTTCCCTCCTTACATCATTCTTACTGTTAGCTGCCCTGAGCCCATTAGGGGAGGGTGGGATATAAATTTGATAAAATAAATAAGTATAATAAATAAGAACTGCAGTTAAGCAGTAACTTCCGTTTCCCACAATGCAGGCAGATTAACTAGAGCTGTATTTCACTCTATTAACTGGGGTCCTTATGTAGATTTTAGGATACCTGTTATTGGGGGGGGGGGGGAGAGGAATAATTCTGGTTAGCCTGTATTTGTACTTCGATGGTAACCTGAGTTAGTACTTAACCACAATTGTTGGTTGGAGAAGGCGGCAGAGATTGAGGCATGCCCACAAGCTTGTTTGAGAGCCAGATGTTTGAGAGCTGCAAGACAGGAAGAAAGTAAAGTAGATGGGGGAGGGAGGAGGTGGAAGTGGAAAGAAAGCAAAGACTATTGAACTCAGCAAAGACTATTGAACTCAGACTATTGAACCCATGTAGAAATTACTTTTGATATGTCTTTTACCTGGGTACTCCAGAGGTTATACATGCCCAGTTACCCATTTGCTGTTTTTAGGTTTGCTACTTTTTAATTGCAAAAAGACTGGTTCTGCATGGGTGACATATGAAAATCAAGGATTGGAGTCCGCAGGGTCCAACCTTTGGGGGAAAAAAGATCTTTGTTAGGCTGGTTCTGATGGTTACAGACCCCAATAATAATTACTTTGGAAGACATGAAAAAATGGTTTGTGCCACCAAATTATTTTAAAACTTTCCTGGAGTTGGAAAAGCGGTTGGAGTTGCATGTGTATCTCTCCCCCTGTCACAAAACAATCATATTAATCAGTCTGAAGCTTCTTGTCCTTCTCCAACCATGGATGCTGACATCTTTTTACAAAGCTGGCTGTGGACCGAACTCTGACATTGCCTGCACATGCTCTAATGTGCTAAAAGTGGAATGAGAAATAGTTCCAGAGAAAAGAAGGATGTAGAATGAGGCTACTTACAGCTTTCTGCATTTAGATCAGATTAGTCATGCTTAGGAGTTCTGCACTTTTGTGCAGATGAACAATAGAATGAGTGTGATCTGCACATCAGTAGGCCTTAGATGTGTAAGCCAGAGCACTGCCAAGGGTGGAACTAGACAAACTCCCCAAACTGATAGTTATGGCCAGAAATGGCAGTTTGATGTCTGCTTCTTAACATGCATTGATTGAATTGCGTGATGCAACATCCTAGTGTATTTTCCTAACCCCACTCACCCTCATTGGTTGCCACTAGGAGGTGGTGGTAGGCTCTGATTTTTTCATGCAATCTCAAGGAGTGGGGTGGCGGCAGGAGCTATTTGGCCCAGGCGTCACATTCACAAAGGGCCTCAAATGTGGACTTTTGATGTTATAGCCAGATGTGGTTATACACAGTCATAGAGATGGATTTGAAAGAAGGTATTCATACCACATTTTGTCACCCCGTTTTAGCATTTCTTCCTTTTTTTTTTTTTTAATATACTGGATGTCTTTAAAAAAGGAAATGGCACATGCCTTTCTCGTTCTCTGAAAGGCCCTGGGAGAAACTGTTGGATGATGTCACATTGCTAGTTTCTATTGCTTCACATTATGTGAGAGAATCAGAGGGGCTGCATTTTGGATAATATTTCATTCTGTCCTTGGTATTGCTCATGTATACATGCCCAGGAGTCCAAAAAAATCATTATGTAGCTCACTCTGCTCTTGGGTGATTACTGAGAACCAGGAGCAATGCATTAATGTTATTTAATATGTACAAATGGATAGGTTGTGTGTGGTCTTTAAAACATTGTAAATCTTTTCTCTTTTTTAAAGAAATATTTTGTTTTACTGGGAACTCTGCTTAATTTTTCTCCCTTTTCTGTTTTTTTTGTCTGAGGAAAATACCAGTGGCTTTTGGCTCTGCTTCTTACTACCCGCTGAGGTTATTAATGAGCTGAAGCAAAACTGCTGACTAATATTCTCTGGCACGAACTGCTGGAGGGAAGATGGATCAGAAAAGAAACAAGTGCTTGAGAGGACCAGCATTCATTTCAAGTGGGGGAGGGGGAGAATACATATACATGTGGGTGAAATGGAAACTTGGCTACCATTGTCAACAACAGCAACTCACTGTATGCTGAGAAGAAGAAATTGTGCTAATAAATAGGTTCAGGGGATTTGGGAGAATTGCAGGATGCCAGTGAAATATGGGACATATCTTTCACCCCACTGAGCACTAATCTACATACTTCCTTTGCTCCTGATTGGGCGCCTTTTCTCTGCTCTGCATTTACTCCTTTTACTACCAAAGAACTGAAGGATTGCTTTGCTGGATCTGATCAAGGGCAGCGTTTTGCTTTCCTTTATAGAGAGGTAGGTATTCACCAGCCAAAATGTCAACCATGAAGATGTTGACCATTCCCTGTTGCTATAGAATTGGACACTGTTGCCCGGGCAAATGCAGGTTAATGATAATGTAGGCAAAGAGGTCTTTTGCAGGGGAAGAATAAGTGGCAAGGCTCTTCTCTCTCTAGCTGTTAGACATTGCCAGACTTTTAGTTCATTCTTATTTCCATATTGATTCTTGTAATGTTAGTCTTGTTGGTCTTCCTGCTTAGACTTTTGTGCCTTCCCTGTCTGCTGCTTGTTTAGCATTTGCTCATCTGATTGGCTCATTTGCTTGTTTGGTATCTGATCATATTGCTCCTTGTGCTACTCTCTTCACTGGATTCCTCTCTTCACTTTAAGTTTCTCTGTGGCCTGCCTCCTCCCCATTATCTTTGTTAGGGACCAGACTTCTAGTTAACTGTAAGATGATTTTTTCTGTTCACTGCCTGTGCCCTGTGCTGTATCTAATCTTGGAACGCCTTTTCACCTCTGACTCTCTACTTCTTTCTTTACATTTAACCATCTCCTTTCTTAAGGCACAACTAGTCGTCCTGGCATTTCCCATGTGATCCCTCCTTCCATTTTGCTTTATTTTCCATTCCTTTTCTTGTCTTTTTCTTTTATTTTGTAAGGTTGTGAATATAGTCTGTTTTATTTTGAATTTTTGTACAAGTTCTGACAGTTGTAGATGCTCCATAAATTATTGCTGCCCTTGCCCATTGATTCTTCCCTGCAACCCCCCTCCTCCTCAAGTCTCGCTTTCTACAAAATTGGACTCATTTTCAGTCCTGTAGCCTGACTGGGGGAAACAAGTAAGAAAAAGATGGCTAAGAAGTAAGGATTGCAAAGAGGGAATAGGGGATGAGAAAGGGTTAAATACTTCCTCTCAGTTCTTCTTCCTTGCAAAACGTCCTTTTTCCGTTAAAAGTATGCAGCAAATCCAGGTTTGGAAATCCCATGTCTTATGTAGTCCAAACTTTTAAAGGATAGTCTCATGGCATCTTAAAAACACCCTGACCTGGATTGTCCAGGTTTGCCTAATCTCATCAAATCTCAGAAGTTCAACAGGGTTGGCCTGGGTTAGTACTTGGATGGGAGACCACCAAGGAAGTTCATGGTTGCTACGAAAGGCAGGAAAAGGCAAACCATCTCTGTTTCTCTTTTGTCTTGAAAAACCTTCTAGGGTTTCCATAAGTCAGCTACAACTTGATGGCATTTTTCACCACACCATCTTAAATATCAACAACTTTATTGTGGCATTTGCTTTCATGAGTCAAAATGCCTGTTTGTCAGGTCCATTAAGTGTGACATTCAGTTGGCAGAGAGCTACCCAGATCTGCTTGATGAGAAGTTATTTCTGCTCTCTCAGACACATGGAGATCGCTTAGTTACCACATCTGGTTGGTAGAGCTATGCATTTTTCTACCCATTTTAAAATTCCTCCTGAGCTAAAGTGGCCATTACATCTTCTTGTAGTTGTGTATTCCAGTTTCACCTGTAATGCAGAAAATGTTACTTAAATTTCTGTTGAGTCATCACAAATATCTACATTAATACTATAATATTTTCTGTCTTCCACTGTGAGTGGTTTCATTCCAGAAAGAAAATACAAATGTTTTACCCTTGGAAATTGTTAGAGTGCTTGTTCAGAGTTGCATTGCTTCACAAGCCAGCATTAACATATTGCACATGCATATGCAGTCAGGTATCTTTGTGGAACAATTGGGAATTGTGTGTGAATATTACAGTCATATAGTGAGGATATGTGCTATCCTGTTGAGAGGGAATGTACTACACAGGTGCAAAAGTTCCCCACAGTATGTGGCTACAACTCACCGGGAAGTATCCCTCACATCATTCTCTGTGTGAAAAAGACTCGAGTAGTACTAGAAGAAGAGGAGATTGGATTTATACCCTACCCTTGACTCAGAGTCTGAGAGTGGCTTACTCCTTTCCCTTCTCCTCTTCACAACAGACACCCTGTGAAGTAGATGGGACTTGAGAGCTCTGAGAGAACTGCTCTTGAGAACAGCTCTGAGAGAACGGACTGACCCAGGGTCACACCAGCGGGTGCATGTGGAAGAGTGGGGAATCAGACCTGGTTCTCCCAAATTAGAGTCCGTGCTCTTAACCACTACACCAAACTGAGTCTCAATATTATATATATAAATAGATTTGAATCTGTGTGTGTGTGTTTTCCCTTCCAAGTATTTCACAGCCTGATCTGTAAATATGTCTGCTTGGGAATATTTATATTGTTTTTTGTTTCAAACATTTAGATCTTGCATTTCTACTGTTTAGATCTGCTGAGTCGCTTGCAGCATCAGGAGGACAACGCCTGGTGTGGAATCCTCACAGGAGGGATCTTGATGCAATTGCGCTCTCCCTTAGTGATGAATGTAGTATTACATTACATACCATCTCAGGGATAGCAGCACAGTAGAACACAAGCCCTCTCCAGAAGGACCCACTCCAGTCTGGGAGTGGAACAGATGACAAGCTCTGGCGTAGAAGCCCAGAGCTGTTCCTGTCCCACAGGTCTTCCAGGTATGATACTAGGAAGTCCAGTAGAGCTCATGTTAACTTACTAGCATGTAGAACTAGGTTTGCAGTAGTGTTGGAAATACTGTGGACCAAACCTGTAATAGAAATGATAGCCCTGTGCTCTGACACAAGAGCTTTCTGGATGTGCTCTTAGTGTGAAGTGAGAGCCAGCCATCTGATCTTAGACATATTTGCTCAGAAATCAATCCCTCTGTGTTCAGTCAAATAGCATGCACTTCTGGGTGATATTTCTCTAAAATCTAGTGCTCTCTCTGTATCCTGGCTTTGCTGGATGAATGACAGGAGCAATAGGATGGCTTTTGCATGAGCCAGTTTGGCTGGGGCCCCTCTGAGGGACCATGAGGCAAAATCTCATCTGGCAAGAAGGAACTTAACATATGAGTAAATTTTAGGTGAGAAGCTCTTGGACTTGAATGAGTTTGAGTGGAAATGTTGAGGAGTGAGAAGATTTATTCTAAGATGGGTAGCTGGTAATTAGAGAACATTTGAGTTAAGAAATAAAAGCACTTTTTGGAAAATTCAAGGAGAGCCTGATCTTGGATGGTTGAATCAGAGACAGAAATCCTGTACTTTGATAACAGATGTGTGGGCTATCAGATTTGTTTAGAATGTGGTTGTCCAGTGTTGCTTCAGAAGTCAGCCATGAACTTGGGGTCCCACCTCAGTCCAACTTGTTAACTTCTTCAGTCCAGACTCCAGAGACTGGCACCTGGAAGTTATGGGAGGCTGTTTGTGCCAAAGGCTGTGTTTACTTAGGGATCACAAAGGACATGAGGTTGGATCCAGTGATTCATCAGCAGAAGGTGTTAACAGCCGTGAATCTTCCATTCTCCTCACCCAGCAGTCCCTTCCAACCTGGTCTTCCTTGCCTCCTCCACCATCAGAGCTCTACTGATGGGAAGAGGGTATCATTTATTTACTTTCCCCCTCTTCATTGCAGTGCACCAATTTGCATATCTAGTATTCCATGTGGATTCTGCATGTTCATGGACCAGTTTTCCCAGGTATGAAAGGGACTTTTGGAAGGGAAGGATGAGGGAGACTTCACAGCCATTGGGTGTGAGAGAACCGGTAGATCCAGCCCATTATGTGAAGTTCCTCCTCTTAGGAAACACCCATTCCTAGCTCACAAAGGGCAGAGTAGCTGCTCAGTAAAACCGGCCTTGTCTTCTGTTGCAGAATTAACAGTAGCCCAATACAGAGTGCAGCACTTCTGCATTCATGCTTTGTATAATATCAAGTTTGATATTACAATGCTTGATCTTAGCCAAAAGGCCCGAGAAGCAAAGTTTGATATTCAGTTAAATGTTTTATTATTTGTCTTGAGATTTTGCCAACAGGCATGGCCAAATGCCTTCAACTGAGCAGAGCTATTTGAAAAATAGACAGCCCATCTTTTCTTTAAAATAATGAAGCTGTTTTCTGGCAAAGGAGTTTGCCAGATACTGAAAACACTGAGAACACAAATGAAGTATTTTGCATTGTGACATATGGTGCTGAAATCTCCTAAAAAGCAAGCTTTCCAAGGACACTAAGATTAGCAGAGGCTGCGTATAAGCCGCACTTCCAGTGCTTGACCTCACCAAGCTACACAAATAAGAAATGTTTTTGCAATTGGCCACCTGCAAAGAGCTCTCTCCTCAGCCACTTTAGATAGTCACATTAATTTTTTGCCCTCTTCGCTCAAGTGCCATATTCTATATAATAGTCTTATTCAAAGGGTTACCTTGGATACATGAATGGACAGGTTTCTGTATTTGCAGCACTCAGCACCATGTTCATTAACATATCTTTGAGCATGCTTGTGCAACTTGTGCCCCACCAAGTAGAATGCTGCCTTCCAAAAATATATGGGGCTGATCCAGACAAAATTCCTGCCAGTTCCTGTCATACTGCTCTAGCCTTTGCTTCATGTTCAGAAGCATTCCGGATGGTTTCCTATATTTGTAGAACTCACTGCCCATAACCATAAAGCCTTGATACAGCCTGATTCTACATGTGTGAATCTCACTGAATCTTATGTATCTTACTCCATAGAGTTGTTTGTTTATTACATTTTTATTCTGTCCTTCCTCCAAGAAGTTTGGAGCGGCTTGCGTGATTCTTCTTGAATTTTCCATTGGGGAAAGAGGCTACAAGCCCTTTTATAGCCGCTTCCAAGCCTCCTCTCCATATATATGTGCTGTCATCTTGCAATTGACTTATGGCAACTCCAGCAGGGGGCTTTCAAGGCAAGTGATTAAGCAAAGGTGGTTTGCCATTTCCTTCTTTGGCAGAGCCTTCCTTGGTCGTCTTCCATCCAAGTATCATCCCTACTTAGCTTCTGAGATCTGATGAGATCAAGCTATGCCATACCATTCCACATTCCCTCCTCCCAATAGCCCAGTTTATAAATTACCACAACCGGGACTCTTCTATCTATAGGCCACCTGCAGAGCCTCTCTGTTCCCTTTTTTTTGTGTGTGTGGGGTAGTATTTTTTGTTCAACCACACAATTTATAGAAATTTGCCCTGGCTCATGGGAAAGGATGCAGAATGGAACATTTGACAGAATGCTAAGAAACAAGTATGGAATGGAATGGCCAACATTCATCTACTCCCTCCCCCCCCCCCCACAATTTCTCAGTTTGCCTTTTTCTCAAAATACTTTCAGTTCTACACATTTTTTTAAGTGTTTGCGTGCCTCCCACTTTTAAAACTATGCTAAAAGATTTTTTTCCAATCATTGTATCATTAAGCTGAATGGGAATAATGGCATTTAAAACAACTTCGTTCGTGAATATCTCAGACTGAACAGACTAAACAGGAGTTCAGTTTTGTTTTGTTTTTAAATTGATCACAAAACAATGACGGGAAAAAAATTGAAAGGAATCTCAGCAAAATATCATCTGCTAAATATTTTGTAAGTTTTACTGTGTATAGATTTGTGGTGCAGTCACTCTTGAAATATTATATTCAGTTCTGATGGTTATCTCAAAGTATTTTGTAGTGCTGGAAAAGGGCACCTAAAAGGATCAAGGGATTGGAGCTTCTATAAGAGAGGCAAAGAACTTTGGAGCTTCTTCATTTAAAGAAGGATGACTAATTGGAAGGATTTGATAAAGGTTTGTAACATGCTTCAGGTAGAAAAAGTAGATCTTTTTTTCTGTCTCATAATACTGGAATTTATGGGTTAGTAGTGAATCTGATAGGCAGTATTCAGCTAAAGAATGTGCTTCTTCATGTAGAAAGCAATTAACTTGTAGAATTCATTGCTGCAGGATATAGTGATGGCCTTTAGTTTTATTTGGCTTTTCAAAAAAAGGATTAGACACATTGATGGATGTTGTCCATCAATGATTATTAGCCACAATGTCTAATAGGGATCTTTGTGTTCAGAAACAGCAACTCTTCAAATACAGTAGCCTCCATGTGCTTCTTACAGGTCTTCTGAGGGCGTTCAGTTGGCCACAGTATGAAGCAGTGTACTAGGCTAAAAGGAATATTGGCCTGATCTGGCACAACTCTGTTAAGTGGACTCTTAAGGTGGCAACCTAGGAGAGGGCAGTCATAGTGGTGGCACCAAAACTCTGGAAATCTCTCTCTGGGGAGACTCATTCATCCCCTTCTGTTGCTGTCTTCTGCCAGTGGGTAAAGATGTTATTTTGTCTGACATTCCCTCAGTGATCCCTCTTTCCTGCCCTATGTTTTAATTGTTTTTCTATTTCATATGTGTGCTTTAGCTTGGTTTTGTTTTAATGATACTTTTAGGCTGATCCTGCATTGAGCAGGGAGTTGGACTAGTTGACATGTATGGCATTTTTCAACTCTATGATTCTACATGTTTCTGGTTGGCTTTAACAATTTTTAAGATTTGTGTTTTTAATGTATGTTTTTAATTTGTTAGCCACCTTGCTGACTCTGATGAGGACAAAAAGAGAGCATACATTTTGTAAATAAAGGTCACCTCACAACATGAAGGTATAATCCCAAGATTTATGCAGTTTGGTTCAGACAAATACGTCATGGATTTCCGTCCATTTGTGATGGGTAAACTCTGTGTGCTTGTGCAGCTGCAATTCAGATTGGGGCTACAGAGGAAAGGGGAAGTAGGCCTTTTATGAAACAGCAGAAACAGGTGAAATTCCTTCTCTCCATTTCATGTGTTGTCCTAAACTGTACTACAGCTGTATGTGTGTACAGTTGCCTTTTACAGGCCCATGACTTTCATAATATTTGTATCTGCAGATATGGGCCATTAGGATTTGTAAACCAAAAGTTCTTTAGCAGGCTTGACCTCTTTGAAACCATTGCCTTAGGGCTGAACTGTGCATTACATTTTTCCCTGGGTACCTTGGACCTCCAGTTATGCATTGTGAGTTTGTGCTGGGAACTCAGGTTTGCAGGTGCATTTCCCCATCTTGCAAAGTTTTTCCAACTTGTGGGGCAGCCATTTGTCTTGTTGGTAGCTCCAGGTATATGGATGGAGTACACCTATTTATTTTATTTGATTTATATCCCGCCCTCCCTGCTGAAGCAGGCTCAGGGCGGCTCACAACATAAAATCCCACAAACAATTAAATTAATTAGTATTAAAATTACACATTCAATAATAAAATAGATATGCAATAATTAAAACAGTTAAAACAGAATATTGAGTTGGTGCTATTCTGGTGGCTACGGCCTTCTTCCATTTCTCTTAAACACCGGTGCTGAGTCAATTGAATGCCAGCCGGAAGAGGACAATCTTGCAGGCCCTGCGGAACTGCACAAGGTTCCGCAAGGCCCTCACTTCATCTGGCAGTTGGTTCCACCGGCAGGGGGCTACAATTGAGAAGGCCCTGTCTCTGTTTGATTTCAATCGGGCCTCCTTCGGCCCGGGGATTACTAATAGATTTTGTGATTCCAATCTGAGTACTCTCTGGGGAACATGTGGTGAGAGAAGGTCCCCAGGGTATGCAGGTCCTAGGCCATATAGGGCTTTAAAGGTAATAACGAATCCGGTATACTATTGGCAGCCAGTGCAGTTCCCGCAGTCCCAGCTGAATGTGCTCCCACCGTGGGAGCCCCAATAACAGCCAGGCAGCTGTGTTCTACACTAGCTGCAACTTCCGGGTTCGTCACAAGGGCAGCCCCATGTAGAGGGCATTACAGTAGTCCAGCCTCGAGGTGAGACTGTTGCATGGATCATTGTTGCCAGGTTGCTGCGCTCCAGGAAGGGGACCAACTGCCTTATCCGCCTAAGATGGAAAAATGCGGATTTAGCAGTGGCTGCTATCTGGGCCTCCATTGTCAAGGCAGGCTTCAGTAGCACCCCCAAGCTCTTGACCTTGTGCGCCATTGCCAGTGGTGCACCGTCAAATTTCCCTTCCTCGACTGCCACAACTCAAACAAAGGACCTCTGTCTTCGCTGGATTGAGCTTCAATCTACTCAGCCTAAGCCATCCAGCCATGGCTTGTAGCACCTAGATTTTCCGAGCTGAGCAAATAGTGCCCCTAGGACCATTTCTGTTCAAGGAAACAGTGCAGGGAAGCTCCTTCTTGTGAAGAATAGTAATAAGAGATTGGATTTATACCCTGCCCTTCACTTGGAGTCTCTGAGTGGCTTACAATCTCCTTCTCTTCTCCCTATAATAGACAACCTGTGAGGTAAGTGGGGCTGAGAGAACTCTGAGAGAACTGCTTTTGAGAGAACAACTCTGAGACAACTATGACTGAACCAAGGCTACCCAGCTGGCTTCTTGTGGAGGAGTGAGGAATCAAACCCGGTTCTCCAGATTAGAGTCCATCACTCTTAATCACTACGCCAAACTGGCTCTCAGTTGTGCACCACATTCCCAGTGTGAATGAGGCCCACATGCACCTGGAACTTGCATCAGTTGCAAGAAGACCAGGAGAAAATGTAATATGTAGTTTTGCCCCTAAATAATTTAGTCCACGTAGTTGATTGCATTCATGCCTTGCCTTCCTTCCACCATGGAACTCAAGTGAGTTTACAGAGGATATCCAAGAGGCACAGTACATAGACTATTCAGGCCTTCTAGTGGCTAGCTTTCATAAGGAGGCCGTATTCTATGTCCCCAAACTATCCATTGGGACCTATACACTGTATTTCCCATTTTAGTCTGGTTTTTCCTCCTTAAATTGCTAGTTTATTCTGCCCTAAGTCCCTGAATGGATGGACTTTACAGTTGGTTTTACAGCCAGAAAATTTTGCCCGTGCAGTATGGCCCTACTATTGCCATCTGCTTCTTGGCATACAAACCTACTGGTTAACCTTGTTCTATTCAGTTCGGAAAGCACCAAATAAATCATGAGAATATTGCAGGCAAATAGGGAGTGCGGCATTTTAATACTTAGGATAGTAGCGATCAAATTGGGAAAGCGCCCTGTGTGTTTTTCTGTAATAATGTTAATAAAAAGTAAGATGCTTTGAGGCTCCTGGCCTGGAACAAATCTGCTTCTCAGAAGTGCAAAAACAAAACAAAAAAGCCTTTGGAATCAGCATAATCTCTTCCATGTTTATTTCCTTTGTAGTGTCCTCACTGTCATGAGAACTGGCATAGCAGCATATAGATATAGACTACAATTTGTAATTCTCATCCTTGATTAAAGAAGTTTTAAAATGATGCCTTCTGTAGTAGGTTAAGTTGAAAGACTATGGGGCAATTCATATACTATATGAGTTATTGATTCTGTTCACATTACAATATGTATAAGGAGGCATGCATCATGAGGTTTTAAAGCATACATTGTGTGAATAGGTCCTATATTTATCGTTCTTTCCCCTCATAAAAGGATTAGGGGAAATTTCTAGAGCAGAGGTGTCAAACATATGGCTTGTGGACCAGAACTGTCACATCCAGGGCTCTTATCTTGCCTGCAAGCAACTGGTCATTACCTTTATTGCCAGATGAAAGAGGCTGTGCATTATGTCCCTGTATACTGTCCTAGTACTAATGAGTAATGGGTGGTGGAAGTGGGAGGGTAAGCATCAGGAAGATACTTTAAGGAAATAATTTAAGAGTGTTAATGATCAAATCATGCTTGTATTTTGAGTAAAAACAAGATAGTTAATTGGGTTTGCCTGTGGCCCTTTATAAAGTTTGTATCTCTGGTACCTAGAAGCCTTCCCACTGTTGTGCCCCCCTCTCAACAGCAACGATCAGGAGGGAATGGGATAGCAAGAACTGACCAGCGGATCTCACAATAATGGACCCATGCCTGATCATCGATTTCAGAGGCAATTTGGCTAACACAAGCACCAAGAATACAGAGTATCACTTGCCCCAGACAGAGAGTTCCATATACCTTGTGGCTAATAGCCACTGATGGACCTTTGCTCTGTATCTTTATCCAATTCCCTCTTGAAGCCGTCTGTGTATGTAGCTGCCACCACCTCCTGTGGCAGTGAATTCCATGTGTTAATCAATTTTTGGGTGAAGTATTTTCAACATTACCATCAAATGTCATGTTGTGTCCATGACCACAGCTTGTAGTGCATTGAAGCATGGATCCTCAAGGGTTTTTCCATGGGGTCATCGCAGCATCACCAGCAAATCTCATGTCATGTCCGTGACTACAGTTTGCAGCACAGAAATCAGGGGTTCATGGCTTAGTGGCACCACAGTAATGAAAAAACATGGTTTTGAAGCACAGATCCTCATGGATCTTCAGGGTTTTTGCATGGGTCCCCCAAACATCACCAGAGAATCTCATGTTGTGTCCATGGCCACAGTTTGCAGCACAGAAATCAGCGGTCCATGGCTTTGTGAATCAAAACCATGTTTTTTCAGTACTTTGGTGCCACAAAGCCATGGATTCCTGATTTCTGTGCTGCAAGCTGTGGCCATGGACACAATATGTGATTCGATGGCAATGTTGGGGTGATCCCATGCAAAAACCTTGGGGATCCAGGAGGATCCATGCTTCAAAACCATGGGGATGTGTAAATTTTGCTGTCTAGTCTGTGGCTATTACCATTATAGGTGGTCTAATAGTGGTTTTATTTTGTTTTAATGTATAAGTTATATGAATTCAGGGGGATCGCTATAGTTCTACTCCCTGCCCCATTTGCACTTTTTTTGTACCCTAGTAACTCCTTCCCCCCAGGAAGCCAATCTACAAACAACCTGGAGTCTTCTGCTTTGGCTGTAAGAATGCATGAGGGCAGCTGTGCACTGTGTTGGGGGGCACTTGCTTTGGAGGGCTGTAGCTTGTTTCCCCAAAATCCAATTCTCTTCCAATTTTTAGAGCAAGTAGAGGAGAGCCTACTGAAGAGCTTGTTGCTGGTTTGGCATCTGTAGCCCATGGGGGGGCATTCTATCACCTTCCAAACTAACAAACCACCTGGGGGCACTTGCTTTGGAGAGATGTAGCTCAGCCCCCCAAAATCCAGTCTGATGTCTAGGGTTGTTGTAAGAATATGAGGCTGGTTTTCACAGGAGTAGGACTGCTTTTGTCTGCTGGGGTAAAGCAGCCAATGAAGGCAGAGTTGTTTCTTTAAAAATAGTTAGTTGGCCATGTTGAAGGTGGACAATATGCACAATGGCAGTGGCTCTTACTTGGCATGGGACAAAACAAGAGCATAAAGTTAGTCCCTGTGAGTTACCCTTGTTTCTTTTGGGCTATAGACTATTGGAAAGAGCTCTGCTTGATTCCAAATTAAGCAGAAATTTAGTTCTCACTGAGATGGTAAATCTGTGCCTGGACTACCTCATTTACACTGCTGGTGGAGACTATCAGCATGAGGAAAAAGCAATATTTAACAAGTGGAGGGTTGGATCTTGTGATCTGTCAATATGGTTGCAGATTTTTTCCATCAGCACAGTTCTCTCCTGATGGAAAAGAAAGGAGAGGACTAAACTAGTAACTACATTGTATGTCCCTGACTGTATTCCTTGGTTCACAACTGCAGAGCTGAAAAGTATTAATTGAATCTTATTAGGAAATTTTTCAAGCATCTTCTCACTTGGCAGCTGAAAGATATGAAAAGGTGGGAAAGCAAGTTTTACAATATTTTATTTATCTAGAAGAAAGATTATTTCTTTTTCAAGTTGTGCATCAAGAAAAAAAAAGCAGTTGTCTTACATTCACATCCAGGTATGTGCAGTAGAAAAAACTTCATGTGTAAGACATGCTGGGTGGGGGGCATTTTACATTCAGGGTCATCTGTTGGGGTAAATATGGTAATCATCCTCTGTGCAACAAGTTTAAGAACCAATGGTTTACAGCAAATAGATTTTTGAAACAATTGTTTGCTGACAGCACCAGTCACTTGAATGTAAGTGAACTCACATCTGCACTGAGATACTCTTCAGTAGGATTTGGAGCCTTAAGTCTGAACTTTTGAGGCTGGGCAAACAGTACACATCTCCATGGGTACTGATCTACATGCAGTTCAAGAACAGATATGATGTGGAATTCTTTGCACATAAATTCAAAGGGATCAAAGCAAAGATGGAATTGTGTTTCCCAAAAAGTGTAAGGGTCAATCTAGATGTGTTGGCTTCCTTGTGACCAGTATGAGGACACTGTACTGTCTAGTTTGGCCCTAAGAGTCCATTCTTACTGAGATGGTTGGCTTCATGAAGTTTGTGTATCTGAGCAGCCTGACAGCTCTTGCCTTTGGGGTGGTAAATATTGTCAAACAAAGTGAGCTTTTATCAAAGATTTCAGGTTTTCACGGCTGGTAACATCATTAGGGTTTGTAGAGTCTTTCGGGATCAAGTGCCGTGTTCTACTGGAGAAAGTTTTCCTTCCAAACGTTTCGTTCTCAGCTGCAGAGAACATCCTCAGTGGCGTTGCAGCCGGAGCAGGCACTCAGACCTTCTTGGCTGCTGTGCATTGAATGGGGCCAGGGCTGCTGGAGAGCTGCTATTTGTAGGCTGGAGGGGGTGTGATGAAAGGGCAATTGGTTTGTGGATGTGCCCATTGTTTGGTGGGGCTTCCTGGAAGGGTAGTGATAAGGAAACTGGCTGTTGAATGTGACCATTGTTCTGTGTTAATTGCTGGGAGGGTTGGAAGGGGTTTAAAGATAAGGAAGATGGTTGTTGACTGTGCTGGTTGTTCTGTGGAATGTGCTGGTTGTTCTGTGACTTTCTGCAATTTATAGTCTGTAGGGTGTTTTGCAGAGCTGGGTACCAAGATTGGTGGATGAAAATACCTTCTTCCTTTCTCTGCAAAACAATATGCTTGAATAGCCCAGACTTTCCTGAGCTTGTCAGATCTCAGAAGCTGTCAGGGTCAAATAGACTGGGAGACTTCCAAGGAAGACCAGGGTTGCTGTGAAGGGGAAGGCAATAGCATATCACCTGTTCTTATCTCTTGCCTTGGAAATCCAATGAGGGGTTGCTGTAAGTCAGTTGCTACTTGATGTCATGTTGTTATTGTTAATAATAATCTTACATACAAGCAATTCAGCTTCCAGTTGTAATATATGTCAGCTAACCAGACATTCTTGCACTAAAACAGTTACATCACGGTGGGTTGAACTTCCTTGTTTTACATATGTCATATCAGTGGTCAGTTTAATTTAGCATCCTGTGACCAGCCAAATGCACTGGAGGGCCAACAAACATCATAGAGGCCAAGGCCTTTCAACAGCTTTCAGTAGCTGTATAACATGTATAAACGGCAGGTGAAAACTTTTGCAGTTGCAGAAGTTTAATGATGATTACTGCCTGTTGATTACTGCCTGTGAGGTGTCTAATAAAGGCATAGCACCTTGGTCTGTCAACTTGGTGGCAATCCTGAATGGTGAATTTGCCCTCCCCCCCCCCCCCCCGATTGAAGTTAAGATTTTGTCTGGTTGGGTCTTAATATAATGAACCCCTTTCAAAATAACCTGACTTCCTGCTTAGTACAGTTAATGAAGTACAAAGCATGAGGTTGGCAAGGTTTTCCTGGAAATATAGCAGTGATTAGAAAGCCTGACTGAGCAATGCTGATTTTAATGCATAACTACATTAATATAATTTTTTGTAACTACTGCTTGCTTAACCTCTTGTTCCTTTAGGATTTATAAGGCACATTAATCAAAAGGCTTCCTTCCATCTTTCCTTGGCACATAGGCTGTCAGTTGTTATCTTCAGACTGCTTTCCTGAAGTGGAAATGTTTCAGAGCAGGGTTTTCCCAAAAGAAGAAAAGATGTGTATCTTGCTAACTTACTTTATTGGTTCTTGCTCTTGTACTTTTATTACCAGCTTGGCACTTAAAATGAACTCTGTGGTGATTTTTTAGGTCTCCACGTTGCTTTGGCAGGAGGATTTGGGTGTGGGTGTGTGTTCTGGGATGTCCCTGATGTAATGATGTCATTTGGAAGTGACATCATGTTGGGGCTGTTGTCCGATGATGCTCTGGTTTTGGGGCAAAAGTCCATGGCAAAACTGGCTTCAAACCATAGAGTTTCCCCCTCAAACCAGAGCATTGCCAAGCAACATCCCCTACGTGATGGTGTCACTTGTGGGTGATGTCATTGTGTTGGGGATGTTGCACAGCAGCATCAATTTTTGGGGGCAGGGAGCTCCCCAAACTAAGGGAACCCCTGCAGGGGACTGGCAACCCTAGATATATCTGTTTAGGTTTTTTTTCATATTACCAGCTGCTTTTTAAAAGGACAGGAATAGGCCTGTAAAATTTGGCAACACTATTTATTACAATCCCCTTGAATGGGATGTCTTTAACGCAAGGTTTTGCTGGTTAAGGCTGATCCATAAATAGGCTACCTGCCGGCCCATATCTGGTGTGGAATAATGGCTACAAGTCAGGAAGGCACTTCTTGGAGCCTTTTATCTGTTATTAAGCTAAGTAGTGTTATGCAAAGAGATTCTCTGAGCTTCTTGTCTGCAACATGGGAACAATAGTACTGATCTACCCTGCAAGGCTGTTGTAAGGTTAACAGAAAGTTGATATAACAATGTTGTTGAAGGTCAAGGTGCGTGGATGAATTCATAATACAAACTCCCAGAACATTAAAAAAGCCTCATTCCATCTTGAGTTAGCGCCTAGGCCCCTAAAAATCTGGAACCAATTCAAATTGAGACTTATATACTCTACTATTTATCTTTTTTTTTGCTGTTCTCCCCTTCCAGTTTGAAGTAAAACGCCATACCTTTGGGAAGGGAGGAGACTCTCAGAGGGGGTGAGGTTCTTAGGCATAGGTTTTTTGGACCCTCTCCTTGTTTCTTGCAAATTATTATGGGCTTTGTAGGATTTTTTTAAACAATTGGAGGCAGAGAAAAATGCAGCTTCCAATCTGTTGGCAAGAAGTGACAAGTGGGGAAGATGGGATTTATAACTACTAGAGGAATTGGTCCCACAGGCCCACTTTCTCTGTTCCTCTTCTTCTCTAAGGCATTGTTTTTTTCCTTTAGGGAGTGGGGACTGGCTACAGAGTGGAGAAGTTGATAGTTTTGTTGGGTTGTTTTTGAGTGTCCTTATTGCATGTTTGCAAAACCCTTTTGATTTTTTTTAATTGTTCAGTGGATATTCATGGGATGGGGGAAGATTTATTTCAAGGTGGTTGTGGGGCAAGGATGGGTTTCATTTATTTATTGAATTGAATTGAATTTTTGACTGTCCTTCCTGAAACCAGTCCCAGGGCAGTTCACAACAATTATAATTATGATTTCTACAAAGTAAAATTAAAATAAATAACCAGTTAAAAGATTACAGTTTTGACCTTCACTGTAGATCTTAGAAGTTTTAAATAATGATAAAAATGCTACGAGGTGTTATGAAGCATTCGTAGTAAAAAATTGTTTTGTGGAAACAAATGTGAGGTTCTCTCTCTTTTTTTTTTGCAGAAGCATAAACATGAATCTCTTTTTATTTGTTATGCTAAAAGTGAAGATTATTGCACACAGTAATAGAGCTTCTGAGGACCATTAGGCATTCAGTGACTTGGTATCCAACTTTATCATTAAAGCCTAAAAATAAAAGAAAACTGTGTTACTAGATACTGGATTGCCCATCATTTGTTTAGAACAGAGTGAACCAACAGTTTAATATGATCCACTGCGGAAAAGGAGAATTAAAAGGAAGAAAGAAGAGAGTGGAGAAATTTAGAGCAGGGTTTTTTAAAAAAATAAAGTTTATTTAGTGCATTCTACATACAGGGAGCAGGGTTTTAGAGAGCCTGAAGTGTTGGTTGTTAGGCACTGACTGGGTTGTAGTGCTTCAGTCCGCAGGAAAGGCTGCATGCATAGAAAACTAGATGATGGGGAGAAGGAGCCTAGTCTACTCTTCTCCTAAGCATGCTCTCCATGTGCGTAGAATCATGTACATCCAGGAACTTGTGATACATGCAACTTTGTCAAGACTGTTCTTTTAGCCTTTATTCTTTTTGTATATGGACATTCTTAGCATGAAGATGAACTGAAGGTACTGAAAACTGAACAAAAGGTCTGGCTTAAAAATACATGACTGGCTGTATTTGTCTACCTAATGTGACTTGGAAACTGGAATCACTGCTTGTCATGGATGGTTGTTGTATGGGCTACCTATACAGTTGAACTAAATGGTCAGTATAGTACATTTGTCGTGAAAGGGGCGGAGACAGTGCTGGTCGCCCTGGTAGATGATCTTCAGCGGCATCTGGATTGAGGCGGGTTGGCAGTGCTGATGCTGTTGGACCTGTCGGTGGCGTTCGACACGATCGACAATCAGTTGCTGGTCCACTGCCTTGCCGACGCAGGGATTCAGGGGTTGGCTCTGCAATGGCTGTCCTCTTTTCTTCTCGGTTGGGGACAAAGGGTGGCAATGGGGGGACAATCGTCCCAGAGATATCCGTTTAATTGTGGGGTGCCTCAGGGGGCGGTGCTCTCCCCGATGTTGTTCAATATCTATATGCGCCCCCTTGCCCAGATTGTCTGGAGATTTGGGCTGGATTGCCATCAGTACGCTGATGACACCCAGCTCTATCTGCTGATGGATGGCCAGCTGGCCTCTGCCGCAGAAAATTTAGTCCTGGCGCTGCAAGCCGTGGCAGGGTGGCTCAGGCTGAGTCGTCTGAAGCTGAATCCAATGAAGACAGAGGTCCTTTGCCTGAGTTGCTATGGTCTGGGAAGGGAAATCCCTCTACCCGCTTTTGATGGGGCACCACTGATATCGGTGCCAAAAGTCAGAAGCTTGGGGGTGCTACTGGAGCCCACATTGGCAATGGAGGCCCAGATAGCAGCCACTGAGAAATCCACCTTTTTTCACCTTAGGTGGGTATGACAGTTGGTCCCCTTCCTGGAGCGCAGCGACCTAGCAACTGTGATCCATGCAACGGTCACCTCAAGACTAGACTACTGTAATACCCTCTACATGGGGCTGCCCTTGTCTCGCATCCGGAAACTGCAGTTGGTGCAGTACATAGCAGTCAGGCTGTTATTGGATCTCTCTATACGGGAGCACATACAGCCAAGGCTGTGGGAACTGCACTGGCTGCCAATAGTATTCCAGATTCGCTACAAGGTGCTGGTTATTACCTTTAAAGCCCTATATGGCTGAGGACCTGTCTACCTTAGGGACTGTCTCTCCCCACATGTTCCCCAGAGGGTATTCAGATCCAGATAGCAGAATTTACTGTCAATCCCTGGGCTGAGGGAGGCGAGACTGAAGGATATCAGAGAAAAAGCCTTCTCAATTGCAGCCCCCCACTGGTGAAACCAACTCCCAGAAGATGTAAGGCCCTTGCAGGACCTTGCCCAATTCCAAAAGGCTTGTAAAATGGCTCTATTTTGATTTGCCTTTAGTTAAATTACAGTATAAGTAGATGCCCAACATCGCTGAATTTAGTAGTACCAACACTAGCACCAAAATTGTTTTAGATCATTTTAAATTGTTTTAACTTTTTAAAATTGTTTGATCGTCAATGATTATTGTTAATTTTAATTTTGCTATTGTTTTATTGTCTGGGTTTGACTGTTGTTAGCTGCCCTGAGCCTGCTTTGGCGGGGAGGGCGGGATATAAATGCGAGAAATAAATAAATAAAAGTACTGGCAGTGCTTCTCCCCTTCCTACTGTAAGAACATGCTGTGCAGATGGTTGTTTTGCTATTTCATTGTGCATAGGCATTTCAAAGCATAGATCTCTCTAGCAATTGGTAATAAAGTGATGCATGCCTGGCTTTCATTGCTGGATTGATTTTACTTATTGGTTTTAGAGCTAGGAAGCTTTGCTTTAATTACAGCTTTGCTTTAATTACAGAATTTAGTTCTCCATGCACCATATCCAAATATGATCTCCTCTTTATTATGACAACAGAGAGAGGTATTTATGTTCAATTAGTAGACTCGAAATAAACATTGACCAGGTGGTGTTATTTGAATGGTTACTTGGAAGTCTCTATGGAGAGTGTGTCATATTGAAACACCAGCTTTTCTGTAGGTGGTCTACAAAGCGAGACCAATAGCATTGGGCAGATCTTTACTCATGTTCTGGCTTTTACAGTCTTATAGTGGTGACAGTGGCTTGCACTTCAGGCAGTGTGCATTTGTATATGATATAGATATAGGTGGATGGGCACTTTCTTCCAAAGGAAAATTATCTCTGTGTATTTGTGTGTGTTGGGTGTCAGCCAATATGATTTAGTTCTTTTTCTAGAGTCAGTTAGAATCATCTGTACTCTTGACATCTTCCTGGGATATGCTGTATTTAACTCTCATGTCTTGCAGAGAGCTATGATCGGGATTAGGAAAGTTGGCCTGCAACAGTGTGTTTGAAGATGGATGTTCTAATATTATGGGTGGGAGGGTGTAAGGCTGGGAGCGTACAGAAGGCTATATGGTCAGCAGTGATCATCTTGCTGATTTATTTTATGAGATTTTTGGGGCTTTTGTGGAGGTGGGACTTTTTAGGTTATGTGAACTGCATGAATGACTAAGGTTGACATATGACCATGAAGCAAACAAACTCTATCAACTGACTGGTCAAACATTGTCAAATAAGAGTAAAGAATTTGATGCAGTAAGGTATTTGAACAGTAATAAACAGAGATAATTACACTTGTTACACAAATGACTGCCTTCTTGAGGGTTCCAGAGTTCACTGTTTCTTAGAAGCTTTTTAGAGCATCATGCCAGATCACACTGAGTCCTTCTCACAGCAAACACTGTTTGTGATTTCTGAGCACAAGTGATATTCTTCTCAGATGACTAGTGTGGGTGTTTTCTTCAAGCCTTTGTCCTGTTTCTGTTCAGAAAATACCATGGTTATAGCTTTTGGCAGTAGGAGAAGCTAGGCCATATGATGTCATAAGAGAAAGTGCAGTACAAGTTTTCTGGGGTGAGGCAGAGCTGCAGGGAAGGGGTGTGTGTGTGTGTGCCTGCTCTTAAATGAAGGGTCAGTGTGTTTGTGAGATCTTGTTTGCTGCAAGGTACATGGAGCCTTCAGTTCTGCTATTGTTAACAGATCTACCAGATCTGTTAAAGAAAGGCTGCCACTTGCAGAAGGGCATGGCTAAATTCATGGAATATTTGACAGTATTTTGAGTTCCGACAAACAACATACAGTCAGTTGATGGGTTAGTTAACAATATGTCAACTGACTTTCATCCTTACTCTCTGATTATACATAAGTCCTTAAAAACCATATGCAATGTCAATGCATAACATTCCAATTCAGTTTTTTTTCCTAACCAGATTGCCTGCCTCCAGGATCAAAGATGCTGCAGTCTTAACTAAAGGGAGGAAGATAACTGAATCGGTGCCTCCATCAGGTACAGGTTCTTGGTATCTCTTACTCTATTCTCTAGTATTGGGACTTCCAACAAGAGAGCAGCTGTGCGTCCTACAGCCAGAAATGCTTATTGCTTTGCTGCTCTTTGTGGGAATCAGGTGGAGAAGAAATTTGGGAGTGGCATGATCCTCAAATTCTGCATGTCTGCTCTTCCTTTGCTGCCACCAAGGTGCCTTACATTTTAGAAAAAATTGGGAACAGAAGTAGCTGATTGCAGGCTAGTTCATAGTGTTTGAGAAGGATGGTGGAATTATGGAACTGATTGCCGCTTTGGAGAAGAAGTTGTATGATTTTTCTGTTAGCTTATGGGTTTTGGTAGTCATTTTTGTCTGGAGTGCTGGGTCCAAGAGAGGTTGCAAGGATAGCATCCATACTTTAGAATGGACATTTCTGAACAAAGGGTTCAATGTGATCATGCCTTGGCACCCAAATGGTATGGTGGATAGGGTGTTGGATCTGGACCAGGAAGAATTTTAAAATCCCCATGAAGCTCGCTGGATGATTTTGTCTAAGAAAGAAAGAAACCAAACCTTTGCTACCTTTATAATGACATGTTAATTTTCAGATTTCAATGAAAATGTCTTTGCAGCTGAATGGAGTAATAACTGCTGCCAGAAAATGAAGTTCGTGAAAACTGAGGTGTAAACTACTCTGAATTCTTTAGCTGTGTTTATGTCAGTGGACAGGTTACCTTGGGGTAACTCTCTTGTCTCACTGTAACCTCTAACTTGTTATGTTCAAGAGGTGAACCAGAGACTGAAGGAGAGCTGACACCACTTGATGAAATCGGGGCCTCTGAACTTCCCTTTTTTCATCTGAAGGATCACATAAATAGTAGCCAGTCTTTGAACTCCACCGACCAAAGATACACATGAATGTATATGTAACATGAAACCACTGTGAGCTTCCATTCTGGCTTGTTTAGATATCCCTCAGTTTTCCACTTGTTTTACATTTAACTTAATTTCTTTCTGTGCTGCCAGAAAAAAAACACAATTCTGCAATGAGTTTCTGTACAGCATGATCCTTAGCACAGACTGCACCATTCAAAGTTCATCTACCTAAAAAAAAGCTTTGTGGTTTTGTACAAAGTCCAAGTAATAACACAAACAAGGGTATGCATGGAATTGTTTGTCCTTGGAACTCTCGAGGCAGGAAGATTTATTTAATCTTTCTAACGGTACCTGCTCAGTGCCACCCATTGTTTAGAATTCTCCAGGCCAACTGTTGTTCTTATGACTGGAGACAAAATAATTGCAGAGTTGAAGGTTGTGTGATAGGTTCAGCATTATCCATGGTGTACACATATATTTGTTTCAGAGGATAGATGTGTTGATCTGCAGTAAAACAGTTAGGTTCAAGTTCAGTAGCACGTTAAAGAACAATGAGATTTTTGAGGGTATGAGCTTTCAAAAACCAAGAGTCCTTTTATCAGATACATTTATTTGTTTTATCCTAATTTTGTATCTGGTCAAATATCAGACTTAGGGTGCAGATCATGGTTTTTGTAATGCCCCTTTCAGTACTTGGAGGGGGGTATAATGTGCCCCATTGGCTTGTTATGGGTATATTCTAGCCTTGTGGATTAGAAAGAGTCCTGCAGGCATTTTGAGATGTTGCTGCTGGCTCAGTTAGTTAATTTCATGCCACTGGAGCACTTCCTGTTGTCAGCAGTGATGCCTTTTAATCCTTTCTCAGCTGTGTTAGAATGTTGGCTCACTATTTTGTCTTGGTTCTGAAATGCAGATCTCTGGTGGTTTGTCTGCTGGCATTTCTGTACTTCATGCCATAATGAATGATTCAGAAGGGATACAGATGCAAAGATGGCAGATTCAGTGGAATATAGATGATGGCATTTTCCTAAGGGCTATTTTGCACACCCTCACAACAACAAATTCTGGTTTGCTACCAAAAGTGCAATCAGTAGGGAGTTATCTCTGATGAACATGCATGATAACTTGCATATTTGCAAACTTTTCTATGTTATATTCATGTTTTATGTCTTTAGATTTACAATTATATTGAAAGAAGAGGTCTTTCACAGTGCACCAGGGCAGGGGTCTTGGGGGTTCCTGCGTGTGTCCTTTCCCTGGTCTAAGTCCAGGCTATACTCCACCTTTCATTAATTCTTCAGCATTCTGAAAGAACTATACAATATGAAATTGTTTAAAATTACCAGTTCCTTTACAAAATAATCCATTTTAATTGACTAAGCCAACAATTGTAATGTGTAGAAAGTTGAACAGAATATTTACTATATAACGTGCACATGCGTGCAAGTAATTTTGGACACTCCAGAGGCTTTCAGAATAATGTGTTTCAGCTGTGCCACTGTTGCATTTTCACTGTACTTAAGGCTTTTTAAATACATGCACATCTGGCAGAGGGAAATCCTCACTAAATAATGGTCATCAGATTTAATTGTGTTAATAGATCCTCAGGAAATCAGCAAGGTATGTAATGTTGCCCCTCTGACACCATTGTGCGTTCTGTGACCCAAAATTCACTTCTGAATATATTAGTTTGTAATCTATAAACTATTTACCCAATAATAATTGTCAGTAGGGCCTTTTCTAATAGAGTCAGTCATTTCCAGTGTACACACTTTCATAGCATTCCTGTAGCTTTATTGTGTTTCTGGAACTTTGCACTAAAGGGGAAAGTGACGCAGCAATACCATTTGAGGTTTTTCACGCCTATTTGCCTGGACCCTTTTTAGTTGGAGATGCCAGGGATTGAACCTGGGACCTTCTGCTTACCAAGCAGATGCTCTACCACTGAGCCACCATCCCTTCCCTTGTGAGGCAAGTTAGTCGAAGTGACACTAAACAAGTCATCATGGTGGAGTTCAGAATTCGGTGTTCCAGATCCTTGTCCAGAACTATAATTCACTACACCACACTGGCACTTCATATATGGGTACTTGTCTGTTTTCCCTATTTGGATGAGACTTTTTCAATTGAACAAATACTGCAGGGGGAGATAAATGAACATCTCCTTCCACAGTAATGCCACCTCAGTTCATACCAAGCTTCTCCATGGATGTGTTTTGCAACTAAACTAATACATCAAAGAAGACTATCAAAGTTTTCTAAAACTATGTGTTTGGCCTTTAGATGGAGATGAAAACCAGAAGGCTTCATGGAAAATGCAGGAATTTGAAAAAAAAGATAGAGCTGTTGTGAGGATGGAATTAGCAGGGAGAATGGGTATAATCTTTTAACAGACTTTGGCAGCTGTAGATTTGAAAAAATAGAGAACAGGTATATGGTGGGAAATAAGGGCAAAGAGGGAGAACACCTGGGAAAGCTTTAAAAGTAACCAGAAGGTTTTATTTCTCTTTTTTGCTGGATACAAATCCCTTGGAAGATGAAAACAAAGGGAGCAGAACCAAAATATGGTCATATAAGAACATAAGAGAAGCCATGTTGGATCAGGCCGTGTTACACAGTGGCAAAAAAAAAAAATCTATATCTATCTATCTATCTATCTATCTATCTATCTATCTATCTATCTATCTATCTATCTATCTATCTATCTATCTATCTATCTATCTATCCACACACACACATACTGTGGCTAATAGCCACTGATGGACCTCTGCTCCATATTTTTATTCAATCCCCTCTTGAAGCTGGCTATGCTTGTAGCCACCACCACCTCCTGTGGCAGTGAATTCCACATGTTAATCACCTTTTGGGTGAAGAAGTACTTCCTTTTATCCATTTTAACCTGACTGCTCAGCAATTTCATCGAATGCCCACAAGTTCTTGTATTGTGAGAAAGGGAGAAAAGTATTTCTTTCTCTACTTTCTCCATCCCATGCATAATCTTGTAAACCTCTATCATGTCACCCCGCAGTTGACGTTTCTCCAAGCTAAAGAGCCCCAAGCGTTTTAACCTTTCTTCATAGGGAAAGTGTTCCAAACCTTTAATCATTCTAGTTGCCCTTTTCTGGACTTTTTTCAATGCTATAATATCCTTTTTGATGTGCAGTGACCAGAATTGTACACAGTATTCCAAATGAGACCGCACCATCGATTTATACAGCGGCACCCCACTGCTTACCGTCCTCCACTGCGAAGACTGCCCATTTATACTCACTCTCTGCTTCCTATTAATCAGCCAGTTTTTGATCTAGAAGACGACCTGTCCTTTTACTCCGTGACTCTCGAGCTTTCTAAGGAGTCTTTGATGAGGAACTTTAACAAAAGCTTTCTGGAAGTCAAGGTAAACAACATCTATCGGGTCTCCTTTGTCCACATGTTTGTTCACCCCCTCAAAGAAATGTAACAGCTTAGTGAGGCAAGATCTTCCCTTACAGAACCCATGTTGAGTCTTCCTCAATAACCCGTGTTCATCAATGTGCCTAGTCATTCTGTCCTTGATAATGGTTTCTACCAACTTTCCCGGTATTGAAGTCAGACTGACTGGCCTGTAATTTCCCGGATCTTCTCTGGAACCCTTTTTAAAGATGGGGGTGACATTTGCTACCTTCCACTCCTCAGGAACAGAGGCAGATTTCAATGAAAGATTACAGATTTTTTCAGAAGATCCACAAGTTCAACTTTGAGTGCTTTCAGAACTCTTGGATGTATTCCATCCGGACCTGGTGACTTATTAGTTTTTAATTCGTCTATCAGTTGTAGGACCTCCTCTTTTGTCACCTCAATCTGACTCAGGTCTTTCAACACCCCTTCCAAAATTAGTGGTTCTGGGGCGGGCAAAAAGTTCTCATCTTCCACAGTGAAGACGGAGGCAAAAAATGCATTCAGCTTCTCAGCCATTTCTCTATCCTCCTTCAGTAACCTTTTGACCCCTTTGTCATCCAAGGGCCCCACTGCCTCCCTGGCTGTTTTCCTGCTTCTAATATATTTAAAGAAATTTTTATTGTTGGTCTTTATGTTTTTTGCAATATGCTCCTCATAATCCCTTTTTGCCTGCCTGATCACAGTCTTGCATTTGATTTACCACAGCCTGTGTTCCCTTTTATTAATTTCACTTGGACTGGTTTTCCAATGCTTGAAGGAGTCCTTCTTACCTTTTACAGCTTCCATTACTTTGTTTGTTAACCATGCAGGCCTTTTATTATACCTGTTTGTGCCTTTCCTAACTTTGTATATTTTATCTGAGCTTCTAGGACTGTAGTTTTAAATAGCCTCCAAGCTTCCCCAAGGGTTTTGACCATATTTACTTTTCCTTTCAGTTTCCTCTTCACATGCCTCCTCATCTCAGAGAATTTACCCCTTTTAAAGTTAAACGTGGTTGTGCCGGTCTTTTGGGGCAACTCCCTATTTATACAAATGGTGAAATCAATAACGTTATGGTCACTGCTCCCAAGCGGTGCAATCACTTTTACATCTCTCACCAAGTCTTTATATTGAATCAGACAACTGGACCATTAAAGTCAGTATTGTCTACTCATACTAGCAGTGATTCTTAAGGGTTGTAGGTAGAGGTCTTCCACATCATTTACTTCCTGATTTTTTTCAACAGAAATGCTGGGGATTAAACCTGGGATCTTCTGTATGCCAGCAGTTGCTCTACCACTGAGCCATGGCCTCTCTAAATGATTAAATTAACAAAAATTGAAGTTATTTGTAAAGGCTCATTGAGTACCAATTCAGTCTGTGTCAAACAGGATGACAGTACTTGGAAAGCATGCTCTCCAATCCTGTTGTAAAGACCTGCATGTAAAACTTTTGCCTGTATTCAACTACATTTCATACTTGGGTCCTGCCCCAGTGTTCCCTCTAAGCTGAGCTATCGTGAGCTAGCTCACAGTTTTTTAGCCTCTCACTCACACATTTTGTCTTAGCTCAGGAAAAATGGCCCCAGAGCAAACTAATTTATGCAGTAGCTCACAACTTTAATGCTGGTAGCTCACAAAGTAGAATTTCTGCTCACAAGACTCCATAGTTTAGAGGGAACATTAGTCCTGCCTGATGTTGGAGTTATTGGAAAAATGAAGGTTAGAATAATAAACCCATTTAGTTTGGAAGTAATTTCTGTTAAACACAGTGTAACATACTTCCAAGTTAACTGAGTTTGAGTTCTGGGTGAAACATGCCTCATTTTTGTAATATCAAAAGAAGGTAATGCATTTGTAACAAGATAAGGAGAAAATGCAAAGGGAAATGAAAAGGGAAGCATAAAGTAAGATTTTTGATGCTGGGATTGTATGTACTAAAGAGGTTTTTTTTTTTTTTTAAATCCTGTTAGTGACCTATTTTTATGGTCTAGGGAAGCAACTGTTCCACTTAACTGTTCATAAATACATCTGCACACAGAGCTATGCAAAATGAGCACAATAAGAATAATGAAATACATCCCTTCTGTGTAACTTCTCCCAACCAGGCAGTCACAGTATCTGCTTAGTTTCACCAACTTTGCTACATTGTGTGTCTTCAGGTTGTCATGTGTAAAGTGCCATTATGTCACAGCCAACTTATGGTGATCTCATATTATTTTTCAAGGTATGACAAACAGAAGTGGTTTGCCATTGCCTGTCTCTGCATAGCAATCATAGAATTCCTTGGTGGTCTTCCATCCAAAGACTAATCAGGACTGACCATGCTTAGCTTCTGAAACCCGATGAGATCAGGCTAGCCTAGACCATTCAGGACAGGGTTGTAGTAGGACATGGTATAAGCAGTGTACTGGGGCTACAGTTAACTCAGGGCATGCAACAATGTGGTGTCATGATATATGGATTGGCTTTGAAACTAAAGTGGGTGAAGTCAGCAAGGGACCAGCTGCTAAAGAACTTCACAATATTTGATCAAGCTCTTGGATTGGAATGTAGAATTGTTGTCAGTGGGCAGTATTTTTTGTGCTTATCAATATGTGGTTAGTATGGGATTGGAAAAAGACTGTTACAAAATATCTCAATTGTTATATCAGCCATTTGAATTAATGGCCAACTGGGATGAATATGCAGAATCTACATGAAGTTGGAAGCAGGATACATTGTATTTTCCTACCTTCCTCTGTCTATTGTTGTATGTCATATTTGGATAAAGACTATAGACAAACAGTTGGATTTGGAAATCCACAAATCAAAGGGACTAATACATCTGTTCTGCATTCCCCTCCCCCAGCAGTAATTTCCAGCTTCAGGGATGTTGACTCCAGTGGTTGTGGGACACACATGAACTGATAGCTGTGAGAAAGAGGAAAATATTGCTCTGGCCAATTCCTCACTAGACCTTTAATCCTGGTTCAGCCCTGTCCCCAAACTGATTTTCTTCACTAGAATAATAGAATCATAAACTCATAGAGCTGTTTTTTTTATGTTCAGGGTGGGTTTTTTTGTTCAGGGTGGTGAGAACCAGAGAGGATTGTGAGGAACTCCAAAGGGAGCTGTTGAGGCTGGGTGAGTGGGCGTCAACATAGCAGATGCGGTTCAATGTGGCCAAGTGCAAAGTAATGCACATTGGGGCCAAGAATCCCAGCTACAAATACAAGTTGATGGGGTGTGAACTGGCAGAGACTGACCAAGAGAGAGATCTTGGGGTCGTGGTAGATAACTCACTGAAAATGTCAAGACAGTGTGCGTTTGCAATAAAAAAGGCCAACGCCATGCTGGGAATTATTAGGAAGGGAATTGAAAACAAATCAGCCAGTATCATAATGCCCCTGTATAAATCGATGGTGTGGTCTCATTTGGAGTACTGTGTGCAGTTCTGGTCGCCGCACCTCAAAAAGGATATTATAGCATTGGAGAAAGTCCAGAGAAGGGCAACTAGAATGTTTAAAGGGCTGGAACACTTTCCCTATGAAGAAAGGTTGAAACGCTTGGGGCTCTTTAGCTTGGAGAAACGTTGACTGCGGGGTGACGTGATAGAGGTTTACAAGATTATGCATGGGATGGAGAAAGTAGAGAAAGAAGTACTTTTCTCCCTTTCTCAAAATACAAGAACTCGTGGGCATTCGATGAAATTGCTGAGCAGACAGGTTAAAACGGATAAAAGGAAGTACTTCTTCACCCAAAGGGTGATTAACATGTGGAATTCACTGCCACAGGAGGTGGTGGCAGCCAAAAGCATAGCCACTTTCAAGAGGGGGTTACATAAAAATATGGAGCAGAGGTCCATCAGTGGCTATTAGCCACAGTGTGTGTGTGTGTATAATTTTTTTGGCCACTGTGTGACACAGAGTGTTGGACTGGATGGGCCATTGGCCTGATCTAACATGGCTTCTTTTATGTTCTTATGTGATTCCATGATTAAACTGTAGAATGTCAGTTTGGGGAAAGGGCTGAACCAGGAGAGCTTCACTAAGAGGAAAGGAAGATGAGAGCTATTCTTCCCCCTCAATTCATGTGGGCTTTACAGCATTGGGTTAGAAAGGAATGTTGGAGGGAGGGGAATTCAGGAAAGCTCCACAGTTCTTTAGCTTGTAGATTGCTGAAATCAGCTTTAAAATCCAATTATTGAGGGCCTAAATGCTGGTCATTTTTGCGAGTGTGCTGAAGGTTTTCACATTTCCATTCTAAACCAGATGTTATTTGTTGTTGGCCCAATTTTGAGGGATGAAGTTTCATACACCAAATATCCTTCTGTCAGTGAGCCATCTCTGAAATGCTATGGTCATTTTAAATAAGGGTTCCTCCCTGCCCTTTTTTGCCATATGATCTTCCTCTGAGGTTTTTTTTTTTTAACATTCTACATTGAGCACTATAACACTAAACCAATATAGCATTTCAGTGCTATAGTGATGCCATTGACTTTGAGATGCCTTGATTCCATTGAGTCAAGGTGGTGGTGGGGGAGCAGCATTGTAGGAAATGCTATGGACATTTTAAACAGCACACCACAGCGATTCAGAAGCGCGATGAAGAGGTAGGAAACAGAAGAAAGCAGTTTCCATCAAAAGTGCTCAACCATGCTTTAGTAACCTGATGCAAGCAAATTTGTATGAATAGGTAAATAAATTCCACTAGCAGCTGGTTACTAAAACAAGTCTGTCTGAAATGACAGAAAAAAATCCATTAGCAACCAGTTACTAAAATGGAATACCGAGGCAGTTTGTTACTGGAATTCCAAATTGTGAATGTCCAGTAGCCTCAATGATGGGATAGGTTCTTTGAGAGAGGGGTGCACCTCTGTTTCTAATTCAACATAACATAGAGGCTTTTAAAATTATTTTATATAAGAGAAAATAATACATAAGGCTGCACATTTTCTAGAAATTTCATATTCTATAACCAGTAGTAGCCAGGTCTTCACAAATCTGTCATTTTGATTGTTCTTTCTTGGTGATACCATATCATCAAGGGCGAGGTTACAGACCTGAGGGACCGTCTTTCCCCGTATGAACCCCAGAGAGCACTGAGGTCAGTTGGGAAAAATCTAATGACCATCCCTGGGCCGAAGGAGACTAAATATCAGAATACTAGGGTATGGGCATTCTCAATCGCGGCCCCTACCCTATGGAACCGACTCCCCGAGGAGGTGCGGGCCCTGCGGAACCTCGATCAGTTCCGCAGGGCCTGCAAGACCGCCCTTTTTAAGCTTGCACACCTGGACTGCTAAGAAGATCGGCAATTAAGGATCTGCCAATGCGGTTTGAAGACCTATACCGCTGAATAATTGTACTTACTAGATTGTTTTAATGTTGTTAAGTTAGTGTTTACTGTTTTATATTGTTAAATTTAAAGGCTTTTAACCACTGTATGTTTTTATAAAATGTTGTTAGCCGCTCTGAGCCTGCTGAGGTGGGGAGGGCGGGATAGAAATAAAAATTATTATTATTATTATTATTATGATGATGATGATGATGATGATGTTGCAGCAATATACCTTGCAGCTGTTACGTAGAGCTGTGACCAGTTCTATATCATCCGTTCCCACAAAATTTTTAAGAGAGTTTAACAATACCACTTTTGGGTCTCTTAATATTATGTAACCTGTCATATCTCTGATCACAGTTTGGAACTGGTCCCAAAAGTTAGTTATTACTGGACTCTCCCAGAATATGTGCATTATATCTGCTATTGAAACCTGACACCACCAGCATTTTGCTGTGGCTAATCCATAAATATTTTTTTAACCTTAAAGGCTTTAAATGCCTGGAGAACAGTACATAAAATCTTTTGTCTGAGCCCAGTTAATATGTTTGCTGTGGCATACATCTTATGTTTTAATTGCCCAGCCTGTTAGTTTGTTTGAAGACTGCTTTAGACTGCACCTTACATATTATTTCTGAGGCAGATTGTGGATTTCACAAAATCTTTGACAATCTCAAGGATTGTCTGACATGGCTTTTGGAAAAGACTTTAGTTAGGTTTTACCTTGCATACTCTGTGCCTTGCATATTAAATGTGGAAACATAAGGCAAGCTGTCACTGTCTTGGACAAAATGATTTCACTAGCCAAGGTTCTGCAAACAGATGCATTATTTCCGCCTTTAAAAAGCCGTCTCTGATGAAGTGAGCTGAAATGACAGCATTAACTGGGAGTTACAAAGTGGATGTCATTCAAAACAAAACCTTTCTAAGATACAAGTTCTAGGAAACAATTTCTAAACCAAGTGCCCTGTTATTACAAAGTGTTTGAATAATAATCCTCTCTTAGAAATGGAAAGATCTTTGAACACATAAAACATGTCTTGAACATATGAAGCTACATAAGAACATAAGAGAAGCCATGTTGGATCAGGCCAATGGCCCATCCAGTCCAACACTCTGTGTCACACAGTGGTAAATTTTTTTTTATATATACACACACACTGTGGCTAATAGCCACTGATGGACCTCTGCTCCATATTTTTATCTAAACCCCTCTTGAAGGTGGCTATGCTTGTGGCCGCCACCACCTCCTGTGGCAGTGAATTCCACATGTTAATCACCCTTTGGGTGAAGAAGTACTTCCTTTTATCTGTTTTAAGCTGTCTGCTCAGCAATTTCATCGAATGCCCATGAGTTCTTGTATTGTGAGAAAGGGAGAAAAGTACTTCTTTCTCTACTTTCTCCATCCCATGCATTATCTTGTAATTACCTTATAATGAATTCAATACTGTCTACTCAGACTAGCAGCTGCTCTCCAGGATCTCAGGCAAAGGTCTTTCACATCACCTCCTACCTGATCCTTTCATTTGGAGTTACTGGGGATTGAACCTGGGACCCTCTGCATGCCAAGCAGATACTTTGCCACTGAGCCACTGTCTTCAAATAATGCACTAGTCAGCATTGCTTTGTATCCTAACACAACTTCCAGTTCCCAAGCATCCCTTTTTAAGAGATAAAAATGTAATGGATGGTAGGGATGCTAAACAACCAAATAAAAAATATTTTGAGGCAAAAGTGGCTGGTGCTCACATAGGACATACCCCCATTTTTACTACTGCACACTGGCTAAAGAGGAAGGGGGTGCCATTTCTGTCAAGTGAAGGGAGGTCATGATGGATCTGAGGGCTACAGGACTGTGTAGGTGTGCAGCTTCGGAGTGGGTAATGGAATCAATTGTGAGTTAAGGGTGATATCATTTGCTGATGCCTGCTCATAAGTTGGGTACTTGCATGGTACTGAAATATTTGTTCCTGGCAGCTCCACAGTCACCTTTTGGTAAGGCCTCCCCTTCTTCTCAGCAATGCACACTGAGGGATTCTCTGTGCCCTGCCTCATAAGCCACTGCTGTTATTTAGTAAGCTACCAGGGGGAAAACAGGTATGTTAGCAAGCTTCCTTGCTTATGTGTGATTATCCCCCCCCCCAAGCTGCCACAGATCTGATCCAACAGAGCTCTTGTTATGTGTTCGTATTTGAGCAAAGCCACTTATTAATGTCATGTCAAGTGAATTTTTATGGCTGGTCCGTTTTTGGCAAAGATGTGTGGCTGGGTTTTTCTTTTTTTCATATTTTTTGTCCTCCATTACAGCTTCTATTTCCAACAGGACCCTTATGGGGAGAGTTACAATGTCTGCTATACAAATCAGCATCATTTGTGGCCACCAAACTACATGGAGACCACCAGTCTGTATGGGAACTCAACAAAGCCTTTGATTTTGCTGGCTGTCTGGGACTGCAAAGGGAACTTTTAATCAACCGGCAACCAGGAAACATGACTTGGGGAGTGTATATAATCTGGTGGGCCACAGGTTGTACAGGACCAGCCCATCAGGTGCCAGGGCAGGGGCACTGGGGGAGATACCTGTCTCACTTTGTGTGGTGCAGGGCTGTCCAGAGGCCTCTTGCTGCCTTTACAACAAGATTGATGCTAGCATAGGTTAGAAAAAGCAAGTGCAATCTAGTTTCCTCTGCTTCTTGCATATGTGGATTGTTGCTAATAATAATAATAATAAATTTTATTTCTATCCCGCCCTCCCCACCTTAGCGGGCTCAGGGCGGCTAACAGCATATTACAAAACATACAGTGATATTATAAAAACATTTAAATCCAACAATATAAAACATCAACAATGAAACTACTAACATTAAAAACCAGTTCAATGATATAATTATTCTGCTGTGTGAACCTTCAGACCGCATTGGCGGCTCCTTAATTCTTGATCTTCCTAACAGTCCGGATGTGCCAGTTTAAAAAGGACGGTCTTGCAGGCCCTGCGGAACTGCTCAAGGTTCCGCAGGGCCCGCACCTCCTCGGGGAGTCGGTTCCACAGAGTAGGAGCCGCACTCGAGAATGCCCGTACTCTGGTGCTCTGATGTTTAATCTCCTTCGGCCCGGGGATGGTCATCAGATTTTTCCCGACTGACCTCAGTGCTCTCTGGGGTTCGTATGGGGAAAGACGGTCCCTCAGGTAGGTGGGTCCTCGGCCATATAAGGCTTTAAAGGTAACGACCAACACTTTGTACTGGACTCGGTATATAATCGGCAGCCAGTGCAGTTCACGTAGCCCCGGCTGTATATGCTCCCGTTTTGGAAGTCCCAACAACAGCCTGGCCGCCGCGTTCTGCACTAGCTGCAGCTTCCGAGTCCGGCACAGAGGTAGCCCCAAGTAGAGGGCATTACAGTAGTCTAGTCTTGAGGTGACCGTTGCGTGGATCACCGTTGCGAGGTCCCGGCGCTCGAGGAAAGGGGCCAACTGCCTTGCCCGCTTCAGATGGAAGAATGCTGACTTGGCAGTGGCTGCTATCTGGGCCTCCATTGATAGTGAAGGCTCCAGTAAAACACCTAGGCTCTTTACCTGGCGCGCTGCTTTCAATAGCGCACCGTCGAAGGCCGGGGGAGCTATTTCCCTTCCCAGGGCGCCGCGGCCCACGCACAGGACCTCTGTCTTCGCTGGGTTCAGTTTCAGCCCGCTCAGCCTGAGCCATGTCGCGACAGCCTGTAAAGCCCGGTCGAGATTCCCTGGTGCGGAGTTGGGCCAGCCGTCCATTAGCAGATAGAGCTGGGTGTCGTCTGCATATTGATGGCAACCCAGCCCAAACCGCCGGGCAATCTGGGCGAGGGGGCGCATATAGATGTTGAACAACATCGGGGAGAGAACTGCTCCCTGAGGCACCCCACAATCCAGTGTGCGCCTCCGGGATCGTTCCCCCCCAATGCTGTTCCCCTTCCTTCACCACTCAGAAGTAGGAGCTGGTAGATCACTAACTCTGTTCTCCTCCTACTCCCTGTGCTGTTGCTTGGTGTAAATGATGAGAGTAGCATCGGGTGGTACCACTTGGGCCCTGAGTTGCTACAGCAGCATCTTATTGTATATTGTTATTTCCAAGGAAACTCTAGTATTAATGTCCTAGAGTCCCACTGTTCTCTTGTGATTTTATAGCTTACAGGCTTTCAAAGAAGCAGAAATGGTTTTTAATCCATGTTGTTTGACCTCTGCATATGGAAATACCAGAGAGACAATTACGATTGCACCCTGTGATTTTGTTCTTTGAGCAGGCTTTAAGCAGCTGCTCCAGATCTGGAGGGATGTCTGATTTTAAATAGCTCAAGTGATAGACTTTCTGCTTGAGAAGGCAGCGAGCATCCAGGTAGAAGCGTCGGGGAGAGAGAGACAGTCTTAAATAAGAGACTGGGCAAGGAGAGACTGATTGAGCATACCCAAACAGTTTTGCAAGTCATAAGTTTAAAGATGGTAGTTAAATCTGTGAGCTGGAGAAAAATGATGTGGCTAAAGTAGGGGGGGGGGGCGGAAGACACTGGCACACAGTTCCCTTGCCACAATAAAAAAGTGGGGAAGAACTGAGGAATTCACAGGGTAACTGGTGCTTCAGACCTAAATAAGGGAGCCTAGTTCATTTAGACAGCAAATGTGATAGTAAAACTGTTCCTGGGCTGTACTCCTGCAGAAGTGGGATAAAGATGTTACATATTTAAAGAAAATAAATAGAGAAAACTAGAGATTGGGGAGAACATGCTGAAGATGCTGCTTTTGTCTGTGTAAGGATTTTTGTTTTTCATTGAACCATCTGATTCCCCTTACCAGCAACCTGAAAAGGTACAGTCTAGGACTGGGGTGGCTAAACTGTGGCTAGGGAGCCACATGTGGCTCTTTCACACATATTGTGTGGCTCTCGAAGCCCTCTCCGCTCCATCAGCCAGCTTGGAGAAGGCATTTATCTATTTAAATCACTTCTCCAAGCCAAGCCAGCCAGCACCCTGGAGAACGCATTTAAAGTTAAAGTTGCTTGCTTTCCACCTCTCCCTCTCTCCCTATCTGTTTTCCTTCCTTTCTTGCGTCTCTCAAACATCTGATGTTCATGTCTTGTGGCTCTCAAATAGTTGATGTTTATTCTATGTGGCTCTTGCATTAAGCAAGTTTTGCCACCCTGGTCCAGGATATATAGTTCCAAGTTACAGATGAACAAAGCAAGCCATCGGTGGAGGGACGGTGGCTCAGTGGTAGAGCATCTGCTTGGGAAGCAGAAGGTCCCAGGTTCAATCCCCGACATCTCCAAAAAAGGGTCCAGGCAAATAGGTGTGAAAAACCTCAGCTTGAGACCCTGGAGAGCCGCTGCCAGTCTGAGAAGACAATACTGACTTTGATGGACCAAAGGTCTGATTCAGTATAAGGCAGCTTCATATGTTCATATGTTCATCTGTGTTCCAAAGCCTCCTCACCCCAAACTTTGGAGGCAGATTGCCTTGTAGGTTTACTAAAATTTCTAGCTGAAAATGGGCATTTGTCTCAAGCAGGTCTTGAACCAAGCTAGATGAGCAAGGCTTGAGGACTCTTCCCAGCTTTATATAGAGTGTTGCAATTCCTGAGCTGGCCAGCTTGCAGGCTCTACACATTGTTAACTACTATTATTAATAATGACTAAATTAAAAGAGTTTTTGGCTAAACATTAGGAAGAACTTCCTGATTGAGCAGTTCCTCAGTGGAACAGGCTTCTCCTTCCTTGAAGGTTTTTAAGCAGAGGCTAGATGACCATCTGATAGGAATTGCCACTTTGGAGCCAGGAAGCCATTTTTCTCCAGCCCAGTTTGACTAGGGATCCTGAAGGGTTTTTTTTTTTTTTGGCCATCTTCTGGGCGTGGAGCAAGGATAAATGGGTGTGTGTGTGGGGGGGGAGGGAGGTATTTGTGATTTTCCTGCATTGTGCAAGGGGTTGGACTAGATGACCTGGAGGTCCCTTCCAACTCTGTGGTTCTATGACTCTATTGTTTCAAACAATTAAATGAATCCGTGCATTAGTTATTCATGCCGTGGGCATAAGAATCTTTCCTTTTAAAAAGAAAATGGTAGGGGAGAATAACTCTGCTACAGTATCTTCATGTATTAAAAGGTATGAACACTTAAAATACACAGGTTTTCCCTTGATTTACTTTTGAATATGACTTAACAGCAAACCCTTGCTGACCCCTGCTCCCCCCCCCCCCCCAGTCCCTGCTTTGTTTGCATTGATAAATATTATATTGCAGGATGTGTGAATCCTGTCTGTGGCACTGGTTGTTAAAGACATCATGAGATGAACACAGCATGGACACAAAGAGCTATAAATGGACCCATTGATGGGCTATGGCCAGAAAAATCTTGGCATTCCTTGTTTGGATAGATAAGAATAGTTCAGAAACAGCAACTTCTGAGACCTCATTCATGGATGAATGTTTCATAGACACATGTGAGCGAGGCCTGAATCTGGATCTTGTAAACAAATACATAGCCCTCTACTCTTGTTCGTGTAAGCTATGAAGCTCTAGTGCTGCAGGAAGTTCTCGAGAGGCCTTCAGAGGAGTCACGAGCTGAGTGAATCTATTAATACCTGGCTCACTTTAAAATAAATCCATCTCAGGATACACTAAGTGATCTGCTTCCTTTGGAAATTATTGATTCTTGTGGCTCTACAAAAGAGCATGTGGGCTAAGCAACATCTGCGTCCTGGAACCCAGCTATTCTTAGAGCATGAAACACAGTTTGCTAAAGCAGCGGTGAGGGGAGTTGCCTGTCTGATCAAGTAGGTTCCTTCTTTTTTTAAAAAAGAGGGAAAAGAAAGACATAAGATTCATTGTGTTGGGAACACGACATTAAGGAATGTTTAATTGGGTACTATGAGTGTCTGCAGGTGGTATGGTTAAAAATCCCCATAGTCTTCCATAGAAACTAGAGGCCTTCAGCCCCAGTCTGGCTGCTTATTTCAAACCAGTATGCAGAAATCAGCATTCTTCACCCCCACAGATTATGCAGTATGCACCTTTCTTCTTTCAGCTCTCTCTCTCATTCTTTCCTTTTATTCTTCTGGACACCTCTTCCCTGCCAGTCTGACCCTCCTTCCCTTAGCTTGCTATTTTCTTAAGCCCTGGCCTTCCCCTCTGTGCTTAGGCTCTTTTACAGAAGGAGGGAACTCCCTGTTTCAAAATATCCTTCCCTCTGAATTTCTCAACAGAAACCTTTCTTGTTGTAAGCAGCAAGTACCCTGAAAGCTAGGTTAGTATCAGATTAACTAATATTGATTTACAAACGATCTTCTTCGTGGTCTCTGTGCATTCACACATATGGGTATTCCTCCGGAATGGCCCTGACCTCGGAGAGTTCAAAGCAATCTTGATCGTAGATCTGGCGCGCCTCCCCCTCGTCCCGGGGCGGAGCCACCGTTTGCGCATGCGTGGACGAGGGGGGAGGCGTCTAGCCACTCAGTTTCTTCCTTACCGCTGACCCGATCGCACCTACCTCGTTGATCTCCAACTTCCTCATTGCAATCTCCAGCGAACCTACTTCTTTCTTCAAATCTCCAACTTCAGTCTTTCATCTTCACCTGGTATCGTATAAAAAAAAAAAAAAAAAAAAAAAAAAAACCTCCCTCACTATCTTTCGGACTTTTTCCCTCACCCCCCCCCTCCCCGCGAGCGGATGGAAGGAAGGGACAAGATCACTTTCAAACGCTGCACGCACTGCTCCGCCAAGATCCCATCGTCTGACGGGCACTCCCTCTGCCTTTTCTGCCTTGGGGAGACCCACCACACGGATTCCTGCGTCCACTGTAGCCAGTTCGGCAAACAGGCCCGCAAGAATCGCGCCGCGAGACTCCGGAGCCATCTAATGGAAGCCTCCCTCCGACCGCATGGCGCGCAACACCAGCTTCCGCCATCTTCCCCACTCCACGTGGGAACGGCGCAGCCGGCAGCTTCCGTGGCTCAAGGTCCCTGCAAGCCTAAGTCCGGTAAACACACCACAAAGTCGGACGGCACCAAAAAGCGTCACCGCTCCGAGTCCGCCCACGTGGATCCGACGAGCACCGCCAGCATAAAGAAACCCAAGTCTGTGCACCGACCCTCCGACCAATCTGGGCAACCCACGAGCTCGAACCCGACCACGAGCTCGACCGCAGTAAGATCGACATCGAACCCGACCACGAGCTCCGCCTCGGCTCCCAAGACACCAACAGTGAAATTGACACCGACACCGAACATCACACCATTGGAGATTGTGCGCATCTCCTCCAAGTCGCCGTCAATCACGAACTCTCCACCCGACCAAATACTCGAGGCCCACTCCCCTGCAAGGAGTCACCAACCACTCGACCCCCGCGCCTTCATAGACCTCTCTAAGCCGCTGGAAGCCCAATCCCTGATCAGGGAACCTTCGACTCCGAGAGTCCTTTTACCCCGGCAACCCACACCAAGAGCTCACAGCCGCCAACGCTCACGCAGTCGCCGACGCTCCCGCAGCCACCGTAGGCAACGTTCCCGCAGCCGCCGTAGGGACAGCCGTCAACGTTCCCGCAGCCGCCGCAGTCACCGTTCCCACAGCCGCCGTAGAGAGAGATACTCCTACTACTCCCCGTCGAGGTCTAGATCTCGCTCTCCCCGGACCCGACGAGGGCACCGACGATCCCTCTCTCACGACCGCTACCGCTCGGATTCGAGAGGACGCTACTACCACAGCTACCACGACTCCCCTTGATACCGAGACCACGCGGACAGACGCGATCGAACCCGACACTACGAAGCATCCCCGCGCGCACACCACCTCGACTACGACAGGCTCGTTCAGCCCCATGACGAACGCAGTCGCCTCGACCTCGAACCGAAACAGCCCTCACCATCGGGCTCCATACACACTGCGCCCAACAAACAGCTACCACCTGTAGAAACCCAACCAGACCTGCAGCACGGAACCGACGACGACTCCGAAGCCGAACTCTCCGAATCTGACCGCTCCTCGGGATCGGACCTACAATCTCCGGCTTCCGACATAGCTAAGCCAGCGGACCTGTCTCCATCAGAGGGTCCGAAATCCTACCTTGACTTAGTCTCCAATATGGCGAACTCGCTGAATCTGAAACTCAACACAGACGCACCCAGGGTCTCTGATGTCGTTTTTGACCTCGTACATGCAGACCTCCCATCAAGCTCCTCTCTTCCTATGCTTCCCGTCCTCCTCGAAACACTCAAGGAAGCCTGGGACAAGCCGGCATCGGTACCTCCAACCTCCAAAAGAGTCGAAGCCCTTTACAAGATCCACGCACCTGACGCAAAGTTCTTGTTCACCCACCCGGCTCCCAACTCCATAATAGTTCACTCCTCCTCGAAGTCAAAGCAGACGAGACATCCAGTGCCCCCGGAAAGAGAGGGCAAGAAGCTCGATACTATAGGGCGAAAGATATACTCGCTCACTACAGCTGCAACAAAGATACAAAACTACACGGCATGCTTTTCAGCATATGCATACAATCTAACCACCTACCTCAACACCCTGATACCCTCCTTACCCGAGGAATCACAAAAACCAGCCACTAACGCCCTACAGGAATTAGCAAGACTGAGCAAGCAGCAGATCAACACAGCTCGCCATGCTGCACAGTGCTCCTCCAAAGCCTTGGCCTCAGCTATAGCCTTACGCAGACATGCGTGGCTTAGGTCCTCGTCACTCCAACCGGATATTAAATATAAGATTGAGGACCTACCCTTCGACGGCCTTGGCCTGTTTAACGCGGCCACAGACGACATCCTCACATCAGTCGATGACGGCAGGAAACGGGCGAAACGCTTGGGGGTCTCCCAACACCAACCCCAGTTCAACAGGCAGAGGAACTGGAAGTCCACCTACCATAAGGGTACCAAGTCTCCCAGACAGCAAACCTCATGGAGACGAAAAACCCCCCAGTCCAAACTGTCATCCCAATACAGACCACGCACTCAAACTTCCAAAAAGACCGCAGCTACCTCAAAACCGTCTCTTTGACCACCCTGCCACGAGACGTCCAGTTTCCCTCCTTCAGCCAAATCCCCACTCATACACCCGTCTACAACAGTTCCACCCTGCCTGGAGAGACATAACATCGGACGCTTGGGTCCTCGCCATCATACAGAGAGGATACCTAATAGAATTCACATCCACCCCGAAACATCACAGATTTCTTACCACCCCCCCGTCCGCACCTCTACAGACAGAAATCGCGTCCCTGCTAAACAAGAACGCGATAGAACCAGTTCCACCTCAATACCATCGCACCGGGTTTTATTCCCGCTACTTCCTGGTGCCGAAAAGAGATGGAGGTCTTCGCCCGATCCTCGACCTTCGCAAACTAAACCTCCACATCACCTACAAGAAATTCCGTATGATCACACTCCAGGCAATCCTTCCGCTTATTCCAGAACGCTCCTGGATGGCATCCATAGATCTACAGGATGCCTACTTCCACATCACAATCAACCACCATCACAGAAGATTTCTCAGATTCGCCGTCGGGGAGCAGCACTTCCAGTTCCGCTCTCTCCCATTCGGCCTATCGACGGCCCCGAGAGTCTTCACCAAATGCATGGCAGTGGTTGCCGCATCACTACGCCAACGAAGCATATCAATATACCCATATATAGACGACTGGCTGATCGTCGCCCACTCAAGGGAACAACTCCAACTGGACGTCTCCACTACCCTCTCCCTCTTGGCCACACTCGGTCTCCAGGTCAACTTATCAAAATCCAAACTAATCCCTACTCAAAGAATTCAGTTCATAGGAGCAGACATCTCCACAGTCTCCCAAACAGCTTCTCTACCGCACGACAGAGTACTCAGCATACAGTCTCTGGCCAGCACCATCATTGCCCGGCGCTCCCAGACAGCTCTCACGTTTCAGAGGATGCTAGGCCTAATGGCAGCAACCACCGCAGTCCTATGCTTCGCGAAACTTCACATGCGACCCCTGCAGATGTGGTTCGTCAGGACCTTTCATCCTCACACACAGCACCAGTCCACACTCCTGACCCTCCCATCGCACATCGCAACATCCCTCAAATGGTGGACTATGGAACATCATCTCCGCACGGGCATGCCGTTCAAACAAGCCCCTCCATCAGTGATCGTCACCACGGACGCCTCCAGGTGGGGATGGGGAGCCCACTTAGGAACCCTCACAGTCCAAGGCCAATGGTCGGACTACGAGCGATCCCTTCACATCAACTGCCTAGAGCTCCTTGCAGTACACAAAGCGCTGAGATCCTTTCTCCCATCGCTACGGAATCAGCACGTCCAGGTCACCTCCGACAACATCGCCACGGTCTTCTACATCAACAGGCAGGGAGGAACCGCCTCCATCAGACTCTGCAAGAGGGCCTTGGCATTGTGGCATTGGAGCATCACCCAGGGCATCTTCCTCACGGCCGTTCACCTACCAGGGACCGAGAATACCCAGGCAGATGCCCTGAGCCGCCACTCGACCAACAACCACGAGTGGTCTATCAGCACTCAATACATCCGACAAATCTTCAGAACCTTCGGAACCCCGAGCATAGATGTATTTGCTTCACCATCAAATGCCCAGTGCACCCACTTCTACATGAGAGGTCCACCATCCCAGCTCTCCAGAGGGGATGCATTCCTCCAAACCTGGAAGGGAAAACTACATTACCTGTTTCCCCCCATCCCACTCATCACAAGGGTCCTGCAGAAAATCCAAACAGACCGCACGAACTGCATCCTCATAACCCCATGGTGGCCACGCCAACCCTGGTTCACCACCCTCCTGTTCCTGTCCAACAGGACATTCCTAATCCTCCCACAAACACAGGACCTCCTCTCCCAACAGGACGGCAAGGTCCTACACCACAACCCGGCATCCCTCAAATTGACGGCCTGGAGAATCAGTTTTTAGAATTTTCCCCGGACGTCCGCCAAGTCCTAGTGAACTGTAGAAAACCATCCACTAGGAAAGCCTATCTACTAAAATGGAAGCGCTTCACTCACTACGCCTCTCAACACAACTTTGACCCTAACTGCGCTACCATCTCTCAGGTACTAACTTACACCTTAGCACTTTCAAGAACAGGCCTCTCATATTCCTCCCTGAAGGTACACCTCGCAGCTATCTCTGCCTTCCACCCCCACATCGGGGGAACAACAGTCTTCTCTCATCATGCCACGAAAGCATTCCTCAAGGGCATCATTCGTCTACACCCTCCAGTCAGACAACTCCTCCCAACCTGGAGCCTCTCTCTAGTGCTCAGCCAGCTCATGAAACCACCCTTTGAGCCCATGGCATCTATTCCACTGCACCTGCTATCGTGGAAAACAGCACTACTCACGGCTCTCACCACAGGCAAGAGGGCTAGCGACATCTGTGCCCTGAGGGCGGACCCACCTTACACAATCTTTCACAGTAACAGGGTGGTCCTTCGCCCCGACCCGACCTTCCTACCAAAGGTCGTTTCTCCATTCCACCTAGGGAAACAGTCAACCATACCAGCCTTTTTCCAGCACCCCTCGGACGCAGGCCAGAGGGCTCTCCACAACTTGGACGCGCGCAGAGCGCTAGCTTTCTACATAGACAGAACTCGAGAATTCCGTAAGGATCCGAGACTCTTTGTCACCTACGCCACCCATAATAAGGGCAGCAAAATATCTACTCAGAGGCTCTCTAAGTGGCTCGTTGCCACCATAGAACTCTGCTACCAACTGGCGAAACAACCAGTCCCGCAACACATACGAGCTCATTCTACCAGAGCCGTCGCCACCTCGTCAGCTTTCACGAAGGGCATCCCTATAGAGGACATCTGCGATGCCGCGGTCTGGTCCTCCACATCTACCTTCGCCTCGCACTACGCTCTTGACGTTCGTGCCCGGCGTGATGCCTCCTTCGGACAGGCTGTACTTCGCTCCATCTTCGACTGACCACCGTAAGTACCACTCTCATTACATTCTGGTCTAACCTTGCATACTTTTTACAGATCCAGCACCCGCCTCCAAAGGGATAGCTCGCTAATCACCCATATGTGTGAATGCACAGAGACCACGAAGAAGATGGACAGGTTTCTTACCTGTAACTGATGATCTTCGAGTGGTCATCTGTGCAATCACACAGACCCACCCAGCCTTCCCCGCTGCTGGACACTCATCTAGCACGTCTTCCACCTGTCCGGTGGCGGGAAGAAACTGAGTGGCTAGACGCCTCCCCCCTCGTCCACGCATGCGCAAACGGTGGCTCCGCCCCGGGACGAGGGGGAGGCGCGCCAGATCTACGATCAAGATTGCTTTGAACTCTCCGAGGTCAGGGCCATTCCGGAGGAATACCCATATGTGTGATTGCACAGATGACCACTCGAAGATCATCAGTTACAGGTAAGAAACCTGTCCTTATTTGACCTATATAGATTTGACATGGCCTGTTATTTAAGAACATAAGAGAAGCCAGGTTGGATCAGGTCAGTGCAACACTTTGTTTCACACAGTGGCCAAATATATACTGTGTATATATACATTATATATATATATACTGTGGCTAATAGCCACTGATGGACCTCTGCTCCATATTTTTATTCAATCCCCTCTTGAAGCTGGCTATGCTTGCAGCCGCCGCCACCTCCTGTGGCAGTGAATTCCATGTGTTAATCACCCTTTGGGTGAAGAAGCACTTCTTTTTATCCATTTTAACCTGGCTGCTCAGCAATTTCATCGAATTCCCACAAGTTCTTGTATTGTGAGAAAGGGAGAAAAATACTTCTTTCTCTACTTTCTCCATCCCATGCATAATCTTGTAAACCTCTATCATGTCACCCCACAGTTGACGTTTCTCCAAGCTAAAGAGCCCCAAGCGTTTTAACCTTTCTTCATAGGGAAAGTGTTCCAAACCTTTAATCATTCTAGTTGCCATTTTCTGTACTTTTTTCAATGCTATAATATCCTTTTTGATGTGCAGTGACCAGAATTGTACACAGAATTCCAAATGAGACCGCACCATCGATTTATACAGGGCCATTATGATACTGGCTGATTTGTTTTCAATTCCCTTCTTAATAATTCTCAGCATGGCTTTGGCCTTTTTTATTGCAGACGCACACTGTCTTGACATTTTCAGTGAGTTATCTACCACGACCCCAAGATCTCTCTCTTGGTCAGTCTCTGCCAGTTCACAACCCATCAACTTGTATTTGTAGCTGGGATTCTTGGCCCCAATGTGCATTACTTTGCACTTGGCCACATTGAACCTCATCTGCCATGTTGACGCCCACTCACCCAGCCTCAACAGATCTCTTTGGAGTTCCTCACAATCCTCTCTGGTTCTCACCACCCTGAACAATTTAGTGTCATCTGCAAACCTGGCCACTTCACTGCTTACTCCCAACTCCAAATTATTAATGGACAAGTTAGAGAGCATGGGACCCAGTACTGAGCCTTGCGGCACTCCACTGCTTACCGTCCTCCACTGCGAAGACTGCCCATTTATACTCACTCTCTGCTTCCTATTAATTAGCCAGTTTTTGATCCAGAAGACGACCTGTCCTTTTACTCCATGACTCATGAGCTTACTAAGAAGCCTTTGATGAGGAACTTTATCAAAAGCTTTCTGGAAGTCAAGGTAAACAACATCTATTGGGTCCCCTTTGTTCACATGTTTATTCTCCCCATCAAAGAACTCTAACAGGTTAGCGTGACAAGATTTTCCCTTACAGAACCCATGTTGAGTCTTCCTCAATAACTTGTGTTCATCAATGTGCCTACTCATTCTGTCCTTGATAATGGTTTCTACCAACTTTCCTGGTATTGAAGTCAAACTGATTGGCCTGTAATTTCCCGGATCTCCTCTGGAACCTTTTTTAAAGATGGGGGTGACATTTGCTACCTTCCAGTCCTCAGGAACGGAGGCTTTATTTTTTGCAGGTGGGGTTGTGTGTATACATTACCTCAGGCATCTCAGCCAGTCATTGCCAGAAGCTTCACTGCTACTACAAAATCTGTGTGTATTCACAAAATGGATTGAGGAGCAGTGTGGCTAGTTAGAAACCCAAGCCTCCAAATTTGCAAGGTTTGCTCTTGTATGGAGGCAGCTGAGGATGACTTCAGCCTGCCCAAATGGAATGGAAGGAAGTCTTCTACCACACATTCGGATACTCTTGATGCATGTGGAGGCCTCTAATGAGGGTTGCCATCTTCCAGATTACATCTTCCCACTATTGCAACTGCTCTCTAGGCAACAGAGATAGTTCACTTGGAGAAAACAGCCCCTTTGGAAGATGGGATCTATAGCGTTATACCCCACTGAGTTCCCACCCCTCCCTAAACCCCACCCTTCTTGGGCTCTACTCCAAAAATCTCCAGTTATTTCTCAACCCAGAGCTGGCAACTCTGCTTCTAGTAAGGAAGTGCTCTAGTAAAACTCGTACTCCTCTGAAGTAAGCAAAACTATCCATTTTGTAGCTCCCTAGAATATTTCTTTGAGTATTCCCAACCTTGTTGCCTTTTCCAAACAGCTGACACTAAAGTCCTGGACAATTCTTGTGTATTAGAATCCTAGAGTTAGAAGGGGCTATACAGGCCATCTAGTCCAACCCCCTGCTCTATGCAGAATTGCCTAGAGCAGGGGTGTCAAACTCTTTTGTTATGAGGGCCGAATCTGACATAAGTGAGACCTTGTCGAGCCAGGCTTTATTGGGCCGGGCCATGTTTGTACCTATTTAAGATTAGGTAGCAGAGATACACCCGAGTAATGCCCAGTGCGGAATGTCATCCGGATCATCGTCTTGTATGCTGCAATCTCAGTCTTCACTTTAAACCCACACCCAGGAGAGGAGGTATCCCTCGGAGGAAGCTTCAGGTTGGCAGCCTTCAGTCAGCCGAAGTTAAAGCTGCCTTCCAGGCAAAACTCCAGTTAAGAATTGAGGACCCCAGTTGCCCCACAGACCCTTCTCCAGAAGCACTCTGGGAACACCTAAAAACTACCATCCTGTTGATCTCTGAAGAAGTCCTTGGGTTCTCCACAAGGAAGAACAAGGACTGGTTTGATGAGAACAATCAAGAGATCCAAGAATTACTAGCAAAAAAGAGATCTGCCTACCAAGCACATCTTGCTCAGCCCTCCTGTCCCGGGAAAAAAGCAATCTTTCGCGCTGCATGTAGCAACCTCCAGCGCAAGCTTCGAGACATTCAGAACGAGTGGTGGACCAAGCTTGCAGAGAGAACCCAGCTGTGTGCAGACACTGGTGATTTAAGAGGGTTCTATGAAGCCCTGAAGGCAGTATATGGCCCATCATATCAGGCTCAGAGTCCCTTGCGTAGTGCAGACGGCCAAGTGCTCCTCACAGACAAGGCATCCATACTGAACCGGTGGTCGGAGTATTTTCAGGTTCTCTTCAGTGCCAACCGCGTAGTTCAAGATTCAGCAATCCACCTCACCCCACTTCAACCAGTGAAAACAGAGTTGGATAAGATCCCCACCCTAGAAGAGACTGTTAAAGCCATCAAGCAACTGAAAAGTGGCAAGGCAGCAGGAGTTGATGGAATCCCACCAGAGATCTGGAAGCATGGGGGCACAGTACTACATAGCACACTTCACAAAGTACTTGTCACCTGCTGGGAACAAGGCAAACTACCACAGGACTTTCGCAATGCAATCATCTACACAAGAACAAAGGGGAAAAGTCAGACTGCTCCAACTACCGGGGGATAACCCTGCTCTCCATCACAGGCAAAATCCTTGCCAGAATACTCCTGAACAGACTGGTGCCCACCATTGCAGAAGAACTCCTCCCAGAGAGCCAGTGTGGCTTCAGAGCTAACAGGAGCACCACCGACATGGTATTTGTTCTCAGGCAGCTCCAAGCGAAATGCAGGGAACAGAACAAGGGTCTATATGTGACTTTTGTCGACCTTACCAAAGCTTTTGATACCGTTAGCAGGAAAGGCCTGTGGCAAATCTTGGAACGTTTAGGATGTTCCCCAAGGTTCCTCAGCATGATCATCCAGCTACATGAAGACCAGCGAGGCCAAGTCAGACATTGCAACGACCTCTCGGAGACCTTCCCAATAGGCACAGGTGTAAAGCAAGGCTGCGTTCTCGCGCCAACTCTCTTTACGATCTTCTTTAGCATGATGCTTCAAAGAGCCGCAGTAGATCTAGATGATGACGATGGTGTCTACATCCGCTATCGCACCGATGGCAGCCTGTTCAACCTGAGGCGACTAAAGGCTCACTCCAAGACAATGGAAAAACTTATCCGCGAGCTACTGTTTGCTGATGATGCTGCACTCGTCTCCCACTCGGTATCAGCTCTGCAGCATATGACGTCCTGCTTTGCAGAGGCTGCCAAGCTATTCGGCCTAGAAGTTAGTCTGAAGAAGACAGAAGTTCTCCACCAGCCTGCACCCCAGGAAGATTATCACCCTCCCTGCATCACTGTGGGTGAATCAGTTCTGAAGACAGTCCAGCAGTTCAGCTACCTGGGGTGCATCATCGCCTCAGATGCCAAGATCGACAAGGAGATTGACAACAGGCTGGCAAAGGCAAACCGTGCATTTGGCCGACTGCACAAAAGAGTGTGGAGCAACAAGCATCTGAAAAAAGGCACAAAGATCAATGTTTACAAAGCGGTTGTGATGACAACCCTCATCTACGGCTCCAAATCGTGGGTTTTATACCGTCATCACCTGCGACTCCTTGAGCGCTTTCATCAGTGCTGTGTTCACACACCATCCTCAACATCCACTGGAGTGACTTTGTGACCAACACTGAAGTCCTCAAGAGGGCGGAGGTTACAAGCATCGAGGCACTGCTGTTGAAGACGCAGCTGCGCTGGGCAGGGCATATTTCTAGGATGGAAAACCACCGCCTTCCCAAGATTGCTCTGTATGGCGAACTTTCCACCGGCCATCGAAATAGAGGGGCACCAAAGAAGAGGTACAAGGACTCTTTGAAGAAATCCCTTGGCACCTGTCGCATCAACCATCACCAGTGGTCTGACCTAGCCTCAGATTGCAAAGCATGGAGGCACACCAACCACCAGGCTGTCTCTTCCTTTGAGAACGCACGCATAGCTGGTCTTGAGGACAAAAGGAGATTGAGGAAGAATCGCACTGCTACAGCACCAACCCCAAATCAGACTTTTCCCTGTAGCCACTGTGGCCGGATCTGCCTGTCCCGCATTGGTCTTGTCAGCCACCAGCGAGCCTGCAGCAGACGTGGACTACTGCACCCTTATTAAATCTTCGTTCGCGAAGTCAAGCCGAGAGAGAGAGAGAGCAGAGATAAAAACGACACAAACACAATTAGTTTTTTTTTTAATTTAAAATATGCTTAAAACATTGGCACTCATTGGTCTTAAAGGCACTTTCTTTGTATTTCTGCCATGGGATCCAGGGAACTGGGCAAAGGAAGCTCTGGCTCTTTCCTTCCTTCCTGAGGGGACCAGGAGGGGGATAGCCAATAGAAGGAAGAGAGGCTTGGCTCAGTTGCTCTGCTGTGCGATTGAGAAAGCCTGGCAAAGCAAGCTCTGCCTCCCCAAGGAAGGAGCCTCAGCCAATGGAGAAAATAGTGATTTTACTCTATAGCCCCCCGTGCAATTGAGCAAGCCTTGCAAGTCAAGCTGTTATCCAGAAGGAAGCAGTAGAGAGGGAGAAGGAACTAGATGACAGCCAGTTGCTCAGGGGCATGATAGGAGCCCTCTGGAAGCCTGATTTGGCTCCCAGACCGCATGTTTGACACCCCTAACCTAGAGCATCTCTGACCAGTGTTTGTTCAGCTGCTGCTTAAAGATTGCCAGTGAGGGGGAGCTCACCACTTCCCTCAGTAGCTGATTCCACTGTTGAACAACTCTTACTGTAAAACAGTTTTTCCTAATATCCAGTTGATACCTTCCCAACCTTAATTTAAACCCATTAAGAGTCCTCTCCCCTGCTGCCAACAGAAACAGATCCCTGCCCTTCTCGAAGTGACAGCCTTTCAAATACTTATAGAGAGCAATCATGTCACCCCTCAGCCACCTCTTCTCCAGACTGAACATTCCCAAGTCCCTCAGCCTTTCCTCATAGGGCTTGGTCTTTAGGCCCTTGAACATCCTTGTCACTCTCCTCTGCACCCACTACATTCTCTCCACATCCTTCTTGAAGTGAGGCCTTCAGAACTGCACACAATACTCCAACTGTGGTCTGACCAATGCAGTGTACACTGAAGCTATAGAAGAAGAAGAATATATTGGATTTATATCCTGCCCTATACTCAGAGTCTCAGAATGGTCACAATCTCCTTTACCTCCCCCCCCCCAAACAAATATCCTGTGAGATAGGTGAGGCTGAGCGAGCTCTTACAGCAGCTGCCCTTTCAAGGACAACTCCTGCGAGAGCTCTGGCTGACCCAAGGCCATTCCAGCAGCTGCAAGTGAGGAGTGGGGAATCAAACCTGGTTCTCCTAGATAAGAGTCCGCACACTTAACCACTACACCAAACTGGCTCTCAATGACATCTTGTGATCTGGATGTCGATACACTCCAAGATGGCATTTACCCTTTTTTCTGCTGTATCACACTAGCTGCTAGTGAGGAGCAGGGGTTTTCCCAGTCTTTTGTTTAGTTGAACTGCTGTAAGAATGGCAAACCAGCCATAAAAAGTCTGCCATGAAAACGTCGTGATGCGACACTACCCCAGAGTCGGAAATGACTGGTGCTTGCACAGAGAACTATCTTTTACCTTTTAGCTCCCCTCCTTTCAGAGCATGGAGGAAGCAAAGGAGCTGGATGTGGGGGATGGCAGGGAGGGATGGGCAGGGAGATCCTCAGCATCCAGGTGAAGAACATGTGCTGTTCCTGATTGTGATTGGTCTTCAGGGTTCTTATTCCTCTGGTTTAGGGTCCAGTTCAGCCTGAGCGAGTGCGGAAAATCCAAGTGACAAGCTGCTTTGGGTCTGTTAATGGTTGTGTGCTCTTGCCAGAATGTGCTGCTTGCAACACAGAAAGCTCTGCCTTGTTCAGCTCTTCTGAATGCTGTAGTCAGAATTCAGAAAGCCTTGTGTGCAGTATCAGGCAGAAGAAAAAAACAGCCCACAGGATGGTTCTGTGCACATGACCAGCAGTTGAGTGGTCACCTCAGCACAAGATGCTGGCGGGTGCACTCCTGTGACTGCCCTCCCCTTCCCAGGATAAGCCTTGTTGAGCATCTAAGTGCCAAGGCAGCTCTTCTCCTTGAAATTCGAGAGACTTCACATGATCTCTGCTTGGAAGGCCAAGAAAGTGCTAAGAAGTAAAACTTTGCCCTTTCCCCGATCTGAAAACTGACCTTAGCCACATGTTTCGAGTGCAGTAAGTTAGAATTTGTTTAGCATAACAGCAAATTAAGTAGGGCTGCAACCTCTTGACCTTATTAGCGAGAGTGTTAATGCTGTTGGGGGATGTTCCTTATTGGAGCAAAGTAATTGGGAACAAGCTGTTCCCACTGGCAGGCTGGGTGATTAAAGAAATATATTAATTTTTAGAGCCGATACTCTGGATGGAAGATGCTCTTCAGTTTCTGAAACTTTTTCAAATGGCAGCCTATCGAACTGTTATTAATAATTAACAACTCATTCATCATGCATGATTCTGATTATTTGGCTTAGCTTAACGGTGGAGTTGACCTTTCTTGTCCTTTGTGCACAACTGGATAGTAATTTTTTTTTTTTAAAAAATGCTGAAAAGCTCTTGGTTGCTTTCAGACATTTTTTGTATTGTTCTTGTATTGTTGGTTTCTGTTGCAAATACCAAAGGTGACTTTCTTTAAAAAAATTAGCTTCATCAATTGTCTCTGGTGAACGTAGCCAGTATGTTTTGTTCAAGTGTGTCGCTTTAAAAGGTTAGTTCATGTATTTACTGCCAGACTCAGGTATACCTAATTTTGAAGAAGAAATTTAAGGTCCCTTGAACATTAATCAATGTGCTGTGAAGTACTGGCTGAATTTTTTAAAAAGGCTATTAGCTTGAAGATCTTGTTCTTTGATAAAGGCAGCTTTGTAGAGATCTGCTCTTTCTTGTTGCAGGGAAGTCCAGTTGTGCTCTGGGTCCGAGCTTCAAACCTATTTTCCTTTCCCAGTCTTCGTGATATTTTTAAAGGAACTCTGGGATTTGTATTTATTTAAATATTTATTTTATTTTTAATGCTACCCTTTCTCAGGAGTGCAGGGAGGTGTATATGGTCCTCTCTCATTTAGATCTGAGGTTGCCAACTTTCAGGTGGTGCCTGGAGAGCTCCTGGGGTTTTAACTGATCCCCAGACTACAAAGATAATTTCTTCTGGAGGAAATGGCAACTTTGGAGGGTGGACTTGATGGCATTATACCCTGCTGAGGTCCCTCCCCTTCCCAGGCCCTGACCTACCCATACTCCACTCCCAAACCACCAGGAATTTTCCAACCTGGAGCTGGCAACCTTATTTAGCTCTCATAATATAGGGGTGTACAATTTTTTTTCCTTGGTATTTTCAGTTCTGGTCTGTTGCGCCCCCCCCCCCCCAATTTTGTGAGGGGGAAAACCCCACCCTGGATTCCAGTACTGGTAACATATTTGAATCTGGGATTTTTCAGAAATCCCAGGGTTTTTTTGATCCAGTGGTCCTGTATGGAAAAATACAGGAAAAAAGCAGTGGCAAACATGCAAAAAAAAAAAAAAAAAAGCTAAGAGGCAGCTTGGAGCTATTTTGGGTGGTCTCTTTAAACTGAACTGCCCCAAAGAGCCCACCAAACAGCTGATCCTGGGGGGTGGGGTGGAACTCTTCTTGCAGGCTTCACTGAGGATCTCTTCAGTGGTTTGGTCAAATAGTGCAAAATATCCCAGCTGAGTGTCCTGCCCCCCTCCCCCCCCCCCGGCTATTTTGCAGGCTGTCTTCTACAGTCATTTAATACCATGTGGCATGAACAATCTGCTCCAGCTCCGTACATGTTTAGGTTTGATGGTAACTCCTAAATATATCTGGGATTTTTTCAGGGATTTCACCCCAGTTTTCCTGAAAAATCCTGGATACATTTGGAATGCCAAAATATACCCCCCAAATACCTGGTGTTTTTGGGGTGTACTTTTGATTTGGGTAGACCCAAATGCACATCCCTATCACAATACTGTGATATAAGTTAGACTGGGAGCAAACCAAGGTGAACATCACTAAAGTCTGATCTGGTCAGTATACAGTATTATAAGATAGCTGATGTGATTATGGATGGTATGTACACAAAATACATTGCAGAAGAATTCCCTATTTTGACTTCTATATTTCCATTTATGTAAATGCATAACCTTATGGAACAATGTTTTGAGAAGCCACAGGTGCCCTTTTACACATTTTTCTGCAAACATGGGGCCCACTTCAGGTCTGTCTTGCCCATTCACGGTTCTAGTTACTGGATATAAATACCAAAAAATTGGATGTCATCATTATTACTACTAATAATAAACTTTTATTTATATTCCGTCCTCCCCGCCAAGGCAGGCTCAGGGCGGCTCACAAGACATGGTGTGTACCATGATTACAATAAAATACAATTAATACAATAAAATACAGTTAAAACACAGTTAGATAAATAAATTAAAACCACTATAAATTGAAGGTGCTACAGTACAATACATATATATCAAGATGGCTAGATGTCACTTTCAGGATTCCACCTTAAAAGCCAGTTGAAAGAGGACAGTTTTATAAGCCCTGCGGAACTGATTGAAGTCCCGCAGGGCTCGCACCTCCTCTGGTAGCTGATTCCACCAATGGGGAGCCATTATTGAGAAGGCCTGCTCCCTCGTTGTTTTCAGTTTGGCCTCCCTTGGTCCAGGGATTTTTAGAAGATTTTGAGAACTAGATCTCAGTGCTCTCTGGGGAACATATGGAGAGAGGCTGTCCCTAAGGTAGGCAGGTCCTCGGCCATATAGGGCTTTATTTATTTATTTATTTATTTGGGATTTATATCCCGCCCTTCCCACAAGTGGCTCAGGGCGGCTTTAAAGGTGATAAAGGTGAACTCGGAACACAATTGGCAGCCAGTGCAGTTCCCACAGCCTAGGCTGTACATGTTCCCACCGAGGTAGTCCCACTAACAGCCTGGCTGCCGCATTTTGCACTAGCTGCAGTTTCCGAGTTCGGTACAGGGGCAGCCCCATGTAGAGGGCATTACAGTAGTCCAACCTCGAGGTGACCGTTGCATGGATCACTGTTGCCAGGTCGCTACGTTCCAGGAAGGGGGCTAACTGCCTCGCCCTCCTAAGATGGAAAAAGGCGGATTTAGCAGTGGCTGCTATCTGTGCCTCCATTGTCAAGGAAGGCTCCAGTAGCACTCCCAGGCTCTTGACCCTGCGCACTGGTATCAGTGACGCACCGTCAAAGGCTGGTAGGGAGATCTCCTCTCCCAGCCCGCCGCGACCTATGCAAAGAACCTCTGTCTTCGCTGGATTCAGCTTCAGCCCACTCAGCTTAATCCAACCTGCCACGGTTTGCAACGCCCGGTCCAGATTTATAGGGACATCGTCAGTCCGGCCGCCCATCAATAGATAGAGCTGGGTGTCATCAGTGTACTGATGACAACCCAGCCTGTGCCTCCGGGCAATCTGGGCAAGGGGGCGCATGTAGATGTTAAACAACATCGGGGAGAGAACTGCCCCCTGAGGCACCCCACAATTAAGTAGGTGTCTCTGGGACAGCTCTCCTCCAATCGCCACCCTTTGTCCCCGACCCTCAAGGAAGGAGGAAAGCCACTGTAAGGCTAGCCCCCAAATTCCTGCGTCGGTGAGGCGGCGGGCCAGCAGCTGATGGTTGACCATATCGAACGCAGCCAATAGGTCTAACAACAGCAATACCGCCGAGCCGCCTCGATCCAGATGCCGCCGGAGGTCATCCATGAGGGCGACCAACACTGTCTCCATCCCGTGGCCCGGGCGGAAGCTGGACTGGTATGGGTCTAAGGTGGAAGCGTCATCCAGGAAGCCCTGTAACTGCAACGCCACAGCCCTCTCAATGATTTTGCCCAAAAGGGGCAGATTTGAGACCGGCCGATAGTGAGCCAATTCGGCCGGATCTGATGTAACCTTTTTCAGGAGAGGGCAGACCACTGCCTCTTTCAGAGGTGTTGGAAAAGAGCCCTCCGAAAGAGATCTATTTATGATGTCCCATATAGGACATCTTAGCTCCTCCCTGCAGGCCTTAATTAACCAGGAAGGGCATGGGTCCAGATCACAGGTATTAGAATATAAGGTAGTTATTGTATGTCCCTACTGGGCCCAGGTGCTTCCACCAGCTCTCTGATGGAGATGCCAGCTGAGGTCCTTCTCATGGCTTTCCTTCCTGTTGTTGTTGTTGTGTTTTTGGGGGGTGGAGAGGGAGAATAGGAGTTGTCTCCAACCCTCCATGTCAGCTGGGCTGGGGAAGGTGACAGCATTGCACGTGGATGGGGAAAGAAGAGCAGGAGCTGCTGCCACAGGTAGGGGCAATGTAACAGGAAAAAGGGGAGAACACAGTAAATGGGAAAGGCAATAGAAGTTAAACAACTACTGTGATGGTAAACAAAGAATATAATAACCAATTAAAAAGACTCTCATATATTTTAATGCTCAACATTTTAAAATTTACAAACTTCATATCATAATAAATATGCATTCATATATTTCATATTGTAAATTAGGCATACTTCATATTCCAATAGAGGTCCAATATTAACATATTGCAAAAAAGTCATGTTTCATATTGTAAATTAGGCATGCTTCATGTTGTTAAAGAGGTCCAATATTAACATATCCATATTGCAAAAAAGGTCATGGGTCAGCCAGAACCACAGTCAGAATCTCAGCCAGAACATTACAACAGTGGGGACATTGTGGGAGAAGAGACTCCTTGGGAGGAGAACTTCAGGGAATTAGCTTTGAGGCAGTAGAGTTCAAGCAACAGGGCTATCAGAACTTGCAGCAGAAAGCTGGGGCAAAACCAAGGGCACTCTTTAGCTCTGCTATAACAAGTGACGCTCAAGTGCTCGTTACCAGCCCTCTGGCTTCACCTCAACCTTTGGAACCCAAGAGGCTAAGACTTATAGCAGAGCTTTAGGAGAGAAGGCAGAGTGCATGTCTCCTGTCCTAATGCTGACTGCTTGCTGAAGATGAGTAGTTGCAGGGTTATTCTCAAGTATTTGGCTTCAGTAGGGCTTGTTCTGCAGATAGATATGAAAAGCCAGTCAGATGGTTATATCACCTCTCAGTTGTCTACTCTCCAGGCTGAACACACCAAACTCCTTCAATCTTTCCTTATAGAACTTCATTTCCAGACCCCAAACCATCTTCATTTCCCTCTTCTTAGACTGCTTTCTGGACTTCACTTAAAATTCCAGTGTGTGCCTTGATTACGTGTGTGACCCAACCTGTGACAATGGAATAGTGCTGGTTTTGGGAATTGGAATTAAAAAAAAAATGCGTACTTTTGTAGCAGATAAAAACAATAAAAATTCACCAATCTAACTGAGAAACAAAAAAGGAACTAAAATAATAATACTGCCCCCCAGTAATGCATTTTAAATAACAAATGCTTAAAATAAAAAAAGACCTCAAGAGTGAATTGTTTCTTAAGGAAAACAAATCTTCTTTGACAGAGCTTTTACAGTCTGTGTTGTGTTCTACCTGGGCTTGCCCTACTGCCTAATGTTCATATTTATACATGTCAGTGAAGGTTAGCAACTTCATCTTGGGAAATTCCAGTGCTTGGGGGGGGCAGAGTTTGGGGAGGTGGGGGAACTCAGTGGGGACATGATATTATAACCCTCCGAAACTGCCATTTCCTTGAGGGAAATGGAGTGCTGTGGTTGGGCGATGAGTTGTCATTTGAGAGAGGTCTAGATTTCACTTTGAGGTTGGTTACCCTAGTGAACTGATATTTTATACATAGTGTAGTTTGTGAGATCAGGGTCTAACTATTGCCTGCATTCATTGGCTGAAAAACCACTGGAATACAAATGTGTTTTGCCTTAAGCTGCTTATGTATTTAAGAGCTAGAGGTTGCAATATTAATTGAAAAATCAGTCCAGTGTCCTCAAGAAAATACTCAGTGGCCTCTTCAGGCACTGCAGATAGCACTGGCACTCTGGTCTGCAGACTTTATTGAGACTATTGTGAGCTTTGAACTGAAATGAAATGCATAAGAACGTAAGAACATAAGAGAAGCCATGTTGGATCAGGCCAATGGCCCATCCAGTCCAACACTCTGTATCACACAGTGGCCAATACACACACACACACACACACACACACACACTATGGCTAATAGCCACTGATGGACCTCTGCTCCATATTTTTATCCAATCCCCTCTTGAAGCTGGCTATGCTTGTAGCCACCACCACCTCCTGTGGCAGTGAATTCCACATGTTAATCACCCTTTGGGTGAGGAAGTACTTCTTTTTATCCGTTTTTAACCTGACTGCTCAGCAATTTCATTGAATGCCCACGAGTTCTTGTATTGTGAGAAAGGGAGAAAATGACTTCCCATGCATAATCTTGTAAACCTCTATCATGTCACCCCGCAGTTGACGTTTCTCCAAGCTAAAGAGCCCCAAGCGTTTTAACCTTTCTTCATAGGGAAAGTGGTCCAAACCTTTAATCATTCTAGTTGCCATTTTCTGCACTTTTTCAAATGCTATAATATCCTTTTTGAGGTGCCGTGACCAGAGTTGCACACTGTACTCCAAATGAGACCACACCATCGATTTATACAAGGCCATTATGATACTGGCTGATTTGTTTTCAATTCCCTTCCTAATAATTCTCAGCATGGCGTTGGCCTTTTTTATTGCAATCGCACACTGTCTTGACATTTTCAGTGAGTTATCTACCACGACCCCAAGATCTCTCTCTTGGTCAGTCTCTGCCAGTTCACACCCCATCAACTTGTATTTGTAGCTGGGATTCTTGGCCCCAATGTGCATTACTTTGCACTTGGCCACATTGAACCTCATCCGCCACGTTGACGCCCACTCACCCAGCCTCAACAGATCCCTTTGGAGTGCCTCACAATCTTTTCTGGTTCTCACCACCCTGAACAATTTAGTGTCATCGGCAAACTTGGCCACTTCACTGCTCACTTCCAACTCCAGATCATCTATGAACAAGTTAAAGAGCATGGGACCCAGTACTGAGCCCTGCGGCACCCCACTGCTTACCGTCCTCCATTGCGAAGACTGCCCATTTATACTCACTCTCTGCTTCCTATTAATTAGCCAGTTTTTGCAGAAAATTCTGAAGCAAACCAGTGACTAACCAGGCCAACCACTTTCTTTCACTGAGCCCTTTTTCTATTGGGAAAGACTGGAAAAAGAAAGGTCTGTTGTAGATATCTAGTTGAATCATTTATTCTCCATTTTTCCCTCTTAAGGGGCAGTCCCAAAGTAGTTTGTAACAGGGGAAAAACCTGTATAAACTTGATAAACCAAAATTGCATCTTGGACGCATTGGTTGCATCATTAAAAAAAAAAACAGAGTTAAGAAGCTTTTAGCTTACTCCTTGGATCATGACTAAGCTTTATAATGTACCTAAAGCAGGAAGATAGAAGGGATATAAGACTCAGAGGCCTCTATTCCATCTTGTATCTGACAAAAGGGGCTTTGATTCTCAAAGTTTTAAAAGTTGGCAGTTGAATATTGTCATATCAAATGATCAAACACACACACGCACACATGTTGTAACAATATACTTTCCAGCTTTCAGTTGAAAAGGGCTAGAGACTTATTTTTTAATAGCTAGGGCTTCAGAGAAACTGCTGCCTAGATTGTTATAACATTGTATGATATACTGATGTTGCAGATTATTGGTTACAAGGATGGAACAGCCTCCATGGGGACAGGATCAGGGAAAATGGCTGCCATGTGCAGGAAAATCTGAATTTTCCCACCCCCACATCAGCCGTCCAGGCTTTACTGCAATGTTTCCAAAAGCGGGTTTGAGAGCAGATGGGAGAAAAGCTGATGAAATCCTAGTAGGTGCACATAATATTGTATGGAAGCAGGAGAAAACCCCACTTCCCAAAAGCATTGGTCTTGCTTTGGAAATGACTGTTAGGCTCATTTATTAACCACAGTCTTAACAATGTGGCTTAATCATGGCTGCTTCTCCAGCATTAGGGTTGCCAGGTCCAGCAGATAAGCGAGCAGGGAGGGAAGTTGGAGGTGCAGTTATTTGGAGCAGGGATGGAAGTAGCCAGAAATAAACATGATGTGCCTACATCACCTGGAAGTGACATGAGCAAGTGGGGGATGTCAGGGGTGATGCTCTGGTTTGTGGGCAAAACCTCTATGATAGAGTTAGCTTCTAACCATAGAGTTTTGCCCCAAAAGAGCGTTGCTTCCTCCTACATGCCTGTGTCACTTCTGGGTGTTGTAGATATGTCACATTTATTTCTGGCTTCTTGTTTGTTTTGGGGGGTGGTAATTCCTCCCAGCAGCCAGCTGGCCAGTGGTGGAGAGGAGCACCAGAAACTGGAGAACCCCCACGCATACCAGGGGGTCTGACAACCCTACTCCAGCACCTCCCTCCCTAGACTGAAGGTAATTAAACTAGTATTTGTCAAATCAAACCTGAATTTGAATGATCCACTACAGCCTGAATTCTAGTTTCATTAGTTACTGTTCACATAAACCATTGCTTTGATCTTGCCTACAATTTCCATGAATGAAAGTATTTCCATCCACAGAAGTGTGATTTCCTGACTTCCCTCTGCAGTCTGAAATTCCCCCCCCCCCCCTCACCCAATGCTGCTTGTGGCAGATGGGGAATTTCCCAGGAATAGCTTTGGGGGGTGGGATTGGAAGTTTGCTGCAGGAAGAGGAATTGCCAAACATCTCTCCTTCCATGGACCAGAAATTGTAGGCAGGACCCCAGACCCATCTGAACCAAGCTGATATGAGGATGAAGTTATTTGAAACATTTCCAGCCAGGAATGGATGTTTCATCCACTGCCCTTCTAGCAAAAAAAATTTATGCCTGGGTGCCCTCTTGTAACCTCACATTTGAAACTGGTAGTCCTGAGTTAGCAAAATGGTGTCAAGAGATGTTTTGGCCCCATTCCAGCCATGTTGGGACTCTGCAGTGCTACAGAAGAATATGTTCAATACAGATGGCTGGCATGGCATTGTTCTCTCGGCATTGTATAGCTGCTTAAAAGCTTAGGAGAGTGTAGCTAAGCATAATCGGAATGAGCCATCAAGCTGAAGACGGCAACACACATTTTGCTTTTGTCCATGGTATCTTTGCAGATACCTATTAGTTACAGTTCGTTTTGCAGTGCGTGAAAGTGACATTGAAAGCTGTTGGGCAGAGAATCCAGAGTAAAATGTAATTGAAGAAAAACGAGAAGCTGTTTGGTGACACAGTTAGGATGTTGGAGGAAAATCAGTTTAATAGCAGCTACTCTAAATAGGAATCAAATTATTGCCGCCACATTGCTGCTTAGGGTCTTGGAAGTCAGTTGCTAGAGGCTGGAAGTGGAGAGCTGGTGACTGAAGTACAACAGGTGAAAGACACTGCTCTGTTGACCAGATAAAGGAATAATGTCAGATTTTTATTTATACCAGAATGGGCCTTTATATATATATATATATATAAAACCAAACACTTGTAACATTAATACAGAGGCTATTTCCTCTCCAGATAATAACAAATTTCATTATTTATCAGACAGACTACAACTAAACAAAAAACCAGTCAAAAAAGTCTGGCAGGTGGTACGATTCATATACTCCAAAAATGTATACCATGTCTCATATCTTTTCTACTAGGATTCTCAACTTGTATTAATTGTGAAACTATCTTATTCTGAACCATCAGGTCTCAGACTTTATCATACCATTGTGCGAAAGTTGGTATATTCTTAATATTCCATCATTGTGCCAATATTATTTTACCAGCTAGTAGGAGATGGGTTAATAAAGTCAGGGTCAGCCCTAGCCTATCTGGTGCCCTAGGCAAGCCTAACTTCTGCCCCCCCTCCCCCCCGCACTGGTAACCAATTTTCAAAAACTGATAAATTACCACCATGACTTCCCGGTGCACACGCACATACTAAAAAGCAAGCCAGCTACAGGTTGGTTTGTTTGTTTTAACCATTCTAACTGCATTACAGACTCCTAGAAATCACAATGTTGACTGGCAGTGAATTCCACAATTTAAAAACTTGTTTAGTAAATAAGCATTTCCTTTTGTCCATCCTGAATCTAGCACCCTTCAACTTCAGTGAGTGCTCTCCAAGTTTTAATATTAATAGAGGGAGGGAAGTTCTCTTTCCGCACTTTCTCTACCCCATGTTATCCAGGGCTCCCATTCTGTGTTCTGATAGACAGCATTCAAGGACAGCAGGGAGAAGAAACTGGGTCTGAGCCATGATTCTGGTGGATTCCTCAGGAAAAACTTCCCAAAAAATTGCTTTTGCACCTCATTCTTACTTTCCCTGGCACTCAGAATTCTTTATCCTCCCTCCCACCTAGGGTTGCCAAGCCCGAAACAAAAAAATACCTGGGGAATTTGGGGGTGGGGCAGGGAGACCATGCGGGTAGAGCCAGGAGACTTTCCAATTCTCAAAAATAAATAAAAATACAGCAGTGCTGTTCCCCTGAATACAGTCTTAATTTTCTCATCTCACAGCAGCTGCGCTCTCTCTCTCTCTCTCACACACACACACACACACACACATGCTCGCTCACACTCACTCACACACACTCTCTTTCTCTCTCTCTCTCTCTCCTCTCTTTTTTTCTCCTCTCTCTCACGCCCACTTTGTGGTCTCACTGGGGCAATTTACCTTCCATGAAAGTTGTTGAATGCTGTGGGATGTACTAAAATGAATGACAAGATTGCCCATAGGAAACAATGGGAGAGCCTGGATTGCCCATTGGATATAATGGGAGGGAAGATTGCCAATAGACTTGCATGGGCTCCATTGAAGCACAGAAACGGCTCCAACAAAAATGAAGAATGGATCTTCCAGGAAAGTCAACACAACCTACAAGTGTCCTGGATACGGATAGACAAGGGAAGGACAAATTTCCAGACCCTGGGACTGGTGCAGGTGTTCTGGATTGGAATTCCCAAGAGGGAGGGTGGGGAGCCAACCTCTGGGACTGGATTGCAAGGGGACACAGCACAATGCCAGCCTCTGCCAACCTCCAGAAGTGGATTGTCAGGGGAAAACGTCCTCTGTCAACCTCCTGGACTGGATTGCCAAGGGAAAAGGTGCTCTGCCCACCTCCAGGACTGGATAGTCAGGGGGAAAAGTCCTCTGCCCTCCTCCTGGAATGGATAGCCAAGGGAAAAGGTGCTCTGCCCACCTGGACTGGATTGCCAAGGGAAAAAGTCCTCTGCCAACCTCCAGGACAGGATTGTCAAGGATAAATCTGCACTGCCTACCTCCAGGACTGGATTGTCAAGGGAAAAGGTGCTCTGCCAACCTCCAGGGCTGAATTGCCAATGGAAAAAGTCCTCTGCCACCTCCAGAACTGGATTGTCAAGGAAAAATCTGCACTGCCAACCTCCTGGACTGGATTGTCAAGGGAAAAGGTGCTCTGTCAACCTCCAGGGCTGGATTGTCAAGGGAAAATGCGCTCTGCCCACCTACAGGACTGCATTGCCAAGGGGAAATGTGCTCTGCCCCCCTACAGAACTGCATTGCCAAGGGAAAAAGTTCTCTGCCCGCCTCCAGAACTGGTTTGCCAAGGGAAAAGGTGCTCTGCCCACCTCCGGGAATGGATTGCCAAGGGAAAAGGTGCTCTGCCAACCTCCAGGACTGAATTGTCAAGGAGAAGGTGCTCTGCCAACCTCCAGGCCTGGATTGTCAGGGGGAAAAGTCCTGTGCCAACCTCCAGGACTGGGTTGCCAAGGGAAAGGTGCTCTGCCAACATCCATGACTGCATTGCAAAGGGAAAATCTGCTCTGCCAACCTCCAGAACTGGATTGCCAAGGGAAAAGGTGCTCTGCCAACCTCCTGGACTGGATTGCCAAGGGAAAATCTGCTCTGCCCACCTCCAGGACTGCATTGCCAAGGAAAATTCTGCTCTACCCAACTCCAGGACTGGATTGGCAAGGGAAAAAGTCCTCTGCCCACCTCCACGATGGGATTGGCAAGGGAAATGGTGCTCTGCCAACCTCCTGGGCTGGGTTGTCAAGGAAAAAGATACTCTGCCAACCTCCAGGACTGGGTTTCCAAGGGAAAAGGTGCTCTGCCCACCTCCAGGACCAGATTGCCGAGGGAAAAACTCCTCTGCCCACCTCCAGAACTGGATTGCCAAGGGAAAAGGTGCTCTGCCAACCTCCTGGACTGGATTGCCAAGGGAAAAGGTGCTCTGCACACCTCCAGGACTGGATTGCCAAGGGAAAATCTGCTTTGCCCACCTCCAGGACTGCATTGCCAAGGGAAAATCTGCTCTGCCCACTTCCAGGACTGGATTGCCAAGTGAAAAAGTCCTCTGCCCACCTCCACAATGGGATTGGCAAGAGAAAAGGTGCTCTCAACCTCCTGGGCTGGTTGCCAAGGAAAAAGGTGCTCTGCCAACCTTCAGGACTGGGTTTCTGAGGGAAAAGGTGCTCTGCCCACCTCCAGGACTGGATTGCCAAGGGAAAAGCTCCTCTACCCACCTCCAGGATTGGATTGTCACAAGAAAAAGTTCTCTGCCCACCTCCAGAACTGGATTGCCAAGGGGAAATGTCCTCTTACCCACCGCCTGGACTGGATTGCCAAGAGAAAAGGTGCTCTGCCCACTTCCACGACTGGATTGTTAAGGGAAAAAGTCCTCCGACCATCTCCAGGACTGGATTGACAGGGGGAAATGTACCTTGCCAACCTCCAGGGCTGCATTGACAGAGGAAAAGGTAGTCTGCCAACCTCCAGGATTAGATTGACAGGGGAAAATGTACTTTGCGAACCTCCAGCACTGGATTGACCGGCAAAAATGTACTTTGCCAGCCTCCAGGACTGGATTGACAGGGGAAAGGGTAGTCTGCCAGCCTCCAGGACTGGATTGACAGGGGAAAAGGTACTTTGCCATCCTCCAGTACTGGATTGACAGGGGAAAGGGCAGATTGACAGCCTCTAGGACTAGATTGATGGTGGGAAAGGGAGATTGGCAGCCTCCAGGGCCAGATTGACAGGTAAGGGGGGAGATTGACAGCCTCTAGGGCCAGATTGACAGGGGAAAGGGGAGATTGATAGCCTCTTGCACTAGATTGACAGGCAAAAGGGGAGTTTGACAGCCTCTAAGTCTATATTGACAGGGGAAAGGGCAGATTGACAGCCTCTAGGGCAGGATTGTCAGGGGAAAGGGAGATTGACAGCCTCTAGGACTGGATTGTCATGGGGAAAGGGAGATTGGCAGCCTCTAGGGCCAGATTGTGAGGGGGAAAGTGAGATTGACAGCCTCTAGCACTAGATTGTCAGAGGGAAAGGGAGATTGACATCCTCTAGGGCTACATTGTCAGGGGAGATGTTAGATCCCCAGCTTCAGAGAGTGGATCACCAGCAGAAAAGGGAGATTGCCTTTAGGTGCTCTGGTATTCAGGAGCTGGTTGTCATGGAAACCAAAGTCCTTTTTTGGGAGACACCTGGAGGATTGGAACCCTTGGCAACTGCATGCCTTTCCTTTTCCCAGAACTCCCTACAGTAGTATGGTTGAAGGCTGTTGGGGAATTATGTGGTACAAAATTTTGCTGCCAACCTTTCAAATAGTTAGAGGTTCATTTTTTTAAACTAGTGAAAAATTACAAACATAATCTTAGCGCAGTACACGATAAACTGCCAGATCAAATAAAGGTTGGTTTGAAACACATCCTTCCATGTCTGGATTGAAGACTTGCCCTACCAGATGTTTAAGCAGAGCAGGCCCGCCCACTTATGCTTAGTTACAACATCTTGTAATGCCACCTCATTGCTTCAGACTACCATCTGAAGCATCCAGTCAGGGCCAGCCACATGGTCAAATTTGGCTGCTGGCTACTGCCTGGAGAGTCGCAGTCTGTCTTCCAGTCCCAGCTGCAAGAGAGAGGCAGCCTTGTGCTCTTCAAAGTAAGCACTTTTGTTTATTCTCTGACTCCACCCACTTCACATCACTCTCAACCCCTTGTAACCTGGCCCACCTAGGTTTACGCTTCTTTTCCTGTTGTCCCCAGGAAGCCTCTTCTGTGGAAGGCATTCTAGGGAAAACCCATGCGTTCCGGGAAACCTCCACCTCATTCCTGGGGCTGGTTTAGCCCAATGTCCTTTTCACTCTTTTTTCTGCATGGAGGAGAAGGTTGCCCATGGTCTCTTCCAGTTGCGCCATTAGTATCTCTCAAGAGGTAGCCCAAATGCTAGGGGCTACATCCCCCCCCCCGCTTCCTGCCAGTCTCTGAACTCAGATACAGAAACTTTTAAAGTAGGTTTAGCACTGCTCCAGGAGGCAAAGCATTTCTTCACACAGCCAATATACAGTTGCCACAAAAATTTTATTTTTCATGTCCCTAACTTTCCCTGATTTTTTATTTTTATTTATTTATTTATTTATTTATTTATTTATTTATTTATTTATTTATTTATGATTTGTATCCCGCCCTTCCCACAAGTGGCTCAGGGCGGCTCACAACAATTAGTCAAACATAAAATTAAACAAGTATTTAAATATATAAGCATTTAAAACAGTTAAAACCTTAAAACCATTAAACGTTACAACAATATGTATAACAGGAGTCTGGCAAAGCTACATTTAGTTTCTCATCAGTTAGGTGTACGCTAGCCGGAAGAGGGTTGTCTTACAGGCCCTGCGGAACTGAACAAGGTCCCGCAGGGCCCTCACCTCCTCCGGCAGCTGATTCCACCATGTAGGGGCCATAACAGAGAAGGCCCTGTCCCTAGTGGATTTTAGGCGGGCTTCTTTTGGCCCAGGGATAGCGAGAAGATTTTGTGTTCCCGATCTCAGTACTCTCTGGGGAACATGTGGGGAGAGACGGTCCTTCAGGTAGGCAGGTCCCAGGCCATATAGGTCTTTAAAGGTAATGACCAGCACCTTGTACCGAACTCGGTACATTACTGGAAGCCAGTGCAGAGTCCGAAGTCCCGGCCGAATGTCGGGAGGCCCAATAACAGCCGGGCCGTGGCATTCTGCACCAGCTGCAATTTCTGAGTTCGGCACAGGGGCAGCCCCATTTAGGGGGCATTGCAGTAGTCCAACCTTGAGGTGACCGTAGCATGGATCACTGTTGCTAGGTCGTCGCGATCCAGGAAGGGGGCCAGCTGTCTTGCCCGCCTAAGATGAAAAAACGCGGACTTGGCAGTGGCTGCTATCTGAGCCTCCCATCTTTGAGGAAGGCTCCAATAGTACCCCCAGGCTCTTGACCCTGTCCGCCGCCATCAGCGGCGCAATGTCAAAAACTGGCAGGGGGATTCCGCCCCCCGGTCCCTGACGACCCAAGCAAAGGACCTCTGTCTTCGCAGGATTTAGTCTCAGTCCACTCAGTCTGAGCCACTCAGCCACGGCCTGTAATGCCCGATCCAGATTTTCCGGGGCGCAGGCCGGTCGGTCGCCCATAAGCAGATAGAGCTGGGTGTCATCATACTGGTGACATCCCAGCCCATACCTTCGGGCAATCTGGGCAAGGGGTCGCATATAGATGTTGAATAACATCGGGGAGAGAACCACCCCTTGGGGCACACCACAGTCGAGTGTGCGCCTCCGGGATAGCTCCCCCCCAATTGCGACCCTTTGTCCCCGACCTTCAAGGAAAGAGGAAAGCCACTGTAAGGCCAACCCCTGAATCCCCACGTCGGCAAGGCGGCACGTCAGTAACCGATGGTCGACCATATTGAATGCAGCCGATAGGTCCAACAACATCAGCACTGCCGACCCACCCCGATCCAGATGCCGTTGAAGGTCATCTACCAGGGCAACCAACACCGTCTTCGTCCCGTGACCTGGGCGAAAGCCGGACTGAAATGGGTCAAGAACGGAAGCGTCCTCCAGGAAAGTCTGTAACTGCATCGCCACTGCCCTCTCAATAAGTTTGCCCCAAAAGGGCAAATTTGAAACCGGCCAGTAGTGTGCCAATTGGACCGGGTCTAAAGATGTTTTTTTTAGGAGGGGACGGACCACTGCCTCTTTAAGCGGTGTTGGAAAGTGCCCTTCCATCAGGGATCTATTTATGATATCCCGTACAGGATATCTGAGGTCCCTCTGGCAAGATTTAATAAGCCAGGAGGGGCATGGGTCCAATTTACAAGTTGTTGGGCATGCAGATAAGAGAATCCTGTCAACTTCCTCCAGGCTGAGGGGGCTAAAACCATCCAGAGTATAATCTGAAGACAGGTTCGGGGCCCCGTTTTGCTAACTGTCTCAAAAGTGGCAGGGAGGTCGAGGCGGAGTGACGCGATTTTATCCGCAAAAAATTTCGCAAAAGCCTCACAGCCTATTTCCAATTCAATAGAATTTGGTCTGTCCTCGAATTATATCGAACAGTTGTGCCGGGCGCGAAGTTGCGGATGCAATCTTGGCCGCAAAGTATACTTTCTTTGCGGATTTGATTGCCATCTCATAGGCCTTCAAACTCTCTCTATAAGATGTTCGGGTCACTTCGTCTCGAGTACGCCACCATTGCCTCTCCAGTCGTCTGAGTCCCCGCTTTAATTGCCGCAGCTCCCGGTTGAACCAGGGCGACGGCTTCAGGCGGGGGCGCAGAGGGCGCCTAGGTGCGATCACCTCGATGGCTCTGGAGAGTCCATCGTTCCAGGACCCTACCAGGTCATCCAGGGAATCGCCAGTGGGCCAGGTATCCCGCAGGGCCGTTAGGAACCGTTCCGGGTCCATCAAGCTCCGTGGGCGAGCTAAAATATGCTCTCCGCCTAAACAGCTTGGGGTGACACATCCATACGAGCCTTGAGGGCAAAGTGATCTGACCATGGCACTGCTTCCATTGCAATATCGTTCACTGATATTCCTGCTGCGAAGACCAGGTCTAACATGTGTCCCGCCTGATGGGTGGGCGTTGTAACAACCTGGGAGAGTCCTAGTGTCGCCATGGATGACACTAGGTCCATCGCCTGGCTGGAGGACGCGTCGTCGGCATGAACATTGAAATCACCCAAGACCAATAGCCTTGGGCACTCCAACGCCCAGCCCGCCGCGGCCTCCACCAGGGATGGTAAGGCGCCGGCCGGTGCGTTAGGCGGTTGGTACACCAGCCAGATCGCCAACCCCTCCCCAACATCCCACATCAGGCCAGCACATTCAATGCCCGGGATCTCCGGGGCCGGGAGAGCCCTAAAGGAGTAAGCCTCTCGTATGAGTAGTGCCACTCCTCCCCCCCCGCCCGCTAGCTCGGGACTGGTGAAAGACTGAGTATCCTGGGGAGGTCATCTGGGAGAGAGCTACAGTCTCCCCCTCGCGCACCCAGGTCTTGGTCACGCATGCCAGGTCCATGTCCTGTTCAGACAGGAACTCCTGAAGGACAGAGGTCTTGTTATTAATGGACCTGACATTGCATAACACCAGTGACGGAGGCGAGTGATTCAACCTGGTCCTGCTACCTGTCACTGTCGGGATGGGACGGAGGCTGGAAGGGGGTCAAGCACTGTTATGTCTTGGTCTCCTTCCCTTATAATTCTGCCTAGTCCCACCGTCATACCTTCCCCTCCCCAGGAGTACTGGAATCCCCAGGCCAGTCATCTCCTGTTAATGTCCACCTGCCCTCTCCTCCACCCTCCTCCTTCCAGCCAGTCTATCTATAAAAAGCTGATCTGCCAATCAATCTAATAGCTATTTAACTAAAAGCCCCACCCTAAATCTTCCCACAAAATCATTAGCTAAAATTTAATTAATTTGGTTCTAAAAGCTCATCAATTATGAAAAACCCTCCCAATAAATATTCTTCCCTAATTAATTTGCCACAATTCAAATCTTCCAATTTAGCCAATAATCAACAATCTAATTTAAATAACCAGCAAAACCACAATCTATATTATCATTAAGTTGGCAGTTTTAGATCCACTGGGGTAAGGGATTAGAACAGGGGAAGTAAACAGGCTGAATAAAGTGCGATAGTTTTAAAGTGATGGTGCCTATAAAGTGCAGTGTTCTTATTCTTGTCTTGTCCTTGTCTTTGGGCATACTGGTATCCATATGGAGCCCGTTCTTTTGGGGCGGTAGATGGGGGGTAGTTGAGAAGTAGGTAGATAGATAGGTAGGAGGTCGTTGAGGGTGTTCTTATGCTGGTTATCTGGCTGACTGGCAGGCCTAGGCGACCTACTGTGCAACCTCGGGGCCCCAGGGGGGTATGAGCCTCCCTGCACCCCTTCGTCACACAGCTGCCGCCCTCAGGGACCCTGAGGGTCTCAGACGTCTTACCAGCCTGTCAACGACTCAGCCCCCTTCAGATATTCCTCCAGTCCCTTCAAGCTAGTTGCGTCAAGCCCCGGCTCGCCGTTCACGGTCACTCACGCATACCGCTCACACATACGGGGGAGGGGGGGAGTGGGTGGAGGATCCGAGGCAGTCGTCCCGTTCCCCTCCCAAACTCCGTCGTCGCCCGCAGTTCGGTGTTATTACTGCCACTACCGTCGACACCGCCACCGGCCCCTCGCTGGTCTCCTCCGGCCCACGACTCAACTCCTCAGCCTCAGTCACGCTCAACACAATGCCCTCGGCCGGCTCGGCTCGCACCTCCCACTGCTCGAGCACAGCCCGCTGCAACTCATGCCGCCCACTGCTGCTCTCCACTCCGCTTCGGCGCGGCCCGGCCCCGCTGGTAACACTGCTTTTTCTTTCACTGCCTTCCCTTTGTGCTCAAGCCCCAATAACTCGCACTCAAGCTCTCCACAAGGGTCGTTTTTCTTTCAACAGTCACAGAACCTGTCTTCTAAAATGTGCCTTCAATTGCGTCCTGCCATCAGGTGGCTCTTATAAGTTATGGATGTGAGGTGAAAAGACAGACACATCCCCTTGGGTCACCATGTTGAGCAAATAGCTTAAAAAGGATTGTAAAACAGACAGGAAAAGGACACTAAACTTTCCCGGGTCCGCAGAGGGGGATGAACCTTCCACAGTTAGCCAATTAGGGGGAACTAATGATCAACATTTGACAATTTCCCTGACCACCATTAGAGTATAACCACAAGTTAAAAAATGAATAGGTCGTGTTGCATTAATGCAAGGCTTAATGAAATTTCTACTCTACAAGTGCCTCTCAACTACAACAAAATTTGTCAGAGTAAAATTGTTACTATCAGCTTCTTTCAACATTAACTGCATCAACATCTGTTTTTCAATTGCACCAGAAATTACACCAAGATATAAACTTCAAGTAAACTTTGAATGCTGACAAGTAGGACATTTCCCAAAGCTGGGAAAGTTTCACTTTCATATTCTGGTTCCAGAAACTGTAATGAGCAGCCCAGCATCAAGGAAGTAGGTGGAGTCTCTGCAATCTGGAGAAGCACACAAAAAGGGTTATAGAGCTGGTACTCTGTAAACTAAAAAGTGATCACATTTGCAAAATTTAGTTTGCATGGTGCAGAGTGGAAAGTGCTAGTTGTCTGTGAAATCCAACAGCAAAACGAATTTACAACTCTGTGCTGGGTTTCAGCAGAAGACAAAATGTCCATTCCATTTTGATGCATGACCCAAGAACATATTTATTTTTATATGTAAGTTGAATGCTGCACTAGCAGGTAGGGATGAAAACAGTTAGATGTGTAAAGTTTGTGTATTGCTAAATGCTTAAACTAGCCTAGGTTTGCAAATGCTACAGAGAGACCTTGCAAAGCATGCAGGAGCAGAGCTCAACAAACACATTAGGCTGGTTGATAGGGGCTGTGGGGTTGATAAAAAGGTGAAGCTGGGAAAGGGCATAATTACACTTCCCTTGTATTGTGGAGGCTGTCAATCTCCCCTTTCCCCTGAAAATCTGCCCCTAGAGGCTGTCAATCTCCCTTTCCCCCTGACAATCTAGTGCTAGAGACTGTCAATCTCCCCTTTCCCCTGATAATCTGGCCCTAGAGGCTGTCAATCTCCCTTTCCCCTGTTGATCTGGCCATAGAGGCTGCCAATCTCCCTCCCCCCCCCCGTCAATCTAGTCCTAGAGGCTGTCAATCTCCCCTTTCCCCTGACAACCTGGCCCTGGAGGCTGTCAATCTGCACTTTACCCTGTCAATCTAGACCTAGAGGCTGCCACTCCCCTTTTGCCTGTCAATCTAGTGCAAGAGGCCATCAGTCTCCCTTTTCCCCTGACAATCTGGCCCTAGAGGCTGTTCATCTCCCCTCTTGTCTGTCAATCTGGCCCAAGAGGCTGCTAATATCCCTTCTCCCCCAGTCAATCTAGTCCTAGAGACTGTAAATCTGCCCTTTCCCCTGCCAATCTAGTCCTAGAGGCTGTCAATCTTCCGTCTTGCCTGTAAATCCAAGAGTTCTGAAAGAACTCAAAGTTGAACTTGTGGATCTTCTGACAAAAATATGTAATCTTTCACTGAAATCTGCCTCCGTTCCTGAGGACTGGAAGGTAGCAAATGTCACCCCATCTTTAAAAAGGGTTCCAGAGGAGATCCGGGAAACTACAGGCCAGTCAGTCTGACTTCAATACCGGGAAAGTTGGTAGAAACCATTATCAAGGACAGAATGAGTAGGCACATTGATGAACATGAGTTATAGAGGAAGACTCAGCATGGGTTCTGTAAGGTAAGATCTTGCCTCACTAACCTGTTACATTTCTTTGAGGGGGTGAACAAACACGCGGACAAAGGAGACCCAATAGATATTGTTTACCTTGACTTCCAGAAAGTTCCTCATCAAAGGCTCCTTAGTAAACTCAAGAGTCATGGAGTAAAAGGACAGGTTCTCGTGGATCAAAAACTAGCTAATTAATAGGAAGCAGAGAGTGAGTATAAATGGGTAATCTTCACAGTGGAGGATGGTAAGCAGTGGAGTGCCACAGGGCTCAGTACTGGGTCCCATGTTCTTTAACTTGTTCATAAATGATTTGGAGTTGAGAGTAAGCAGTGAAGTGGCCAAGTTTGCAGATGACACTAAATTGTTCAGGGTTGGCAGAAGACTTTTTCTTCTCCAATTCATCCCAAAGATTTAAGATCTGATGTCTTGGGAAGGGGGGAGATCTGCAGGCCTCTTTCCTCTTATGCCTGATCAGAGACTGCTAGGGAATCTGCTTTGTAGGATCCTAGCTGTGACCCACGTGGATCCTTGTTGAAGACACTACTGAAGAATGCTTTGCAAACTAAATTGTATGGAGGAGTGAGGCAATAATTCAAAGCCTCGTATGATGCCAGAAACTGGGGATAAGAACATTAAAGATTTGCAGAGAGTAGCACATATGCTAGGTAATGTTAACTTGCAGGCTTGTATGGAAACCAAACCCTCGGGATGCATAAAATGTGCATTCCGATGTCTCTACACTAATGCAGAGTATGGGAAACAAACAGGAGGATCTGTAAGTCCTAATAAAGGAAGGAGACTATGACATAATAGGCCTTACTGAAACGTGGTGGGATGACACAACTGAAATATTAGGATTCAGGGGTACAACTTATTTAAAGGGGACAGACAAATGAGAAAGGGCAGAGGCGAAGCAGTATATGTGAAGGAGGTATATACTTGTGAGGAAATATGTGAATTGGAGCATGGCAGCTCAGTTGAGAGTCTCTGGGTAAAAATAAAAGGAGTAAGAAATAACAGTGATATTATTCTGGGGGTCTGCTATAGACCATCAAGTCAGGCAGAGGACTTGGATGAGATGCTTCTATAGCAGATTGCAAAGTTCTCCAAGAGAAGGGATACAGTGATCATGGGAGATTTCAATTACCCAGACATCTGTTGGAAGTCCAACTCTGCTAAAAATGAAAAGTCAAATAGATTCCTGCTTTGCCTTGCTGACAACTTCCTTTTCCAGAAAGTGAAGAAGGAAACAAGGGGATCTGCTATCTTGGATTTGATTCTCACCAACAAGGAAGAATTGATGGAAATAGTGGACACCCTGGGCAGTAGTGACTGTGTGATTTTGGAATTTACAGTCTTAGGGAAGGGGAAAGCTATACGTAGTCAGATTTATAGGTTGGACTTAAGAAAGGCAAACTTTGATAAACTTAAAACTATGCTGGGTAAAATCCCATGGTCAGAAATACTTAGGAGGAAGGGGGTTCAGGAGGGGTGGGAGTTTCTTAAAAGCAAAATACTGAAAGCACAATCACAGACGATTCCTATGAGAAGAAAAAATGGAAAAAGCCTAAAGAAGCTGAAGTGGCTCCATAAACAGCTCTCTAAGGACTTGAGAAAATAAAGGACTCCTTTAGGAATTGGAAGGAGGGCCTTATAACCAAGGATGAATATAAACAAATAACCAGTGCTTGTAGAGAAAAAGTTAGGAAAACTAAAGCTCAGTATGAGCTTAGGCTGGCCAAAGATGCTAAAAACAACAAAAAAGGATTCTTTTCTTATGTTCAGAGTAAGAAAAAGAGCAAGGACATGGTAGGCCCGTTGCGAGGGCAAGAAAGTGAAATTGAAACAGGTAGTGAAGAGAGGGCGGAACTGCTCAATTCCTACTTTTCCTCAGTCTTCTCTTCTGAGGGGAATGGTGCTCAACATGGCAAAAACAGAACATATAAGGAGGGTATGAAGTTCCAACCTAGGATCAGCGTAGGGGTAGTACATCATATTGTTGCAGAATGAGCAAAAACAGGGGCTTTCCTGGACAGAAGACCTACAACAGCCTCAAAGGACCAGAACTCTGTGGTGTTTGGTACATCTGAAGCAAATCCTTAACATCAGGGACCTTCCCCAATCTGTCCTCTTCCAGTAGGGAAGGACTACAGTATCCTCCCTAGCTACAGAATTTAGGCTGCATCAGAATTCATTTATATCATGACTAAAAGGATGGATGGATAGATGATAGACAGGCAGGCAGGCAGATAGGAATGAAGCATACAAAAGAATGAAACTACCAGCAAATACTGATGTGATTATACTATTAAAGGGATCAAAACCTGTAAAACAGAAGCAGAGAGGAAACAACCATCTTTTGGAAGCAATTTGATAAGGTGTCTTGTTTTAAAAACTACATCAGAAATCCCCCTTTTTTGCCAAAGGGAAAATAAATGGTACTACAATATGGTATTATCACACTACATCATGTGTGGAGACCATGCTATTTTGTATTTCAGAAACTCAGCCAATAGTTTCGTGGACCAAAATCAGTTTAATCTGTCGCCCTCCATGATGTTTGAGGCAGAATACAACAGCTCTAATGGTATCTGTTGGTAACTAGAATCAAGCCTGTGCAAACAATATATTTTTGCAAATTTGCGTGGTTTACTCCATTCACCTAATGTATTATCTTAAGTTTGTGTTGTTATTATACATACTAAATTCTAAATCTCTTGGCATGTGGTGTATATATAATTAGTTTTGGAGCACAGGTTTTCTAGCCTTAAAGGGTAATTAAAAAAACTAGTTGAGAAATTCCAGGTTGTTTAGTGTCAGTGTAATGTAATATATTTGTTTCAAGTTGCTGTTTATGCATGTATTCTGGAAATATCCACCCACGTTAGCAGATCTGCATGAAGAAAATCCAACATCAACAGCAAATTTTGAAAATAATGGATGTCTCTCATTATACAGTGTGTTTGAATGCAGCAGCCCCTGAACAAATTTCGGTCTGTTTCAGCCAAGGTCTGAAAAGCAATTTTCTTCAGTTCAGGAAACAGAGGGAGGCTTTTTGTCCATTAAAAGGATGTTTGTTTGAATATTATGAAGAAACTACCCGAATCTTTTCAAGGCAGTCATTTTTTAGCTTTCTTAAATAATATGTAATACATTATGGGATAGGGAGAAGTGGAAGAAAAGTTCAAAGTAATTTGTTTCACCACTGATCTTTCAACCTGTCAAAACTAAAAGTTAAAAAAGCAACATCTTAAGATAACAATGTTATGGGACATTGCTCAGAAATGTGTACTAAGACGGAAATTGGTTTTGCATTCTTTATTTTATAATAAATAGTCTCAAATACAAATCAGGTTAAGTTTCTTTGAACTTTATTTAGACCTGGAATAACAGTGAAATCCCTATGGTACAAAGTTGGATAGGTAGCAGACATATGAAATCTCAGTGAGCATTAATATCGGCTCCCACTCAAAAAATTTAGCAGCTGTTGTTCATTGATACACAAATCTGATACACATGGATCACAAATCTGCACAATGGGACCAGATACAGAAGGAATGGGGGTTTAACAATTTTGTGGGAGGCCAAGGTTTGCAGAAAAATATGAAATCTAAAAAATAAGGGGGTTTAAATCCCCAAATAGTAGACATAATGCTTGCAACTTTTAAGAAAATAATGCTGGCCAAGATCTTCAAAGACTGTTGTGAGATATCAGCAGTCATTTTGAAGGTTACTAAGCAACCCAAAACACCATTGTGAGGCTTCCATACTTCTGTTAATGTCAGCCAGTGGAGGAAAGAGGCAAAGAGAAAGAAAGAGTTTATAAAAGGTAAAAGACAGGAGACAGGAAAAGGAGAAAGTGGGGAGAGGTGAAGGAGGTAAAGCTGAAGCCTGGGAGGAAAGAAAAATTAAGCGGGTTGGAGAGACAGGGAGGACTGTCAGGCAGGGCTGGTCCCAGGCTTTTTGGCACCCTAGGTGAAGCTCCCTATTGCCCACTCCACCAATTTGTATGAGAAAAAATGTAAGAAAAATAAAAAGCACCAAACTTGAAACATTTTACGTTTTTAATTTATTTTAAAATTTAAATTTATTTTTTATTAAAAATTGTGAGAATAAGTAATACAATAGCATCATCAACCTTTGCTTTTCTTTCTCAAACAGAAAACCGTTTGAGCACACAAATAACTTTGAATAATCCTGTGAATTGTGATGTCAAAATATAAGCCTCTTTCATACTTTCATTTCAGACATGTCAAAATCTTACTTTGTGTGCCTTTTTCTCTGCAGATTTTCTCACCAATTCCTTCAGGTCAAGTGCTGATGCTTCAGTGTTTTCAATTGATATAGTTACATTGCAGAGAGAGACAGGGTGGCTCAGAGCTCCACAGGAAGAGAAGTTCGCAATCAGGAGGGTGTAAAACATGGGTCCTCACTCAGCCAAGGCATGCAGTAGCTAAACCCCTCTGCTCAATATGAGCGGAGAGATGGGGTGGCTCAGAGCCTTGAGTCTACCCAACACCCAAATCCCAGCAGGGAAGAGGAGTTCACAATCAGGAGGGAATAAATGAATGTGCTCTGCTAGTCGTTCTTTTTTTTTTTTTATCAAGTTCCCTGTCTTTCTGTGAAACTGCAATGGAAGCAGCTGAAAGAGGAAAAGGTGTGGAGCTGAGCATATAGGTGCCTTTCACAAACCACAAACTGGCCAGAATTTGTGATGAACTTTACTTCATAAGCCAGTTTATGCCCATCCGTAATTACACGACTAGCATTGGTTATTCCATGACCCTCTCTGGCAGTTTTAGTAAGTCAAAACAAGCACTTTTGGCTCTCAGAGCTCTTATAATCTAGTTCATATCCTCAAGTTGAATCAACCAAAAGACATACGTAATAATAGGAAAATCAGAATCCCTAGTATCTAATTTCTTCTAATTCAATAACATGGCATCAGAGTGAGAATGAATTAAGAGTTATATTAGCACCGAAATACCCAACAAAGTGGTCACAGCAGGCAGCTGATGGAGGATTACTCTACCCTTCCTTGAGACAAAACAAATTAAGGAATAGTTGAAATGGTTCACTGGCAGTACCCTGCAGACACATTGGTGGTAGACACACAAGCCCCCAACCCCCCCCCCCCGCCCCAACCATCAATTCATAATAGATTTTCAGATAACAACTTTGCTCATATTTCCTCCCTGCCAATATTGCTGCAGCTGTCACTTTCCATTTCATTAACCAAGGCTACTCAGGGACTGGCCGGAATGCAGGCAGATGTGGGGGACACCTAGGTGTTATCAAAGGACCACAAGTAGCATTAATAGGCAAATCCCCAGAGCTGTTAAAAAGTCATTTGGTTCTATCAGTCTCTGAAGAAGACTATCTTCATCCCTGTGCAGTGTCAAGGTCTCCTTAAATATAACATTCATTAAATAACTAACTACATGATGGGATTACAGTGCTTCTCATGCCTAGATTATTTTCTCAGTGCTTGGGGCAGAATGGCAGATGAAGGAGGTCTCCAGCAACTCATGTATATGCAACATAGTCCTCCTCATGGTTCCACAGCACCACACCCAAGCAGTGAATGGGACTGATTAATAGCTTTCAATTAACACATTTATACATGTTAGTTTCTGAAGATGTCAGAACTCCAGTTCAGCTGGCAACTGCCATTTTTATAATGACAAATTGCCTTTTATGCACTAGGAATAGAAAGCCAATGTAATTTTATTACTTGCCCTTGTAAAATAACTTCCTTTGTTTTTATTCTAAAGGATATTCAAACACATATTCCTAGGTCAAAACAACCTTTAAAACATTACTTCTATCTCATCTCCCTTAGGGGATTTTTTCACTATCACTTATTTAAAAGGCATATAATTTCAGGATATTCTGCCAAAGTAAAGATATCTCTCCATTAACAATTTTACATCAAAAAGCACCAACAGTTAAATAAACACCTTTAAAATGTATTCTTCTTCATCCCTATCCAAAAGCCATCAGTAAATTGTTTAAAGTACTCTGTTCCATGAAGATCTCTCTCTATGAGCCCTGCTGTTTAAAGCTTATGCATTCTCTCACCCAATGTGAAGTTTCTCTACCTGTTTTCTGGGTCTCCTAAATTGTGAAGATACTGAGGGGTATGTAACTGCGCCAAGAATTGCAGAGAAACAACAGGAGTTATTCTGTCCACCCCAAGCACAGTAGGTTGCAAGAGGCTTCCATGGAGCTTAAAAAAATGGAGAGAAAAAGGATACTTACAAGAATAGTGTGTGGGGGGGGCAGGGCTTCATGGGCTGGGGGTGTTTTGTGGTTGTATGTTTCTCTAAGGAACATTTGGGGGCCTGGTGGGACACACAGAAAGTCTCTTACTATAGCCCATCTCTTCTCACATGAAGTGATCTTCCCGACACAGGCTGCAGTTCCGGACCCAGCTGTGGGAAATTACTGCACAGAGATAGGAGAGGAGCAGTCCTCCTTTCCCCCCACCCTTGGCAAGTCTTGCCTCACTTCACCCACCCTTTCTGTGAGGGAGAGTTGCCAGAAACATTGCTAGCCACTTGGCTCTCTTACCTGGGACCTCTAGCCATGAACTTTCCCAGTTGGTTGTGTCTGCTGATCGTAGTGGTGACTGTGTGTGAGCGCCTGCTGAGGCGACTCCTCCTTCCTTTGACCCCTGTCTGGGCAGTGCCTCCACCACCACCCCAGCATAGCGTGACCCAACCCTGCCTAGCTAAACCTGAGACCAGCTACTCATTGGGCGCCACTGCCGGCCCTCCATCCTCCTCTCTGACTCCTATGGGCATGGCCCCTGGTGTTACTGCTGCTTCTCTGCAGAACTCAGAGCAGCAGCGGCCAGTACAGGCACAGCTTCCTGCTTGACTTCTTCTGGTCAGCGCTTCTTCCTTATCCTTAGTCCTTCCAGCCTGTGGGTGCTGGGAGCCTGCCTGTGGCAAGTAGGCTACTCTAGACAGTAGTCTACTTCACCTACTCCTTCACGCTGGCCTTGCTGTCAGGGGAGGCAAATAAGAAAAATGGAGATATTGTAGAGAAGATTGGCAGGAGGAATGAGATCCCATTGTGAGTTTTTGTGGTTTTGCCATAGACTTTTCATTTTTGTTATGCTGGTCAGTTGAGCAGTTAAGTATTGTTAATTGACTAGTCACCTGTTATTTCAGTGTAGTCCATGAAGTCATGAATTCCACGGTGTTAATGGCACCTTACCTTTTAAAATGTCATTATGCTTTCATTTGTGAGCTTGAGAAAGAGTGTTGGATGCTTGCCGCTTAGCCTTGCAGCAGCTAATAGTAGGGCTAGCAACTTAACAAAGCTGAGAAGTCTGTTGGCTACTTACTACAACTGGAAGTGTCTTCAGACAAGAACAGGAGCACAAGCAGTGGTGAAGGTCACTGCCTAAGACTTTCCACAATAACCAAAAAAGTACAACCATCCTATGTATATAAAAGCCCAGGTGTATTGGTCCTTGCCAACTCTCCCATTGGCCTGTGATGCTCACCTTCTCACCCATTAGTCCATCAACCACTGTACTTATCAATCACTGTACTACATCAATAAGCTGTACTTATGTCCCATTGGTTGGGTCTGCTCCTTTTTCCTGGTCATGTTCTCCCTGGCCAGAAAAAAGCCTGTCTCTCCTCAGGTAACAATAGGTCTGGCACTCAGTGGCCATCTGGAGGAGGCCTGGGCAGCACAAAGAGGCTGCTGTTGCTGCTCCTTCTCCTGCTTGGCTGCTGGGGTGAGCAAACGGGTGGAAACGCCTTTTCTTCCCCTCCTCAAGCCAGTGTAGGTGAGAATTGGGCCACTGGGGAAGCTGCCTTCACATCCTGTTGGCCTGTCCCTCCAGGTCCTCCATTTTCCCTCAGTGGCTGTTGCTAGGTAACTATAGTATGCTGAGCTTAGTTCTGTCAGCTTAATTCTGTCACTGGGGGAAAGACGCCCTTCCCAAGATTATTTTGGCTTTTGAGGGATAACTCATTGAGGCCAGTCCTCACTAGGGTTGCCAGCTCTGGGTGACTTGATGCCACCTGACTGGCATGACTTAACTAGGCCTGGCTGCTTGCTCCTGTTCAGCAAAGGTCTCAAAACACTTCCCAACATTCTTTGTGTGTTTTATAAATGTCTCAAATTACAACAATTAATAATCTTCCTCATAACAGTAAAAATGGAACACAATAGCCAATTCCTTTTCATTGCTGTTTGGAGGGGAGGGGGTGTCAACTGTTCCAAGAAAGTAAAAGGAAAGGGATGGTAATTTTGAGGGTAGGTTATAAAAGTTTGCCTTTGCAGCAAGCAAACAGCTGCTTCTGAGGCGGATCAACAGATTATCCCATGGCTTAGTTCCCACCCAAATAATTGTACTTAGGGAAACACATGGATGGTAAACACATGGATGAAAATGGCAGACTCAATTGAGTTTACCATTTTCAGTGATAATGGGAAAACGGTAAACTCAAATGGTAATATAACAGTGATATCCCTGTGTTTCTCATAATAAGTATGGTTTTTTACCCCGTTTCTCCATTGTCACATGTAGTAAAACTTAAAACTTTTACACATTGTTCATGCCCCAGGACTGGATCTGCATGTTTTTTGAGGGGGGGGGGGGCAAAATTAAAAAATGATGCCCCCTTATGGGCCATTCTATCTTATGGTCCCATAGAATACAATGGACTCCATACCCAATTTGGCGCCTCACCTCCCCCCCTAGATCCGGCCCTGTCATGCCCCTCCCCGTTTCTACACTATTGTTTCCTGTGGTATAGTTAGTATACAGATGCTACACTTGCTTTTTTTCCTTCCAAAATCAAAGTTGGGAATCAAGGATTTTAGGCCACTTTTCAGATTTTGCCAAATTTCTTACAAAGATCTGTGTAGGTAGATGCTAGGCAAGTTAGTACTCCTATTGAGTATTTATCTAACAATGATTTTCATATACTATATCAGACCTAAGTTGGAATGAGTAAATTGGAGCAACAGTAAGACAGAGGTGAAGATGGTTTATTTTAGTGATCTTCCACTTTTCCAAATGTGGGATTCATTGTTAAGCTCTAGGTGGCAGCAGGAACCGATCAGTCTGCAAATATGTGACATCAAAGGCAACATCAGAATCACATGACAGGAAGGGGAGGAGACTTACTCTTATGAAAAAGGAACAATCTCCACTACGGAGTGCCCTTGCCTTGTTGCCCTGTTGCTGTTTTCAATATGTGTGGAAAGAGACATAGAAGGCATAGAACTCCTGACTTTTGATGGGGCACAATTAATGCTGGCACTGAGAGCTAAGAGTTTGGGAGTACTCCTGTACTTCTCTCTAACAGTGGAGGCTCGGGTAGCAGCCACTGACAAATTGGCCTTTTACCATCTTCAGCTAATTAGGTAGTTGGTTTCTTTCCTTGAATGCAGTGACTTAGCTATGGTCACCTTGAGACTAGACTTCTGCAATGCCTTCTACACAGGGCTGCCCTTGTCTCAAATCTGGAAGCTTCAACTGGTGCAGAATGCTGTAGCTGGGCTGTTATTGGGTCTTTCCCTGTGGAAACACGTTCAGCCTGTGTTGAAAGCACTGCACTGGTTACCTATTGGATACCAGATTCGTTCCAAGGTGCTGGTTCTTACCTTTAAAGGCCTTTATGGCCAGGGACCTGCATAATTATAGAACTGCCTTTCCCTACATATTCCCCAGAGAGTACTACAGTCAGTGTTTCAAAATCTTCTTTCAATCCCTGGCCCTAGAGATGCCAGGTTGGCCACAACCAGAGCAAAAACTTCTCAGTCGCAGCTCCACACCAGTGGAATGAACTCCCTGCTGGTGGAATGAGCTCCTGTGGGATCTTCTACAGTTCTATAAGATGGAGCTCTCCCACCCAGCCTTTGACTGTTAAATTTAGAGATTGCCACCTGAATTGCATGGGACTGCTACCTTGGAGCTGGGACCTTAGATTTCATCTTATTTGACGATCTGTTTGTTAAAGATACGAAGATGACCTGCTGCATCCTGCCATCATGGATAGCACTTTATAATGTGTTGTTGTAATAGTTGTTTTAATGGTTTTATTGTTTTCGTTGATGCCATTTGGCCTTGTAAGCTGCCCTGAGCTTGCTCCAGCAGGGAGAGTGGGATATAAAATAAATAAACTCTTGATTTCTGTTCAAATGACAACAAAAATAGTGGCTCTGTCCATGGGAAACCATCCCCCCTGACACATACCAAGAATCCTGACTCATGGGTTGAAGACAACTGGTGTGTTATAGCAGAGACCCCTTTTTGTTAAGGCTGATGAAGAAAACTAATCTAAAATCTTTTTAAATGAGTTAGAGAGAGTGCCACATAATACTCTCTGGCCTGCTGCTGATAAAAGCTTCCTTGTTGGCACAGCCTGTTAGTCTCTCTTGCAACCAGAGCATGATGTGCATAACAGATCTTTTTGTGACTTCCTTCTCATCCTGCCTTCAGGATCTGCTGTTAACTTGAGGTACAAACCTCATCTCAATTACTACAGTGCCGGTGCATGGCAATGGAGAATTAGTTAACCCCAAATCTATAGGCCGCGTGAGTTAATGAATGACCTCTCAGTTAAATTGCCAGGATGAGGAATAAAATGCACTAAAATGGCATCAAACCCACACATATTTTCTATGGCTTCAGTCAGGAGACATTAATTTGCCCTCTACTTTTTGAAACCCACAAAATCTCATTCTGCTGTTAGAGTCACTTTCTCATCTTTCCTCTTCACTGTCTCATTTTTTTTTTTAAATTCCTTGGTTCCTTAAAACGCTATTTTGTTCAGTGGCAATTGGTAGAAAAAGTGATGAAATTGAAAGGGACATTCCCCAAAATAATTTTTTAACCAATATTTACATGCTGTGTAGACAGCATCCGGGGGAGAAATAGAAGTCTGGCGTCACTGGCTTACATTGCTGATAGAATGTTATTTTGGGAGAACAACAGAGGCCTTTCTCAAGTGCTGGGCTTTTTTAATGCATCTCCAAATGGCACACTAACGTTCCTCATAAAAATGCAAACAGGTTTGTTTCACCTTGAGGATCCTTTACTGTTGAGACTGCCCTGAAGTAGCCTTAAATTTATAATGTAAAAGATGGTATTTGAGCTCCAGTGTAATTACATTCAGACAAGGCGTGTAACTTCTGACAATTTTTACTGGACAAAAGGATGAGAAGCTGCCTTTTGCCACTGGGTGCATGAATGCTAAGGATCTTGTGTTGGTTTTCACATTGTCTTTATCATTGTCATGATCCCCATCATTGGTAATCCTATAACTGTATTGCAGTGTTGTTGTTATTCATTGTGCTTTAAAAGAACCTTTCAGTTTTCATCTTTATAGCAACTTTAGAGGTAAACCACCAGTATTCCATTTTATAGGCTGGTTGCGGAGCACCTGGAAAGCCTTATGGTAGATGGGCAGCCTTGGGTATGTCATATGTTCTGTAAGTCTGAGCTTGCCAGTAATAAGTGCAGGGGTACAGTAATGGTCAGTAGTGTGTGGTCACTCCTTTCTCTGTCCTCTACTGGAAGCTCTTGTGAAAATGAGTTTGGAAGAGCCTTAAAGTGCATAGGAGAAGGATTTTTTCCATGATGTCATTAACCAGTAAGTTGTTTAGTACTTTGCAGTGTCTAAATTACTTTACATTTCTTATCTGTTGTCTATCTGCATCTTGTCAAACAGGTGAGAAATATCTCAGTGTTATGAATTCTTGTACCCTGAGCTGAATAGCCCAGGTTAGCCCAATCTCATCAGATCTCAGAAGCTAAGCAGAGTCAGCCCTGGCTAGTATTTGGATGGGAGACCACCAAGGGATACAAGGGTTGTGATGCAGAAGCAGGCAATGGCAAACCACCTATAAAATGTCATTTGCCTTTAAAATTCTATGTGGGGCTGCCGTAAGTCAGCTGTGACTTGAACCCTCCTGCACCCCATGCTTGTGCAACTCTTAAGCCAGGATCCCAGAAGCTACTTAGGTGAGCCCAAAGGCTTCTGTAGAGGATTTTTGGCATGGTTTTTATTTTTAGTAAGAAGATGATGACTGCGGATTTATACCCCGCCCTTCACTCCGAATCAGAAACTCAGAGCGGTTTACAATCTCCTATATCTTCTCCCCCCACAACAGACAACCTGTGAGGTGGGTGGGGCTGAGAGGGCTTTTATAGCAGGTGCCCTTTCAAGGACAACACCTGCGATAGCTATGGCTAACCCAAGGCCATTGCAGTAGCTGTAAGTGGAGGAGTGGGGAATCAAACCTGGTTCTCCCAGATAAGAGTCTGCACACTTAACCACTACACCAAACTGGCTCTCTAGTAGAAATCTCCCCACTTCCCAACACTCACATTTATACCACAAATGAACATGAGTCAACAGTGTGATGTAGTGGCTAAAAAGGCAAATGCAATTTTGGGCTGTATCAACAGAAATATAGTGTCCAGATCACGTGTTGTGATGGTATCGCTTTACTCTGCTCTGTTAAAACCTCACCTGGAGCATTGTGATCAGTTTTGGACACCACATTTTAAGAAGGATATAAACAAGCTGGAACGGGTCCAGAGGAGGGCGACAAAGATGGTGAGGGGTCTGGAGACCAAGTCCTATGAGGAAAGGTTGAAGAAGCTGAGGATGTTTAGCTTGGAGAGGAGGCGGCTGAGAGGTGATATGATCACCATCTTCAGGTACTTGAAGGGCTATCATATAGAGGGTGGTGTGGAATTGTTTTTTGTGGCCCCGGAAGGTAGGACCAGAACCGGTGGGTTGAAATTAAATCAAAAGAGTTTCTGGCTCAACATTAGGAAGAACTTCCTGACCGTTAGAGCGATTCCTCAGTGGAACAGGCTTTCTCGGAAGGTGGTGGGCTCTCCTTCCTTGGAGGTTTTTAAACAAAGGCTAGATGGCCATCTGATAGCAATGAAGATCCTGTGAATTAAGGGGGAGGTGTTTATGACCCTAGAGGACTGGTTCCAACTTGTCTATATCCTTCTTAAAATGCGGTGCCCAAAACTGAACACAATATTCCAGGTGAGGTCTTACCAAAGCAGAGTAAAGCGATACCATCACATCACATGATCTGGACACTATACTTCTGTTGATACAGCCCAAAATTGCATTTGTCTTTTTAGCCACCGCATCACACTGTTGACTCATGTTCAGCGTATGATCCACTAAGATCCCTAGATCCTTTTCGCACATACTACTGCTAAGACAAGTCTCCCGCATCCTATAGGATTTTTCCTACCTAAATGCAGAACTTTATATTTATCCCCATTAAAATTCATTTTATTGATTTTAGCCCAGCTTTCCAGCCTGTTAAGGTCATCCTGCTTCTGTCTTCTACTGTATTTGCAACCCCTCCCAATTTAGTATTATTGGCAAATTTAATAAGCATTCCCTCTATTCCTTCATCCAAATAATTTATAAAGATGTTGAACAAAACAGGTCCCAGAACAGATTTCTGAGGCACTCCACTTGTCACTCCTCTCCAAGAGGATGAGGAACCATTCACAAGCACTCTTTGGTTGTGATCTGCCAACCAGTTACAGATCCACCTAACGGTAACAGGATCCCAACCACAGAGCTAGCTGATCCTGCAATCAGCTTCCATATATGATTGTGTGTAAAGTAAGTCTTAGGAACCCCATGGCACAGAATGGTAATTTGCAGTACTGCAGTCCAGGCTCTATTTACAATCTGAGTTTGATCCTGGTGGAAGCTGGGTTCATGCAGCTGGCTCAAGGTTGACTCAGCCTTCCAT